>NW_028270148.1:96702411-97063616 GCF_037043375.1 Chiloscyllium plagiosum
GGAATCTCTGACATCAGGGTTCTTAGCAGAGGCAGTAATGCAGTAAGGCTGAACAAACAGTTTTGCCAACCATCCAACCCAAACTTTGGGTCCGCCACATGGATGACACCTTTATCACTAAATTAAACAAGTTAGAGGAAACCTTCAAGACATGAATAATATCCTTACTGGCATTAAATTCACAAAAGTGAAGGAAAACAACAACAAACTGCCATTCCTAGATGCCACAGTAGAGCAAACAATCAATCAATGGAGAACTTCAAACCAGCATCTACCAGGTAAACAACACATACGGACCAAATACTGAACGACAAAATCAATCATCCAAACGAAGCTGTATTGGAACATTATTTCAACGTGCCACCACACACTGCAGCACAGAAGAACTACGAAAAGCAGAGGAAAATCACCTATACAGTGTATTCAAAAAGAACAGGTACCCCATGAACAAAGTCCACTGATTTCTCAGCAACAAACCCAAACACGCAGACAAAACACACCCAGAAACTCTAGCCACTCTCCCCTCCATCAAAGACATCTCTGAAATGACTGCCAGACTACTCAGACCTCTTGGCATCATGGCAGCCCACAAACCCACCAACACACTAAAACAGCAGCTAATGAACTTAAAAGACCCTATACGGACAACAAGCAAAACGAACGCCATTTACAAAATACTTTGCAAGAACTATAACAAACATTACATCGGACAAACAGGCAGAAAACTAGCCACCAAGATACACGAACATCAACCAGCCACAAAAAGACGTGACCCTCTCTCACTAGTATCCTCACATACAGATGATAAAGGACATCACTGAGTGTGACAATACATCTAACCTAGGACAAGCCAAACAGAGACAAGCACAAGAATTCCTAGAAGCATGGTATTCCAACCGGATCTCTTATCAACAACCGACTTAGACCCATCTACCACCCTCTGAGAAAAAGAGCAGGAAATTATATCACCAACCCAAGGAAACCCAAACTCAAATAGATAGCAGGACATAACACCAGCGCTTCACCGGAGACTGTGATGATATTACCTAGTATGGTGACAAAACATCTGAAAATGAACCTTCCGGCTCAGCGAGCAAACTTACATCTAGAACCTGGAAGATGGCTCCAAAGTCAGAGAGCTGCAAAAGGATGTACGAATGAGCGTAACAGGCAAGGTATCTTGCAAATTCAGGTGTCTTAATATCACAATTCTTAGTGCGGAAGCAGGCTATTTGACCCATTGAGTCCACACCAACCCTCTGAAGAACATCACACCCAGACCTACCTCGCCTACTCAATCCCTGTAACTCTGCATTTCCCCAGGCTAATCCATCACTGGACACTACTGGCCATGCTAAACTGCCCATCCACCTAACCTACATGTCTTTGAAATATAGGAGGAAACCAGAGTACCAGCAGGAAACCCACACAGACATGTGGAGAATGTGCAAACTCCACACATTCAATCCCCCAAGGTGGAATTGAACCGGGGCTACTGATGCTGTGAGTTAGCAGTGCTCACCACTGAGCCAACATGCTACCATTGCAACCAGGATGTTCAGATGCATTAAAACGAGGATGAAGGCAATTTCTAGAGATTGCGTGTGGAGGCAACAACATGCAGATATCCAAAGTCATGTTTCTGAAGTGTGGAAATGGTGAGAAAAATTGGGTCAGAGCACCAAACAGATTACACAGTGTATACAGAACCAACTGGCCTTTGAAATTGCTGAAGGTAGCAATCAATTTGGGATCAATGAAGAAGGTCCTCTGCATCACCAAGATCACTTGCAGATCTTTGGATTGAACAGAAAACATTAGTGCAGAGGAGTGAAAGTGAAGAAGAATGGGGACAGAGTGTGTGTGCAAACGAAAGGGAATTGAAGTTTAGTATTCTTCTTTTAGTCAAAGGGCAAAGAGACTTAAGTTCTCATTCAAAGTTGAAAGAGTTCTTTGGGTCAAACATTATTTTTTTAAAAAAACAGGAAGTAAATGAGATGAACTGTCATGGGGGGGGAAACTAAATTCAGTGAAACGTTTAGGAAACCACATTTAAGGAGTTTAAAATGCTGCTTTTGGAATGCTAAACTGGGAAGCAAGCTTCTGAAGATAGATAGATATAAATCAAAGCTTACATTTCTAAAGCACCTTTAGCATAGTAAAAGTCTGCAACATAGTCATAGAGATGTACAGCATGGAAACAGACCCTACTGTCCAACCTGTCCACGCCAACCGAATCTAGTCCCACCTGCCAGCACCCGGCCCATATCCTTCCAAACCTTTCCTATTCATATACCCATCCAAATGCCTCTTAAATGTTGCAATTGTACCACCCTCTGTGTGAAACAGTTGCCCCTTAGGTCTCTTTTATATCTTTCCCCTCTCGCCCTAACCTATGCCCTCTAGTTCAGGACTCCCCGATCCCAGGGAAAAGACTTTGTCTATTTATCCTATCCATGCCCCTCATAATTTTGTAAACCTCTAAGGTCACCCTTCAGCCTCCGACGCTCCAGGCAGCACTAAACTAAATAAGGACACAACATACACTCCTGCCACTGTGCACCAGCAGGAGTGAATCTTAAAGGTGTGTGGGGTACCATATCAAGCAACTGTACTGTCTTCAATGGTGTTGAAATCTTGGAGGGTCGTTGGAGCTGAACCCATCTGGGCAAGTGGCGTGTATTCTATCACCTTCCTGACATGTGCCTTGCAGATGGTGAGGGGGCCCTGGAGAGTAATACCAATTGTAGGATTCAGCGTGTGACCTGCTCTTGTAAACATATTACTCATTTGGCTGGTCCAGTCAAGCTTGTATCAATTATAATTTCCAAGACATTTTTGGTGGATTCAGCAATGGTGTTGAACATCAAGGGGAGATAGTCAAATCCATTCTTCTTGGAGATGTCCATTGCCTGACACGTTTGGCACAGTTGCTTGCCACTTAAAAGCCCAAACCTCTAAACGTCATGTTGCAATTGGTAACAGATGGCTTCGTAGATTTCTTTCCAAAAATATAACAAAATACTAGTTAGATTATCGAATTGCAAACAGTTCTGGTCACTACATTCAAGAAAGTTTATGATCACACTTCAGAAAGAGATAAGGATGTTGCCAGAATCAGAAACATTTAGCTTTAACAAAGGCCTGGATAAGCTGGGGTTGCATTCTTTGGAATATCAGCAGTGAAGGGAGATTTTTAATTAAGGTGCGCTAAATTAATAGCAGCCTGCACAGTGGATAAGATTCGCAGATGGATGGATTTTCCTGGGAGAGAAGCTGCCTTTTCACCCAAAGGGTCATGGGGATCTGGAACAGTCTGCCTGAAATGGTGGTTCTTAAAAACAACTGGATAGACAATTGAAATGCTGCAATCTACAACGTTATGAATCAAGGGCTGGAAATTGAGATTAGGCTGGATAGTTTTTATTTTAACTTATTTTATGTTATGTATTATAGTACTACTTCCTTCTGTAGGAAGTTACTCATCTTAATTCCATTTTCAACTTCAGTTTGCTAGAGCACACTCCTGCCAATCTAGTTAAACACTTGCAACTGCACTAGTGAACCTCAGTACAGACAGGGGCGTTCCCTCCCATTTGGAGAACACTTCAGTGGTCCAGGACCTTTGACCTCGGTGACGAGCCCCCAAGACTGACTACAGGACAAGCAACTACTCAAAGTGGCCGAGCAGAGGCTGATAGCAAAGTTCGGTTGAGGCCATTGGGGATGGCCTCAATCGTGACCTTGGGTTCATATCACACTACAGGTGACACCACGGCACCACACACTCCTACAGACCCACTCTCATAAAAAAGCTCTCTCTCATACGCTCACAGATACACTCCCACACTCACATGCACCCCTCACAGACATATACCCCTTAACACACTCTCACGGCCTCACAGACAATCATACCCCCTGCACACACACCCACATACACACAAGTTTGTGGGGTGAATTTGTACTTGCAGAAGTACATTTTATTTTGCTCAAAACTGCATGAATTCATGTAAGAATCTGCAAATCCTTTTTTAGATTAGAATCAGTCTGAACATTGGGGCACAGACAGCCTCACACAGGGCACTCACACGTTCAATGCATTGTCTGGGCCAACATGAAACCAACTGTTAAAGTTCACTTGAGAATGTAACTTAAAGGAAGTCTTGGGATTTACATACGAAAGAACTGAAACCAACATGCCCATTCTAAAAGATGTGAAACTTAAACAACCCAGGTCTTTTTCAATATATAAGTTCAGTTACATTACACAGTAAACTTTTGCTACAAATTCTGTGTCCTCCAATCTTATACACCACAACCACCTGATGAAGGAGCAGCACTCCGAAAGCTCGTGCTTCCAAATAAACCTGTTGAACTATAACCTGGTGTTGCGAGATTTTTTTAAAACTCAGTATACCAGGGAACTGAGCCCAAATTGGCTGACAATCTAGTACAGTATTGAGAGCGTGCTGAACTGGTGAAGCAGTCTATTGGATGTAGATATTAAATGGAAATGATATTCCACCCTCTGATGTGCTCAAGAGATTTATCTCACCACGGTATTTTTAATAGACCACAGGAGCCCTTCCTGGTTTCCAGAGTAACATTTATTCAGAATTAAAAACCGCTGAAATACATTGCCCAGCCATTATTACACAGCTGATTTTAAGAGATTGCCATGCACGCAGTTAGTTATTGGGATTTCTAGGTTTACTATATAGCATTTCAGAAATTCCAGAGGTTGAGAAAGGGACTTTATAAATGCCTTAACATTTTTCAAGGTACATCTGAACATACTATTATGCTGTATTGGCTCTCCTATATTATATTTCCACTGCCCTACTCCTGGGATGAACCAATGATTACAGAAAGGATACATATTGCACTAACAGTGGCAGTTGTAAAAAAAATAAGATGTACTTATTGGAATTCTATGATCTCTTCAATGTTAACATCTCTTCTAAGTATTCAGAATATATCAACATTAATTACTCAGACAATGTCAGAGTCCAACAATTCTCTCCACTTTCCTCCATTATGAATATCCCCTTCAGTTATTGTTCATTCATTTCCCTGCCTATGTCTTAGTACTCTGTGGATAGGCCACTTTAGCAACATGCATTTCAAGATATCAGCTTCATCACATACAGTTTTGGCAGTCTGCAAGTACTTGTTCATTTCTCAATATATTCAGCCTTCAGGAAATCCAACATCATATAATCGCTACATAAATCCAGACTGACAAGTGAATTTTCATTCAACTATTTCTGTTTGAAGAACATAAACTATTCCTCAAAAGCAATTAATTGGCTTTCAACCATCCAGGAGTCATGAAAGGGATTTTATTAATCTAATCCTGGGATTTTCCCTCAGTAGCTCTCAACAGGGAGATCATTAGCCAGCCAGTGTTACTGGCAAAGGTGAAGAGGCGACAGTCTTGACGTGTATCTGCTCTCTTATTTGAGAGAAACAACTTGCAATGGTTTAACTCCAGGGTCACCATGCCTCAGGTGAGGCAAGAGCTTGAGGAGGACAGTCCTTCATGGTAACCTCATCCAGTGTGGGAACTGAACCCACAATGTCAGAATCATTTTGCATCACAAGTCAGCCATCCAGCCAGCTGAGCTAACTGACCACAATACTGATGGCAGTGACGATCAGTGCACCAGGGGATCTTTCTCTGGGGTATGAGCAGAGAGATTAGAGTTGAAAGCATAAATGACACAATCCTTTCAACATTACACTGGGATGACAGCCAAGACTACACATTCAATTGAAATTTTGTTTAAAAGCTCAACATAAAAGAATTCAGCAATCTAAATAACTGAATAATAAATTATCAATTGGATTAATTTCTGAAAAGGTAAAATTGCAGGGCTAGCAAAACGGTTAGGGTCTTACATTAGATGGATTATCAGGTGAGCAGTTATTAAGGCACACCAGAGCTGGCCCTTGCAGCATTCAGTAAGGTGAGAGCTGGCCTGGATTCTGGCATCAACTGTACTGACAAAGGGGTCACTGGACTGAACCGTTTTTTTTCTCTGGACTGATGAGAATTTCAACAGCACTTTCCGTTTTTGTTTCGGACTGCCAGCATGTGCAGTTCCTTGTCTTTTTTTAAAAAGAAAATACATCACTCGGCTTTCCCTCCCTGCTCCCCCACAACGGATGAAAATCCTGTCTACCTCAGCCTTGAAGACGGCCATCAGCGAGAGAGTGACCCAGCCCCTCTCCCCGCAGGGCTGTTTCTGATCACACGGTGAAAGCTGCTGTTGACATCTGACAGCTCTGCAATGATCAGCGCATTTTTTTTAAATATAAAGGGAAGGAGACCACTTTGATCTTAACTCTCGCCTCCCCCCCGGGCTGCACCGCAGGGTCGGTGCGTGTGTGTATGGGGGGGGGGGGGGTAGGGTGGGAGCTGCCACCCACCTCCTGCCCGTCTCCCCGGGAGACGGCAGGGATCCTCGCCCTGCCCCCACCCTTCCAGCAGCCTGCCACCACCCCCCTTTCTGGGATTGCCGCCCGGCAGGGAGCCGGCGCAGTGCTCCGGTGAGCTTCTGCCGGCCGGACGCGGTGTGGTGTGGTGTGGTGTGGTATCTCTTCCCCCACCCCCCCGGGCGGGCAGGCACTCACTCCGCAGGTTGTTGACGAGCTCCGCTTGGCTCTCTCCGCCGCACTTCCAGGCCATCCTCTGACACAGCGCGCGCAGCAGGTACAGGGCCGCCGTCAGCAACACGCCTGCGCACACCGCTCTACCCACAATGCTGATCACCTCCAGCGCGTCGCCGCCGGCCTCCATTACGTCACGGCCCGAGAAGGCCCGCCCACTGCGCCTGAGGATCTGGGGTGGTGGGGGTGGTGGGGGTGGGAGAGGCAACCGATTAATTAAAATCACAGCGGCCGAGTGCACCGCCCAGCCCGCAGACTCTTCACTCGATCAGGGGACGATGCAGCACTCTTCAAGCGGTCACCGCTCCGCGAGATTTAGAAGTCCCGGAATGCCATTTCGATGCAAAACCGAGACGCAAATCCCTCTTTAGTGATTAAGGAGGATTAGGCGGGGATTGTCTTTGGTACAGGCCAGCCATTGATTACAACAACCCCCACGTGATGGGGGTGGAAAGGGCGGAGAGCAATGTGGCTCCTGTTCCCAAATCTAAATATAACCCCCAGTATCGATGCACGGCCCGATGTTGGCAACGACGGCCGCCTGTGGCATTGCACTAGAGCATATCATGGACATCAGCAGACCACCCGTGGCATTGCACCAGAACCTACCACTAACATCAGCAGACCACCCGTGGCATTGCACCAGAACCTACCACTAACATCAGCAGACCACCCTGGCATTGCACCAGAACCTACCACTAACATCAGCAGACCACCCGTGGCATTGCACCAGAACCTACCACTAACATCAGCAGACCACCCGTGGCATTGCACTAAAACATGTCATGAACATCAGCACCAGAACCTATCACTAACATCATCAGACCACCTGTGGCATTGCACTAGAGCACATCATTAACATCACCAGACTGACTGTGGCATTGCACTAGAGCATATCATTATCAGCAGACTGCCTGTGGCGTTACAGTAGAACTTACCACTAACATGAGCAGACCACCTATAGCATTGCATTAGAATATATCGATATCACCAGATCGCCTGTGACATTGCAGTAGAACATATTATTAACACCAGCAGACCACCCATGTCATTGACATATAATTAACATCAGCCAGCCGCCCATGGCATTGCACTACAATATATCACTAATATTTGCAGACCACCCATGGCATTGCACAAGGGGTGTATCATTAATATCAGCAGACTGCACTTGGCATTATACCAGGAACATATTAGAGATCCACCCGTGGCATTGCACAAATGAGTTGTTCCTGTGAATTGACCTCCAGTGGCATTCATATCAGCTGCCTTTTTTTGGCATGGTATCAAGTGTGCAATATTAATATGCATAGACCACTTGTAACCTTGCAGCAGGAATATAATATGAATATCAACTGCCTTCCTCCAGCATTGCACTAGGTGCTTAATGTTAATATCAAATTACCGTCTGTGGAATCACAGCAGGCATATCATTTTAATTTAAGCTGACCACTGAGCATTTTGCTGTGCAAATGACATGAATGCCAACTGACTTCTTGTGCCTTAGCTTCAGCCTCCTAATAGTAATAAGCTGACCTCCTATGGAAATGTGTAAAATATTAAAGCAAACTAACCTATTTTTGTCAAAAAGCGTGGTGTTGGACAGCTGGTCAGGCAGCAACCAAGGAGCAGGAGAGTCAATGTTTAAAGCATAAGCTCTTCATCAGGAATGACCTATTTTTCTGCATTGGAAGCAATGGGCCAAAATATGCTGTTGCTGAAGCTCATCATTTCTTTGAATTGCCTTTATCCATTTAATTTCTACTACTGAAAGTTGCCTTAAGCCAGAGATTCAAATCTCAGTCTCAAGTATCCGGAACTTGGATGGCCAGAGAAAGCGACAGTTTGTCTGCTTAAACAAACAGATTAAAGTATTGTTATTGAATAATGCACTCCCAGCAACACTCCCCAGAACCTTCCCATTAAGTGTATAAGTCCTGCTCTGATTTGCCTTTCCAAAATGCAGTACCTCACATTTATCTAAATTATATTCCATCTGACACTCTTCAGCCCATTGGTCTATGTGATCAAGATATTATTGTACTCTGAGGTAACCTTCTTCGCTGTCCAGTACACCTCCAATTTTCATGTCATCTGCATCGCTTCCTACGTTCCCATTCAAATCATTTTATAAATGATGAAAAGCTGTGGACCCAGCAGTGAACATTAATTTAAAACAATTTGATATAGGAGTTTTTAGTGATAGAGATTTTATAGTTTAGAACTAATTGCATTATTACAGAAATAGACAAGACCTCACAATTTTCTGAGGACTTTAGTCCATATCTATTGTGAGTTTTAGGTTATAATTTAAACTCAAATCCCAATATGAATTTGTTAATTTGAGATGTCAAGTCAATAGGGGACAGACTGGTGCAGTAACTCAGAAAACTTTACTTAAGTTAATCGTTATGAATCAACCCCTAAAAGAAAGTAGCCCAGACCCTAACTTTGCTAGTTGTCTTAAGCAAGTGCAATGCAGATATTCCAGGAGGGTTGGAGTTGGCCAAACCATGTAGTTTTAAACAACCAAAATTTATTTACAAGATTACCAAATGAAAAAGAAACAAAATAGAACAGAATACTGAATAACGTAACCTATCCGAAAATCCAACAGATCATCCCAACTTAATGATGTTGTTCCAAATACTTGCAACAATCCCCAATAACACCCCTTGGCACAAAAGAAAATATCAAACACAGGGTCTTACGGGAAAGATGTTATACAGAGAGTACTAACATGGACCTGCTTCTTTGGATCCAGCAGCTTCAAAACTGGTTTGGTTTGCCCAAACCAAACCAGAGAAAAGCTAAGCTGGGAGAACTGGCCACTCTCCTTTCATTGTGCAGATGTTTTTTAAACTCAAAACCTTTTGCCTGAGGCAGTATCTGTTAGCTCTAATCAAATTAGCCCTAAAACCCTTCAACCCCAGACTTTTTGGAGCCTGTTTCTCTTATGGCCTCTCTGAAAACACAACAAGGACAAGATAACCTTATTAAAGGAGCAGCAGCATCACATAATACACATCAAAGAAGGACAATTACTTTACATGTGTAATATGGTTTCCTTAATTCCTTGTCATTATGCAAAGGACTACCTTCCTTACTAACCAATTATTGTCTCCTTATGACATTTTGATCATTTGAAATGTTCTTTAAACCTTTGTTTGGAAAAAAAGAGAGCATATGCTGTAAGGATTAATACTTTTGGACATGTGTGAAACTTCACATAATCTTCATCATAAAATTCAAAATAATTCCTTGATAAGGACTAATGAACTGGGAGGATACCAATTCTGTCTTAACGAACCTTGGAAGTCTGAATGTTCACACACTTGTGAAATTGAAATAAGTTACACAGGTCTCATCCTTGTATTTGTAAATCTAAAGCAATAGCATATTCTCTTCAGTCTGTTCACAATTCCACGGTGCATTTCTTTGTAAATTGAGGTTAAGCAGAATCAAGCTGTAATCCTGATGAAGGGCTTTTGCCCGAAACGTCGATTTTACTGCTCTTCGGATGCTGCCTGAACTGCTGTGCTTTTCCAGCACCACGCTAATCTAGAATCACATGATATTCAAGTTCTAAAATCTACATTGGTTATAGTGAAACGGAATCATATAATATTAATTAATGAGCATTGTGTGATTACAACTAAACTAAATCAAACATAAGATGTTGACTTCCTCACTTTTTTTGTTGTGTTGCCATTGTCTTATCAGATCATAGGGCTGCTCTATCATGAGAGGAGATGACTGGTGGTTATTTAACCTGAGGCCCACCCAATCACAGGCAAGGGGAGAGGTTGAAAGGAGAACTGCTGGAAATTGAGTTCAGGGAACTTGTCTGTTGGCTCTGAAGTTAAAGTGGTAATGAGAATAGGTGTCTCAGGGAGAAATATTAGATGTAATAACAAATTACCTAGTGAATAGGATAAATAGATAAAGTCTTTTCCCTGGGGTGGGGGAGTCCAGAACTAGAGGGCATAGGTTTAGGGGGAGAAAAAGATATAAAGGAGACCTAATGGCAGCTTTTTCACGCTGAGGGTGATACGTGTATGGAATGAGCTGCCAGAGAAAGTTGTGAAGGCTGGTACAATTGCAACATTTAAAAGGCATTTGGATGGGTATATGAATAGGAAGGGTTGGAGGGATATGGGCCAGGTGCTGGCAGGTGGGACTAGATTGGGTTGGGATATCTGGTCGGCATGGACGGATTGGACCAAAGGGTCTGTTTCCGTGCTGTATATCTCTTTGACTCTATGAATGCCCAGAAAGTTACCAAAAGGAAACCGATTGCTGTTGCATTGGCTAAGAAAGGAGTGTCAGTGGAGGAGTGTGGAGATCATGGAAACTCTTCTCTGAAGGTTAGTTAAGGATATTGCAAAGTACAAAAAAATGTAGTGAGATCTTAATCCTGCTCTTTTGTATGTAATAAAATCTTTCCAGCGATTACGTCTGGTATAACATAGTTCATGCTTTTCGTGTTCAATGTTTTATTCAATGCATTGAAGGTACAATAGTAGACTCTTGTGAATGAGCTAACAGGCTTATGGCTAGATAAAAACAAGGTATGAGTCTAACAAGTCGTGTTTAGTCTGGGACCTGGCTTGCCCAGAATTAACATCAGCTGGTATCATAATGACATGGGGTCACCTTCCAGCATCAAACATTCTTGAATTTAAGGGATCTGTGAATTCTCAAAGGTACAGCTATGTGGAAGTGCTGGGTATATGAATAGATGTTGCATTGAATTATATTACATGGGTTGGGATTATAAATGCCTTTGACTCTTCCCAAAACTTTTCTGAGTAGATGATATTTTGAAATATTTGACTATTGTTAACCGTAGCAAGTTAGCAGACAAATTATGGGTAGATATAAAAGCAGGATTTCATAATGAAGATATGATTAAAGTGATTGCCCAGTCCTTACAAGTAAAGAGAGAGAAACCCGAAAGTGATAGAATTAGCTAAGATTCAGTTACAAATGAAAGAACCTGAATTGGAGGTAAAGAAAGAAAATTTAAAAATCTTGAATTCAAGGAAAAGAGAAGAACAGAGAAGTGAAAAGCGAAGAGACAAATGAGGGAAAATGAAAAAGAAATGGAAATAAGAAAGCTCGAATTAACAAAAAAAAAAGAAGAAAGACAAGAATGGAGCAATGGAAAGGGAAACGCCATCAAAAATGTGAACTCCAGCGAGGGAGTTTTTGGGTAACATAAAGTAGCTGGAGAAAAGTTTAGAGTAGCAAAAGAAAGAAAACTTTGGACACAATTCCCCTAATGTTTGAATGGTATGAGCAATGGTGAAAATTTGGGAGGATACAATAAACTTGCATCTCGATATCAAGATACGAAAAGTCTGATTTTCCTCTTAAAGTTTCAATGTATAGATTATAATCATCAGTAAATAGAAAGAACGTTATTTCCACACATTTGCATCACATTACTAGGTAATCTCATCTCATTTCTGTGTAGTGTATAATTCCTCCAGGCACTGATGAGAAACCATATGGCAGGAATTTCCAACTTGAAGGTTAGAACAGTTACATGCAGCTCATTGCTTGCTTCTATGTTAACCTCTATTCACTAACATTTTATGACACACTGACTGGTCAGTGACTGCTTCCAATCTTCATCCACAGAAGTTGGTTTCAACAGAACTCCAGACTCACCACATCATCATGGCTCACCTTGGACGAACTCAGAAGACACGTAGCACTTCAATACAATGCTATGGAGCAGTCTGAGACCTTACATTGCAATGCTCCTGCCAGGTCTCCCTGTGTGCAGGAACACATCAATCTCATGTATCTTCATAGGATGATCTAAGTGCTCTTAGCTTGCTTTCTTTGCCCTCACTCAATTGTATTTACTTGGATGCTCGTGGCTTGCCTTGCCTTTTAGCGTACTGCCGCTTCATTCAAAACTCGCAGGCTTACACCATTTCTACCTTACTAGAACAAATAGCCAAGCAGCGTGTAATGATTTCCAGCACAGAATAGTCATGGGTATAAACATTTTGCTGCACAGCACTGTGCCACATCAATGCATGCCATTTGTGTTAGTATCTTGTATATCAAACACACTGCATAACGTTCAACCAAATGGCCATGCCTAAAATCTAATGGGGGGTAGTGAAGGGTGAGTATTCTATCACACGCCTGGCTTGTGCCTTGTAGGTGGTGAACAGGATTCAGGGAGTCAGGAGATGAGTTACTCGCCACAGAAATCCTAAACTCTGACCTGCTTTTGCAGTCACTGTGTTTATATGTCGAGTCTTAAGTTTCTGGTCAAAGGTAACCCCCAGGATTATAATAGTGGGAGATTCTGTGATGGTAACACCAATGAATGTCAAGGGAAAATGGGTAGATTGTCTCTTAGTGAGGATGGACGTTGCATAGCATTTGTATGGAATGAATGTTACTTGTCACTTATCAGCCCAAGCCTGGACATTGACCAGATCTTGTTGCATTTGAACATGGGCCATTTCAGTAGGAGTTGTGAATGGTGCTGAACATTGAATGATCATTGGCAAACATCCCCACCTCTGACCTCAATGTGTCGGGAACATCACTGAAGCAACTGAAGATGATTGGGCCTCAGAGACTACGCTGAGGAACTCCTGCAGAGATGTTCTGGACATGGCATGACTGACATCCAACAATCACAACAATCTTCCTATATGCCAGGTATGACTCCAAACAACAAAGAGTTTTCCCCCTAATACCTATTGATTCCAGTTTTGCTATGGCACCTTGATGCCACACTTGGTCAAAAGCAGCCTTGATGTCAATGGCTCTCACCTCACCTCACGTCTGCGATTCAGCTTTTTTGTCCAAGTTTGAACAAAGGTTGTAAAGAGATCAGGAGCTGAGCAGCCCTGGCGGTACCCAAACTGGGTATCACTAAGCAGGTTATTGCTGAACTGATGCTGCTTGATAGCACTGTTGATGGCACCTTCCCACATTTTACTGATGAGTGAGGTTAGACTAATGGGGCAGTAATTGGCAGGGTTATATTTGTCCCACCTGCGCTGCTGCTAACACACATACCTGGGCAACTTTCCACATTGTCAGGTAGATACCAGTGTTGTAGCCGAACTAAAACAGCTTGACTAGGGGTATGGCAAGTTCTGGAGCACAAGTCTTTGGGACTATTACTGGAATACTGTTAGAGTCTATAGCTTTTGCAGTAACCAGTACTTCCAATCATTTTTTGTGGAGTGAATGGAGTTGGCTGAAGATCAGTTTCTGTAACACTGGGGACCACTGGAGGAGACCAAGATGGATCATCCACTTGGCACTTCTTCTGAAGATTGAGGATGAGGGTATTTGTGCAGACTTGTCTTCCAGATAAGTTGCTTAATTGTCTGTCACTATTCACTACTTGATGTGGCGAGACTGCAGAAGTTATATCTAATTTTTTTATTCTGCAATCACTTAGCTTTATCTATTACTTGATGTTTATGCCATTTGGCACACAAGTAATCCTGTTTGGTAGCACAACCAGGTCGTCATCTCATTTTTAGGTGTTTCTGGTACTGCTCCTGGCATGCCTTTCTGCATTCATCATTGAACCAGGGCTGATCCCCTGACTTGGTAGCAATAGTTGAGGGAGGAATATGCCATGTCATGAGATTGCAGATTACGGTGGAGTAGAATTCTGCTGCTGTTGATGGTCCATGGTGTCTCATGGTGTCCCTGTCTTTATTGCTAGATCTGTTCAAAGTCTTTCTAGGTTAACACAGTGAAAGTGCCACACAACACGATGGATGGTATTCTCAATATGAAGGTGCTATTTTGTCTCCACAAGGACTGTGCTTTTGTAACTTTTACTGAAACTGTCATGGACAGATGCATTTGCAGCAGCCAAATTAGTGAAGATGAGACCAGTATGTTTTTTCCTTTTGTTGATTCCCTCATCAGCTGCTGCACACTAAGTCTAGCAGCTATGTCCTGTAGGGCTCAACCAGCTCAATCAGTAGTGCTGCAACTGAGCCATTCATCGTGGTGGACATTGAAACCCTCCATTCAGAGTACATTTTGCACCCTTGCCACCCTTAGTGTTATGCAACATGGAGGAGTACTGATTTATCAGCCGAAGGAGGACAGTACATGGTAACCGGCAGGAGGTTTCCTTGCCCATGTTTAACCTGAAGCCATGAGACATCATTGGATGCGGAGTCAGTGTTGTGGATTCCCAAGGCGACTCCCTACCGACTATATACCAATGTGCCACCAGTTCTGCGTGTCTGTCCTGCTGATGGCACAGGTCATATCCAGATATAACGGTGGTGGTGTCTGGGACATTGTCTAAGTATAAATTGTCAGGCTGTTGCTGGTAAGGCAGCTCTCCCAATTTTGGCATTGGCCTCCAGATGTTAGTCAGGAGAACTTTGCAGGGTAGACAGAATAGTTTTGCTGTTGTCATTTCCAGTGCCTAGGTCAATGCCAGGTGGTCCATCCAGTTTTATTCTTTTGTTGAGATTTTGTCGTGATTGATACAACTGGGTGGCTTGCTTGGCCATTTCAAGGGCAGGGCAAAAGTGAGGACTGCAGATGTTAGAGATTAGAGTTGAGAGTGTGGTGCTGGAAAAGCACAGCAGGTCAGGCAGCATCCGAGGAGCAAGAAAATTTGACTTTTTGGGCAAAAGCTCTTCATCAGAGGGCAATTGTGAATCAACCACATTATTGTGAGTCTGGAGTCACATGTAAGCCAGACCAGGTGAGAATGGCAGATCTCCTTCCCTGAAGGGCATTAGTGAACCAGATGGGTTTTTCTGACAATTGGCAATGGTTTCATTGTCATTATTAGGGACTTAGCTCCAGACACCCTGTGACAGGATACACATATGCCACCTTAGTGGCTTTAGAACATCAGTGAATTATAAACACAAAAGGACTAGAAATTGAGTTTGAAAAATCTTTGTGTTTTCTCTGTAGTTAAAGTATTCTTGAGTTAATTTGAAGTTTGTTCCAGGTATCTCAGGGAGAGATTCCAGCTGGAGATACAAAGCATTGATGGAATTGTACAGGAAACTGGCGTAGCTGCTAAATACCAGGTGTGAGGCCTTCAGGTCAGGAGACCAATTCAAATCTAAGGAACCCAAGTATGACCTCCGCAGAGACATTAAGACAACCAAGGACCAATACTGATCCAAACTAAAGACCCAGACAGAAACCCGGCGATTATGGCAAGGACTGAATGACATCACAGGTTCTAGAAAGAGACAGTGCAAGATAGCAAGCAAAGACACATCCCTCCCAGATTGTCTCAATGCCTTCTATGCTTGCTTTGAGCAGAACTTCGATGGAGAGGTAACACCTATTCTGACATGTCCTGACGAACCTATCCCAACAGTCACTGCATCAGAGGTCAGATCAGTTTTCCTTCGTGTGAGCCCAAGGAAAGCGATGGAACCAGATGGAGTACCAGGCCGTGCACTGAGAGCATGCACACATCAATTAGCAGAGATCTTCACAGATATCTTCAACCTCTCCCTGCAGTAGGCCACTGTCTCAGCCTGTTTCAAGAGGGCCAACATCATCCCTGTGCCTAAGAAGGCTCATGCAGCATGTCTTCGAGGAGAAAGTGAGGTCTGCAGATGCTGGAGATCAAAGTTGAAACTTTATTGCTGGAACAGCACAGCGGGTCAGGCAGCATCCAGGGAACAGGAGATTCGACGTTTCGGGCACAGGCCCTTCTTCAGGAATGAGCAGAGAGTGTTCAGCAGGAGAAGATAAAAGGTAGGGAGGAGGGACTTGGAGGAGGGGAGTTGGAAATGTGATAGGTGGAAAGAGGTCAAGGTGAGGGTGATAGGTCGGAGTAGGATGGAGGCGGAGAGGTCAAGAAGAAGACTGCAGGTCAGGAAGGCGGTGCCGGGCTGGAGGGATCCGGCTGAGACAAGGTGGGGGGAGGGGGGATGAAGAAACTGGTGAAGTCCAAGTTCATCCCCTGCGGTTGGAGGGTTCCCAGTCGGAAGATAAGACGCTCCTCCTCCGACCGTCGGGTTGTTGTGGTTTGGCGGTGGATGAGTCCAATGACCTGCATATCCTCGGTGGAGTGGGAGGGGGAGTTGAAATGCTGTGCCACAGGTTGGTTGGGTTGGTTCGTCCGGGTGGCCCAGAGGTGCTCTCTGAATCGCTCCGCAAGTAGGCGGCCTGTCTCCCCAATATAGAGGAGGCCACACCGGCTGCAGCGGATGCAGTAGATGATGTGGGTGGAGGTGCAGGTGAATCTGTGGCGGATATGGAAGTTTCCCTTGGGGCCTTGGAGAGAAGTGAGGGGGGAGGTGTGGGCGCAAGTGTTGCACCTCCTGCGGTTGCAAGGGAAGGTGCCGGGAGTGGTGGTTGGGTCGGTGGGGGGTGTGGATCTGACAAGGGAGTCGCGGAGGGAGTGGTCTCTACGGAAAGCTGATAGGGGAGGGGAGGGAAATATATCCTTGGTGCTGGGGTCTGTTTGGAGGTGGCGGAAATGGCGGCGGATGATGCGCTGTACATGGAGATTGGTGGGGTGGTAGGTGAGGACCAGTGGGGTTCTGTCCTGGTGGCGGTTGGAGGGGCGGGGCTCAAGGGTGGAGGAGCGGGAAGTGGAGGAGATGCGGTGGAGGGCACCGTCGACCACGTCGGGGGGGAAATTGCGGTCCTTGAAGAAGGAGGCCATCTGTGTTGTACGTATTTTGAACTGGTCCTCCTGGGAGCAGATGCGGCGGAGACGAAGGAATTGGGAGAATGGGATGGCGTTTTTACAGGGGGCAGGATGGGAGGAGGTGTAGTCCAGGTAGCTGTGGGAGTCGGTAGGTTTGTAGTAGATGTCCGTGTTGATTCGGTCGCCTGAGATAGAAACAGAAAGGTCTAGGAAGGGGAGGGAGGAGTCTGAGACTGTCCAGGTGAATTTGAGGTCGGGGTGGAAGGTGTTCGTGAAGTGGATGAACTGTTCAACCTCCTCGTGGGAGCACGAGGTAGCGCCGATACAGTCATCAATGTAGCGAAGAAAAAGATGGGGGGTGGGGCCAGTGTAGTTGCGGAAGATGGATTGTTCCACATACCCTACGAAGAGGCAGGCATAGCTGGGGCCCATGCGGGTGCCCATGGCTACTCCTTTTGTTTGGAGAAAGTGGGAGGATTGGAAAGAAAAGTTGTTCAGGGTGAGGACCAGTTCGGTCAGTCGAAGGAGGGTGTCGGTGGAAGGGTACTGGGTGGTACGGCGGGAAAGGAAGAAACGGAGTGCTTTGAGTCCTTCGTGATGGGGAATGTAGGTGTACAGGGACTGGATGTCCATGGTGAAGATGAGGCGTTGGTGACCGGGAAAGCGGAAATCCTGGAGGAGGTGGAGGGCGTGGGTGGTGTCACGAACGTAGGTGGGGAGTTCTTGGACTAACACGAACGTAGGTGGGGAGTTCTTGGACTAACACGAACGTAGGTGGGGAGTTCTTGGACTCAATACACGGAGTGACACCGAACAATTCTTCCGCCGCCTTCGCCTCCGTGCCTTCTTCTTCAATCAAGACTCTCGCCCACCCTCTGACGACCCCTTCTCCCACCTCCAACACACCCCGTCCACCTGGACACCCCGTGCTGGCCTCCTACCTGCCCTCGACCTCTTCATAGCAAACTACCGCCGCGATATTAACCGCTACCTGAACTCCCACACTCCTCCCACCCACTCCAACCTCTCACCCTCGGAACGCGCAGCCCTCCACTCCCTCCGTTCCAACCCCAACCTCACCATCAAACCAGCTGACAAGGGAGGCGCAGTAGTAGTTTGGCGCACTGACCTTTACACCGCTGAGGCCAAACGCCAGCTCGCAGATACCTCCTCCTACCGTCCCCTTGACCATGACCCCACCCCCCACCACCAAACCATCATCTCCCAGACCGTCCATAACCTCATCACCTCAGGGGACCTCCCATCCACCGCCTCCAACCTCATAGTCCCACAACCCCGCACCGCCCGTTTCTACCTCCTGCCCAAAATCCACAAACCTGACTGCCCCGGACGACCCATCGTCTCAGCCTGCTCCTGCCCAACCGAACTCATCTCGGCATACCTCGACACGGTCCTGTCCCCATTAGTCCAAGAACTCCCCACCTACGTTCGTGACACCACCCACGCCCTCCACCTCCTCCAGGATTTCCGCTTTCCCGGTCACCAACGCCTCATCTTCACCATGGACATCCAGTCCCTGTACACCTCCATTCCCCATCACGAAGGACTCAAAGCACTCCGTTTCTTCCTTTCCCGCCGTACCACCCAGTACCCTTCCACCGACACCCTCCTTCGACTGACCGAACTGGTCCTCACCCTGAACAACTTTTCTTTCCAATCCTCCCACTGTCTCCAAACAAAAGGAGTAGCCATGGGCACCCGCATGGGCCCCAGCTATGCCTGCCTCTTCGTAGGGTATGTGGAACAATCCATCTTCCGCAACTACACTGGCCCCACCCCCCATCTTTTTCTTCGCTACATTGATGACTGTATCGGCGCTACCTCGTGCTCCCACGAGGAGGTTGAACAGTTCATCCACTTCACGAACACCTTCCACCCCGACCTCAAATTCACCTGGACAGTCTCGGACTCCTCCCTCCCCTTCCTAGACCTTTCTGTTTCTATCTCAGGCGACCGAATCAACACGGACATCTACTACAAACCTACCGACTCCCACAGCTACCTGGACTACACCTCCTCCCATCCTGCCCCCTGTAAAAACGCCATCCCATTCTCCCAATTCCTTCGTCTCCGCCGCATCTGCTCCCAGGAGGACCAGTTCAAAATACGTACAACACAGATGGCCTCCTTCTTCAAGGACCGCAATTTCCCCCCCGACGTGGTCGACGGTGCCCTCCACCGCATCTCCTCCACTTCCCGCTCCTCCGCCCTTGAGCCCCGCCCCTCCAACCGCCACCAGGACAGAACCCCACTGGTCCTCACCTACCACCCCACCAATCTCCATGTACAGCGCATCATCCGCCGCCATTTCCGCCACCTCCAAACAGACCCCAGCACCAAGGATATATTTCCCTCCCCTCCCCTATCAGCTTTCCGTAGAGACCACTCCCTCCGCGACTCCCTTGTCAGATCCACACCCCCCACCGACCCAACCACCACTCCCGGCACCTTCCCTTGCAACCGCAGGAGGTGCAACACTTGCGCCCACACCTCCCCCCTCACTTCTCTCCAAGGCCCCAAGGGAAACTTCCATATCCGCCACAGATTCACCTGCACCTCCACCCACATCATCTACTGCATCCGCTGCAGCCGGTGTGGCCTCCTCTATATTGGGGAGACAGGCCGCCTACTTGCGGAGCGATTCAGAGAGCACCTCTGGGCCACCCGGACGAACCAACCCAACCAACCTGTGGCACAGCATTTCAACTCCCCCTCCCACTCCACCGAGGATATGCAGGTCATTGGACTCATCCACCGCCAAACCACAACAACCCGACGGTCGGAGGAGGAGCGTCTTATCTTCCGACTGGGAACCCTCCAACCGCAGGGGATGAACTTGGACTTCACAGTTTCTTCATCCCCCCTCCCCCCACCTTGTCTCAGCCGGATCCCTCCAGCCCGGCACCGCCTTCCTGACCTGCAGTCTTCTTCTTGACCTCTCCGCCTCCATCCTACTCCGACCTATCACCCTCACCTTGACCTCTTTCCACCTATCACATTTCCAACTCCCCTCCTCCAAGTCCCTCCTCCCTACCTTTTATCTTCTCCTGCTGAACACTCTCTGCTCATTCCTGAAGAAGGGCCTGTGCCCGAAACGTCGAATCTCCTGTTCCCTGGATGCTGCCTGACCCGCTGTGCTGTTCCAGCAATAAAGTTTCAACTCATGCAGCATGTCTCAATGACTACCGCCCAATGGCCCTAACTTCGGTTGTCATGCAGTGCTTTGAAAGGCTGATCATGGCATAAATCAACTCCAGCCTCCCCACTACTCTTGACCCACTCCAATTTGCCAATCGGACCAACAGATCCACGTCAGATGCCATACCACTTGCCTTTCACTTCTCCCTAGAACAACTTGACACCAAAACAGCTACATAAGAATCCTACCCATTGACTACAGTTCAGCCTTCAACACTATTATCCCCTTGAGACTTATTACTAAACTTAATGATCTTGGACTAAGCCCCACTCTCTGCAACTGGATCCTCCGTTTCCTGACCCACAGGCCACAATCAGTGAAGACTGGGGACAATATTTCATCCTCACAAACACTCAACACTGGACCCCCCTCCAGGATACATACTCAGCCCCCTACTGTACTCGTTAAATGCCCATGACTGCGTCGCCGGATACCAGACTAATGCCATTTACAAGTTTGCTGATGACACCACCATAGTCAATCGAATCTCAGATGGTGACAAAACAGACTACAGACAGGATATAGAAGACCTGGAACAGCCTATCTCTCAATGCTGGCAAAACCAAGGAACGCATTATTGACTTTCGGCTAGATGTTACTCATGCCCCCCTACGCATTAACTGCACAGAGGTGGAACGAGTGGACAGTGTCAAGCTCCTGGGAGTGGTTATCCACAACAAACTTTCCTGGACTCTTCATGAGGATGCACTGGTTACAAAGGCCCAACAACGTCTGTTCTTTCTCGGGCAGCTCAGAAAATTTGGCATGACGGCAAATATCCTTGCCAACTTTTATAGGTACGCCATCGAGAGCATTTTGTCTGGATGTATCATTACCTGGTATGGCAACTGTACCATTCAAGATTGGACATGGTTACAGGGAGTGGTGAACTCGACCCGGCCAATCTCAAAGGCCAACCTTCCATCTATAGAATCCATCTACCAGGCCAGCTGTCAAGGAAAGGCTGCCAGCATTCTCAAAGATCCATCCCACCCTGACAATGTTTTACAACAACCTTTACCACTGGGGAGAAGATACAGAAGCCTGAACACCCGCACTAACCGGTTTTGAAACAGTTTCTACCATAGCCAGTTTGGTTTGCTCGCTGAGCTGGAAGGTTCTTTCCAGACGTTTCATCACCCTACTAGGTAACATCTTCAGTGGACCTCCAGGCAAAATACTGCTGATAATTCCTGCTTTCTATTTATATGTTTGGGTTTCTTTGGGTTAGTGATGTCATTTCCTGTGGTGCTGTCATTTCCTGTTTTATTCAATCTCAGGGGGTAGTAGATGGGGTCTAACTCGATGTGTTTGTTGGTAGAGTCCCGGTTAGAATGCCATGCTTCTAGGAATTCTTGTGCATGTCTCTGTTTGGCTTGTCCTAGGATGGATGTGTTGTCCCAGTCAAAGTGGTGTCTTTCCTTACTTGTATGTAAGGATACTAGTGAGAGAGGGTCATGTCGTTTTGTGGCTAGTTGATGTTCATGTATCGTAATGGCTAGTTTTCTGCCTGTTTGTCCAATGTAGTGTTTGTTACAGTTCTTGCATGGTATTTTGTAAATGACATTAGTTTTGCTTGCAAAACTTGCAAAACAAGCAAAACTAATGTCATTTACAAAATACCATGCAAGAACTGTAATAAACACTACATTGGACAAACAGGCAGAAAACTAGCCATCAGGATACATGAACATCAACTAGCCACAAAACAACGTGACCCTCTCTCACTAGCATCCTTACATACAGATAAGGAAGGACATCATTTTGACTGGGACAACACATCCATCCTAGGACAAGCCAAATAGAGACACGCACGAGAATTCTTAGAAGCATGGCAATCCAACCGGAACTCTACCAATAGACACATCGAGTTAGACCCCATTTATTACCCCCTGAGAGAGAAAAAAAGGAAATGACATTACCACAGGAAATGACAGCACCACAGGAAATGACATCACCAACCCAAAGAAACCCAAACATATAAATAGAAAGCAGGAATTATTAGCAGTGCTTCACCCGGAGGCCCACTGAAGATGTTACCAAGAAGGGCGATGAAACATCCGGAAAGAACCTTCCAGCTCAACGAGCAAACCTACATCCAGAGTTTCTACCCTACTCACAAATAGAATGGACTCACAAACTCTTAGCATTTGCCTGTACCAGTGTGTTTGTTTTTGCTGGTGTTTACCTATTATTTGCTTATCTATGCTATTTAACTATGTGATCTGCCTGTATTGCTCGCAAGACAATGCTTTTCACTGTGCCTCGACACACGTGACAATAAATTAAATTCTAAGTTCTAATTCTAAATTCTAGCTGTGTCAGCTTGAGAAAGGCGCTTTATTGTGGAGATAGTAGTGAATCTTCCCTGAGGTTAGGGTGTTTGAAAGGATATCATTGGTGAAAAATCCTTTTCTGCAGCTTGTAATAAAATCTTTCCAACATGTTTGTCTAATGTATTAGTGTTTAAATTTTTCTTTTTAATAGACATTTCATTATTTGTGAAAAGAGTTCACTAGCAGATTCTTGTGAATGTATTCAGAGACAATCTTGTGCAGTTAGAAAGAACCATGTTAGGATCTAAAATCCCAAGTTCAGACTTGCCCAATACTAACCATTGGGATCATAACAGCCTGAACCTGTAAAGGTAAATAAGGCCTCAATTTAATCTCCCATAAAGTAATGATATTGTATTATGTGATGAAATACTCTGTTTGATTCCAATTTTGCACTAGGATAGCCATCAATCTATGACTGATAATATTAAAGGAGTTGAGTGGCGACAAATGGAATGAATTTGGTTGATACTTAGGACAGTTTGGAGGGTCAGTGAACTGGGGTTTTTAAAGAATACAGACAATGGGAGAAACAGCCAGAGAGAAATAAAGGTAGATTCTATGTTACCTAGTTGTTATGCCGCTGGCAGCTAGCTGAACTACACAAGTTCCACGTTAGGTACTCAGTGAGGCGTCAAGAGCAGCTGCATGGTTCTGTGCTGTTAGAACGCAGGAGGCAGGTCTAGGAATTATTAGACAGCTGTGTGTTGGAGTCAGGATGCAGTAGTAGTCCTGGGAAGCTGAGAAAGTGGGAAGATCACTGGCTCTGTGTTGAGGGATACCATGAGAGGCTCAGAAGAAGTCTGTAAGCATTAATATTTTAGTGCAGATGGGAGAATAGGTGTTGAAAGTATAAAAGTAGTATTTGTTTGATGCACCTGAACAAGACTGGGGAAGCTCAATGAAAAATCCATGGGCAGGACAGACTCAGTCAGGCTCAGTGACGAACTGGAATCAAGCTTGTGAATGAGTACTGGAAAATAGTTTTGGAGTCCAGGGATATATAGTTCCGGAAAAGTGGGTAATTATCTAGAACGGCTGCAGTCAATAATGCAGTTTGTGACAAAATGATTCTTGAAAAGAAATTCCAAGGCAGAGTTGGCAAAAGTAAAGGATTACAATCCCTCTGCCTGCACCCCCCTCCCCATAGACCCACAGAGGGCTACAGCACAGAAAAAGGCCCCTTTGTCCATTCAGTTTGCGCCAGTCAAGTATTAGCACCTATAACCAACTTGTGAAGTCTAATGAGATTTGATGACCCAATATTTCATCAATATCTTTAAGTATTGCTGAGAAATCCATGAGATCCAGAATGAAAACTGAAAACACAAGAGAAACACAACTGTTCTGCCATTTCTGTGGAGAAAGCAAGAGAGTTAACGTTTTGAGCACAGATTGACTCTTTCTAAACTTTTGCTGAGTTCCTGCAGCATTTTGCTTTTATTAATCCATATGATCAATCTTGATTGCCTTTGCTTTATAATATGCACTGTGAAGTATTTAGTCGTAACCAATAACAGGTATTTACCAGGTGTTAATTTTGGGTATTGGAAATAAGTTGTGCTTGTATTGTGGATAATATTATAATTTTAATGTTGTATTGTAAAGCTTGCTGTTATTTGTGGGATTCTAGGGGTTTATTCCTTTAGTAAGTCTTCTGGATCTCACACTTTGTCTCCTTTAAATATAAATGTGAACTGGTCCTGAGCCAAATTGTAATATAAATGTGGCAGAGTGGTCCAAAATCATAACATAATTTCGAGGCCACCCAATATTGTAGCATAATTTGGGGGCACATGCTGAAATCCAAAATTAATTAGGAGGGTTAGAATTTGCTAAGGCTAAGACCGGTTAAGAGTTTCACAGTGAATGGTATGAAACTTACTGAATATCAAAATGGCTGTCAGTACTACAACTTTTCTGGAAAGGGAAGATTTATCCCTGAATGGTTTGCAAAAATTAACTAAAGTTGATGAGCTTTCCAGAATTGTAACAACTTCTCTTTTGATTAGATGCCAGATGAGGTGCATTTGTGTTGTTACTCCAGTGCAAATACTGACTTTAATTTTCAGTGTTTTTATTGCAGTGATCTCCATATATCACATGTTTCAACCCAACAGTCGCTTAAAAGACTTATGAGGAGTTCTTACGTTCTGCAGAATCTACAGAAAAAAAATATTATGCAGCCCATTTTCTACTGAATATGGCCTGACACAGGAAGGATCCATTGGTTTAACCAACACCAATTTTAATGGAATATTTATTAAAAATGTCTCAGTTAGTCAAAGTTGACTTACTGAGGAATCAACATCCTTTTCTCATTTTGTATAAATTGTTGTGATTTTCTGAAAATTGGCATTCTTGCTTTTATCCTGACGAGTGCAAGATGAGAATCTTCAGCATCACATTTCTTTTATCAGTAATATTCACGTTCTCTAATACCAAGCAACTGTTAGAAATACTTTTCATTCTGCCATCCTGTAATGATTGTGACTGGTATTAACTACAACAGAAGCAGTTAACACTCAGGTCAGTAGCTATATTTCCAACTCTAACTTTATATCTGGTGGAGTTATTAATGGTACATCAGTGTGATCCCAAAGACAGAGTAGCGGCAGGGAGTGTGTTTATGGAAAATAAAGAGCATGAAGACCACTAGCAACCTGTGTTCTGTGGAGGGAGGATGGGATAACCATAGTGGAACATTCTTACACCAATTAGCAGAGTAAGGTTAAGGCTGAAAGGTCACTATGGTGAGATGAGATAACACAAGTAATAAAGCAAGTTTCTCTGTTAAGTGTTATGACAGGATTGGGACTGTAATTATTTGGGACATGACGTTAAAATATCTAATTAATTGTTAGTAGAATCAGCTTGAGACAGGAGACTATTGTAATAGATGGAACAGCTGAATATCTATCATGATAGGTTAGTCTGCAATGAAAGATTACTGTAGCAGAAGTGATAATAAATATACAACCGTGACGTTAGAATAACATTAAGTAGAATGTACAACTAAAGAGATAAGGGGAACTAACATCACTAGTTTATTGTGTAGCTAGAGTGAGGTATTTTGATTAATATAGTTAGACATGCTGATAAGCTAACAGAAACATAATTAAAAAAAATAAAAATCCATGGACCCTGAGGTTTGTGGGCATTCGAGAATCAGCTTTTTCAGTGTCAAGGTTTTTGTTTGCAAATAAAAGACCTACTTCTTGAAGAATTCTCTGCATCTCCTGGTGGTTCTCTATATTTTCTCCACAACATGCTCCACCAAATATTGCAGCAAAAGAATCTGTAAATTCCACATGTAAAATCAGAGACTATTATTGGGACCTCAGAGCAGGTTGCACTCAAGGTTGAAGCCTGGAGACTTGGATGAGGGAAGCACACTGCACGCTTTCATCCAAATTACAAACCAGTGTGAAAGCACAGGCTGATCCCAGGCAGTTTGTGCCATAGAAGGCTACAAACAAAGGGAAGGACAACTGCCACACATCAGCCCATTGACTCATTTGATCAAGATCTTAGAAAATTTTCTTCACTGTGCACTATACCACCAATTTTGGTGCCATCCACAAACTTAACTGTGCCACCTGTATTCTCATCCAATCATTTATATAAAAGACAAAGAAAAATGGACCCAGTACCGATCCCTGTGGAACACTGTTGGTCACAGGAAGATGATGCACCTCCACAGCTTTCTCAATCCTAGAGCTGCAGCCAGAATGCTATGTTGGAGGGTGGTGGGAGTGAATCATGTTCAGCTAAGTGGATCCCAGGCTTGCAGTCACACATTGCTTCAGTGGGTCTTTGAGGGTCCTCTGGGTTCTAGCAAAGTAATTGAACAGTTTACTTTTTTTGGGACTCTTCCATCACTCCTTCAACTGTTAGTAGTTGTATTACATATTCAATACCCTACTTAAGTCCTTGGACAGCAAGTTTTTAATTAAAAGACTTGCCTTGCCCAAATCAGGCAGGAGTTGGATGTCTGGCAGTAGGCCCTTTCAAAATGGCTACCAACTTCATTCACCATGGCCATGCTGTTAAGATCATCCAAAAACAGTCAAAATCAACCCTGTGGGTCATCCATCAAATGGTCCAAATTTCCAATGTTCTTTTCAAATTCATTCATGAGATGAGGAGATTGCTGCTTGGGCCAGTATTTATTTCCCATCCTTTATTGCCCAGAGGGCAGTTAAGAGTCAACCATATTGCTGTGGGTCTGGAGTTACACATAGGCCAGACTGGGTAAGGATGGCAGTTTCCTTCCCTAAAGGGCATTAGTACACTGGATGGGTTTTTCCTGACAATTGATTCATGGACATCATCCCTTAATTCCAGATATTTATTGAATTCAAATTCCACCATCTGCCATGGCAGATTCAAACCCGTGTCCCCAGGACATTATCTACATCTCTGGATTAATTGTCCAGAAATAATACCATTAGGCTATTGCCTCCCCTAATAAGATACTAATAGCTCATAGTACTTTCCTGCACCCTGTTTGGGGAATCTTTGTACCATTACAAGGATTTGATTATTTTGTAGGACTTGATTTATCTGAACACAAAAAGGTTTATTTGTAAGATGTGGAAAATAATTGAAGAAATCCCATAGATGGTGCTGTGGTATAATCTCCAACCACAAAAAAGCACTCAGTACAAAATGAGAATTGGGAAATTGCAGAGAAACATCTTTAGTCCGTAATTTGGAAATTACACATCACTGTCAAGAAAGGAAAGAAATAGAAATTAAGATGACAGACCAGGCAAAATGCTTTCCGAAATTGGAATAAATATTTTTAAGTGGTATCTCCCATTCTCTGACCTCACGGACCCTCTCCACTTCCTACCTACAGAATAATGGACTTTAATGAAACATGGGCGGCGCGGTGGCACAGTGGTTAGCACTGCTGCCTCACAGCGCCAGAGACCCGGGTACAATTCCCGCCTCAGGCAACTGACTGTGTGGAGTTTGCACGTTCTCCCCGTGTCTGCATGGGTTTCCTCTGGGTGCTCCGGTTTCCTCCCACAGTCCAAAGATATGCAGGTCAGGTGAATTAGCCATGCTAAATTGCCTGTAGTGTTAGTTAAGGGGTAAATGTAAGGGTATGGGTGGGTTACGCTTCGGTGGGTCGGTGTGGACTTGTTGGGCCGAAGGGCCTGTTTCCACACTGTAATGTAATCTAATGTCAAACATTCTGCAGGACTCTTTTTTTCCATAACTGAGAATTCCCTGCTTCCATGGACAACAAGGCCATTAGTCATGTCTGGCCCGTCTCCCGTATTCTGCTCTCACCCCTTCCTTTCTTTCCCACAACCATAATAGGGACCCCTGGTCCCCACTTACCACCCCACCAACCTCCGCATCCAAAGGATTGTAAGCTGCCATTTTTGTCACCTCCAATGGGTTGCCATAACCAGAAACATATTCCCCATCTCTTCCTTGTCAGAATCCTGCAGAGGCCATTCCGTCTGGGACACTCTGGTCCCAGTTCCAACATACCCCAAACCCCAACAGCATGTTCCCATGCAATCACAGAAGGTGTAATATCTGCTTATTTACTTCCTCCCTGGATCCAGACATACATTCCAAGTGAAGCAACAGTTTTCCTGTACTTCACTCAATCTAGTCCACTGTATTTAATGTTCACAACGTGGTGTTCTCTACGATAGCAAGTTGAAACGCAGACTAAGTGCACACCTACACATTCTCTATGCAATAATGACTGTGAGCTACCAGTTGCCTACCACTTCAATACACCACCATATTCCCTGGCCATTGTTTCTGTCTCAGACCTGCTGCAGTGTTCCAGTGAGCCTTAGTGCAAGCTCGAAGAATGACATCGCATTTTCTGCTTGCGCACCCTGCAGCCTCTAGCACTCAACATCGAGTTGAATAACTTTAGAGTCTAATTGCATCCTTCCATGTTCTTGACCCATCCCCACCCCCTGGTCCTGCTATGACATGTTTAGTTTTTAGCACAGTCACCCATTCTGACATACGCCTGGGCCCACTATCACATGAAATGAATTGTATTCAGTACAGCTCACCCATTTGCTCATAATCTTATTGTCACTTATTGAGCTTTTCTTCAGTCCTGTCCTGTTATTCATAATCTCCTTGTTTACCTACTCCTCTCATATTTCTCTCTCTCTGGGCTCCATTTCCATCTTAGCCACCCCCATTCCCTCAAACTTCAGTTTCAGCACAAATCCTATTTTCTCCTAACTGCTTACAGTTTTGATGAAGACTCACTGGACTTGAAATGTTAACTCTGCCGTCTTCCCACAGATGCTGCCAGATCTGCTGAGTTTCTCCAGCAATGACAACAGTCAGCGAGTGACTCATGCTACAGTTCCCTGCATTGCACAATCTCCTGGTTCCAGAAGAATACCAATGAATGAAAGACAGAGTTTGGCAGTCCTGCAACTTACACTTGCTCAAATCCCCTGTGAAAATATGATGAATTAGAAGCTTAACACGTCTCTGCCAGACTCCGCAACAATCAACTTGGAAGGAAATGCCTAAAAAATCCAAATGCCTCATCCCTTCAATCTGAGCGAATACTTTTAAATGATTCTTTTCCTGTTTACAGGATTTCAAAGAACAAAGGAGATTTGAATGAATCTTGTGAAGAAAAGTGTTTCAGTAATTAAAGTACATGCAGGCCAAAACCAAGGGAAGGTCCATGTCAGCCACTTGATATGGCAACCTGGAACATTCTTTTGCCGATAAATGTTCTGATTCTATACATGAATTCTACTGACCATAAATCATTAATGTTTGTCCACATCAATGAAATAAATAATTGGGATTCATAAAGCCCCTTTTATGATCTCAGGACATTGCCAAATGCTTTATCGTGAATTTATTACTTTTATAAGGATTATCACTTTTGTAGGCAATGCAACAGGCAATTTGTATCATCAAGGTCTTAGAAACATCAATGAACAGATAATCTCTTAATAATGTCGGTTTAGATGAAACAGCATATTGGAGAGAAATCCCATTTACCTGCTTTAAACAGGATTGTTTAGGTTCACTTGAGAGAGGAGGTAGGGCGTTAGTGTAATATCTAAGTCAAAAGACAATACCTTCAAAAAGACAGTGCTCACTGAGTACCAACTCTAATTGGCACAAGCCTCAAATCTCTGAGGTGGGACTACAAACCTACAACCTCTGATAAAGAGGTAAGAGTACTACCAACCGAGCCACAGATTACACACCATGGTGAAGTTCAACCTGCATGCTAAAACTTCTGAGGGATTAAAGAGGCAAGAAATGTCTGTGTGTTGGAGACCAGTGTGCATTTGCATGGAAATGGAAATCCTTATGGGACAGAAATTCACAGAAAGGAAATAATTTTACATATTGGCTTTGAATGCCATCATATTGGTCCTTCACCCAACCTGAAATTTGTCAAATCAACAATGTAGGAACACTGTGGGAATTGACATGCTTATGAAACTGACAGGCTAGTGAATCCGTAAATATTGAATGGCGAAAGCTGTTTCCTTGCCAAAGTGAAAAGCTATTGTTTGCAGGACTCATTCCCTGAATGTGCTTTCTTTGTTTTGGCGATGATTTCAGCGGTCAGTTCTTCCCTCTTGGACTTCCTTCCATTTGATGTACTATTTGATGTCAGCCTTCACTGCAGAACATAATCTTGCTTCTCTGCACATGATGATCAGGAAGGAATGTCTTCCTTCTGTGCCAGGAAACTCTCCTGTAGGCTGACCAGCACTGGCCTCACCCATCTCGCACTCCCAAGCGAGCTCAGCTAATGCATCCTTGTAGATAAAAGGACCGTAATCACAGGATGTGGCTAAAGACACTAGATGGCCTACCACTAAGCAAAGGAGGGGAGGGGTACAACTGAAGTCACGTGAGCAAGCAAGTGATAATGTAGTCAATAGTTTAAATGCTGAAAGTATGGTTCAACTGATCTGAGGCATCCTTCAATGTGCACCCCCAAGGACCGTCCTGAATGTTATCCATATTGTGTCTAAGACCTCCCACATCAGTAACCTGTCTTTCCTAAAGTATTTGATTAGTGTATTGTTATTCTTTTGCAGTTCAGTATTTAAAATAATAGCTAATTTTTTGTGTTCCAGTATGCACCAAATTTTGAAGGATACATTTGGACTGCCTTGGTTCAGAATCAGATATTGTGATTTTCCAATCATCTGCCAATTAAATTAACAGTTGCGCATTATGACAGTGATTGCCAGAGAGGTTTCGTTACACATGTTATTATCATTCATACGCATTATCTTCCAAATCATCTTGCAGCATTCTGTTGATAATTTGTTTTAATGTACACAAATCAATTAACAAAATAGTTCCAAAATACATTATTCAGAAATAATTATTATGGATAGTTAAATTTCCTGGGGTGTTGCACATGGGATTGCAGCAGATGGACTGGTTTAAAATGTCAGTTACCTGCTGCTGGTCACCACTCAACAGATTGTAATCAGTGTACTCATCTAAAACCATGCAATGTGAATGCCAAAAGGTACTCTGCTGCTTTTGCAGTTCCTCACACAGACACACACCCATTCAGATTGCACACTTGCACCTGTACACATGTATATAGCTAACCATGTATACACACAAACACTCACACACACGGACACCTAATCCTCCAAGCAACCACTGACACATTCGCTGGTCCGACTTAGAGCTGACCTTGATCTGCACGAGAATACTCAGCTGGCCTAGATCTTTTGGCAGACCATTACAGGAAGTTGGCATGTACCAAATGGCAGGATGCCCTAGTGGGAGAAAGAGATTTTGACAGAGATGCTGTGTGTGTGCTTCTGGATGCCAGAGAAGTCCAGTAACACACAGGTAGGTGAAAACTGTGTTGCAAATGGACTGTCAGGAGTTGACAAACATAATGAATATTACTGTCACAGTACCAAGGTCATGGATCAGTGGAACAAAAAAAATCAACAATCTTATCAGGAGCGATTATTGGTGAAGTTCACAACCATTTTCTCTCAGCTGTACAACAATTGTGGGCGACACGGTGGCACAGTGGTTAGCACTGCTGCCGCACAATGCCAGAGACTCGGGTTAAATTCCCGCCTCAGGCAACTGACTGTGTGGAATTTGCACATTGTCTGCGTGGGTTTCCTCCGGGTGCTCCGGTTTCCTCCCACAATCCAAAGATGTGCAGGTCAGGTGAATTGGCCATGCTAAATTGCCCATAGTGTTAGGTGAAGGGGTAAATGTAGGGGAATGGGTCTGGGTGGGATGCGCTTCGGTGGGTCGGTGTGGACTTGTTGGGCTGAAGGGCCTGTTTCCACACTGTGTAAGTAATCTAATCTAATTAGCACTTGTATCACAAGTTTGTGTCCAGGATTTAAACTAATATAAAATGGGACTTCACCAATTTTCATTTCAATATGAAGTTGATGTGTTCTGATTTATAAAGAAAATAGAGCAACTTTAAAAATTATTTAAGCCTTCCAATTCATCATATATTTTCAAACAACAGAATGTATACCATATCAGTGATGGTACAAGAGTAAACATTTGAAATCTCATATGTCACAATCTCTGTGTCAAAAGTGGCTTCACACTTCTGGACTGACTTAGACATCAGATGTGAATTCTGCATTAATGAGAAATAATAAAATTCTACCAACTTTTAAAATATTGATGTAAAATGTCAGAGAAAGAGAATATTTCTCAAAAACAACACAATGGAAAACAAATCAAACAAAATAAAGAGAGACAGATTAAAGTTAACAAGTAGACACTTAGTCCCTTAACTTGTATTTGTTTAGAATTCTAAAACAATAATTGAAATATTTAAAAATGTTGTAATGATATCCAGAGAATATTATCATTCAACCATACCATTTATAAATAAAAAGACATAAGCAACTGCAAATTTAAACATGTCTATGTGCTAAGTTAATAATTAAATTTGTAAAATAATCCTATTTGTGAAGTAAGTCCTGTTTGGAAACAACATTTTTCTCGAAATCCTATTAGAGAATCATGAGCTGAATTTTACCAGAAATCAGGTAAGCATTATTTTTGTTGAATTTAATGGTGGCTTTCCCTCTGCAAGGCTGAGGAGTTTTACCTGTATCATCATCCCAACCTCACCTCATTAATTCTGTGCTACACCCTTTGGTGGCCCTTTTGTCCAATGCTAACTGGATTCTCCACTCACTGAGGATGGAGGCACTCAGCACTATAGGGATATCTCAGGCTCACTGGCACCGACAGCATATTTAAATAGAGTCATAGAGTTATAGAGATGTACAGCGTGGAAACAGATCCTTCAGTCCTACTCATCCAAGCTGACCAGGTATCCCAACTGAAACTAGTCCCACCTGTCAGCACCTGGCCCATATTCCTCCAAACCCTTCCTAATCATATACCAATCCAGATGCCTTTTAAATGTTGCAATTGTACTAGTCTCCAACACCTCCTCTGGCAGCTCATTCCATACACATACCACCCTCTGAGTGAAAAGCTGCCCCTTAGGTCTCTTTTATATCTTTCCCCTCTCACCCTAAATCTATGCCCTCTAGTTCTGGAATCCCCGATCCCAGGGAAAAGACCTTGTCTATTTACCCTATCCATGCCCCTCGTGATTTTATAAACCTCTATAAAGTAACTCCTCAGCCTCCAACGTTCCAGGGAAAACAGCCACAGCCTGTTCAACCTCTCCCTGTAGCTCAAATCCTCCAACTCTGGCAACATCCTTGTAAATCTTTTCTGAACCCTTTCAAGTTTCACAACATCTTTCCGATAGGAAGGAGACCAGAAATGCACGCAATATTTCAACAGTCCTGTACAGCCACAACAGTCCTGTAACCAATGTCCTGTACAGCCGCAACATGACCTCCTAACTCCTGTACTCAATAGTCTGACCAATAAAGGAAAGCATACCAAATGCCTTCTTCACTATCCTATCTACCTGCGATTCCACTTTCAAGGAGCTATGAACCTGCACTCCAAGGTCTCTTTGTTCAGCAACACTCCCTAGGACCTTACCATTAAGTGTATAAGTCCTGCTAAGATTTGCTTTCCCAAAATATAGCACCTCTCATTTATCTAAATTAAACTCCATCTGCCACTTCTCAGCCCATTGGCCTATCTGATCAAGATCCTGCTGTAACCTGAGGTAATCTTCTTTGCTGTCCATTACACCTCCAATTTTGGTGTCATCTGCAAACTTACTAACTATACCTCTTATGCTCACATCCAAATCATTTATATAAATGATGAGAAGTAGTGGACCCAGCAGCGATGCTTGTGGCACTCCACTGGACACAGGCCTCCAGTCTGTTTACCTTTGAGCCAATTCTGTATCCAAATGGCGACTACCCCCCCGTATTCCATGAGATCTAACCTTGCTCACTAGTATCCTATGGGGAACCTTGTCGAACGCCTTACTGAAGTCCATATAGATCACATCTACCACTCTGCCCTCATCAATCCTCTTTGTTACTTCTTCAAAAAACTCAATCAAGTTTGTGAGACATGATTTCCCACACATAAAGCCATGTTGACTATCCCTAATCAGTCCTTGCCTTTCTAAATAGACATACATCCTGTCCCTCAGGATTTCCTCCAACAACTTGCCCACCACCGACGTCAGGCTCACTGGTCTATAGAGTCCTGGCTTGTCCTTACCACCCTTCTTAAAGAGTGACCATTGTGTACCCAGTTAAACAATGGTAGATCAGAGTTGCCCTGCACAGTTGGAGACATTTGCCCTGGCCATGACGGACAAGGCAAATGTGGTGCCCTGTGCAGATAGGAACCTGGAAGGGGTGATACAGAGGGGACTATCCTCTTCACTGGAGTCACCATGTACCCACAAAAACATTCATGTGGGGAATTCTCAGCATCTGGTTTTGATGGGTAGTAGAATGAGAGATTGCATATTAATGAGTTTAGATTAGTTACTAAATAGGGTGATAATAGGGGCATGTACAAATGAGACAGTATGCACCTGAAGCACATTGGAACCAACATTCTTGCAGGTAGGAGGGAGGGACTCAGGATATCGATGAAACAGAGACACAGCAAAGGAAGCAAGTCACAGTGAGTTCAGTTATGTTGAGTCTCAAGAGAGTAAAGCAAGGCTGGATGATCTTCACTTTAATGATAGGAGTGTAAAAGGTAAGGCTGACGAGTTAATGACATGGATTGACACATGAAAGTATGATATTGTTGCCATCACAGAAACATGGTTGAAAGAAGGACTGGACTAGTAACTCAACATTCCAGGGTGTAGGATCTTTAGGTGAGACAGAAGAAAGTGTAAAAAGGGTGGTAGTGTAGCACAATTAATTATAAATTTATTACTGCAATGTGGAAAGTTTATATCTTGGAACAATCCTCAAATGAGGCTTTGTGGTTGGAACTTAGGAATGTTAAGGGGGCAGCTACTTTACCAGGAATGTATTATAGGCCCTCAAAGAGTCAGCGGGAAGTAAAGGAGCAAATATGTTGACAGTTCACGGCGATGTGTAAGGATAATAATCAGATAACTATATTAGGGGATTTCAACTTTCCCAACATAAAGTGGGATAATCTTAGTGTTAAAGGTGTAGAAGGGGCAGATGTCTTGAAATGTATCCAGCAAGTGTTTTGTATCAATATGTAGAAGGCCCAACAATGGACAGCACAATGCTGGATCTGCTTCTGGGGAAAGAAGCCAGATAAGTGTTCAATGTGGCGGCGGGGGAACATTTAAGTGCCAACGACCACAACACGGTACAGTTCAGTTTTGGACAGGGAAAAGATTGCCTGCAAAAGAAAGCTTTGGATTGGAGGAAGACAGATTTTATTAAAATAAAGCATGATTCGCTTACAGTTGTCTGGGAACAGCTCCTTGTGGGTAAGTCTACAGCTGATCAATGGGAAGGCATTCTTTAAAGAGCTGGGGTGAGTCCAGATCCAAAACGTATCCTTCAGAGGGACATGTCGGAGCAATAAGTTCAGAGAACTCTGGATGTCTAGGACAATTCAGGACTGAATAAAGAAGAATAGAGCTTTTAATAAGCCCAAAGGGAGCAATTCAGCTGCGGCCCTAGAGGAATAGAAGAGGGAACTAAAGAAGGGAAGTAAAGAGAAAAAGGGGACATGAAAAGGAGTTGCAACAGGATGAGGGAGAAGCCAAAGATATTTTATAAATACATTAAAGTGAAGAAGTTAACGAGGGAAGTGGTAGGGCCTATTAGGGACCAAGGAGTAACCTGTGTGTGAAGCTGCAGGATATTGGAAGGGTGTTGAATGAATGCTCCTCTTCAGTCTTCACTCCGGAAAAGGAGAACCTAGGTTTGGAACTCAGGAAAAGGGACGTGAAGAACTTGCACAGTTTGACAAAGAAAATGGAGAGGCATTGGAAGCTCTGTCCCAGCTTAAAACAGACAATTCACCTGACTCTGATGAATTGCATCCCAGGCTGTTGTGGGAGGTGAGGCAGGAATTTGCAGGGGCTCCAAAATAAATTTTTAATTCCTCTCTAATCACAGGGGATAAGTGCTAGAGGACTGGAGAAAGGCTAACGTGGTTCCTCTTTTTAACAGGCAGGGTAGACAATAGCTGCAGGAGTAGGCCATTCAGCCCTTCGAGCCTGCACCGCCATTCAATATGATCATGGCTGATCATTCCTAATCAGTATCCTCTTCCTGCCTTATCTCCATAACCCTTGATTCCACTATCTTTGAGAGCTCTATCCAACTCTTTCTTAAATGAATCCAGAGACTGGGCCTCCACTGCCCTCTGGGGCAGAGCATTCCACACAGCCACCACTCTCTGGGTGAAGAAGTTTCTCCTCATCTCTGTCCTAAATGGTCTACCCCGTATTTTTAAGCTGTGTCCTCTGGTTCGGCACTCACCAATCAGCGGAAACATGTTTCCTGCTGCCAGAGTGTCCAATCCTTTCATAATCTTATATGTAGAGATGAACCAGGAGCTTACAGACCAGTGAGTCTCATCAGTGGTAGGAAAACTACTGGAGCCAATTAATGCCCATTTGGAAAGGCATGGGTTAATTAGAGATAGTCAGAATGGTTTTGTCAGAGGGAAGTCATGCTTAACAAATTTGTTAGAATGTTTTGAAAATGTGATCAAGTATGTGGATGAAGGAAGTTCAGTTGATGTAATTTAAACAAAGTTTTTATCAAGGTCCCAAGTGAGACACTGATTGATTGAGAAGTTAAAGCACATGGAATTGAGGAAAACTCAGCAAGATGGGTCAGAAACTGGTCTAGTAATAAGACACAAAAGATAGTGGTAGAAGGCCTTTTGAGTGACTGCAGGCCAGTGTCCATCAGTATACCACAAGGATCAGTACTAGGACCCTTATTGTTTGTTGTATACATAAATGATATAGATGAAAATGTGGGGGGAATCGTTAAACAAATTTGCAGATGACACCAAGTTTGGTAGAGAGGTTAATGGTTGTAGGTTACAGGAAGATATAGATGGGTTGGACAGATGGGCAGAGCAGTGGCAGATGGTATTTAACCCTGATGCACTTTGGAAGGAGAAAGCAAGGAGGTAATGTTGGAATTGGCCCGACCACAACCAGAGTACTGTGTGCCATTCTGGTCACCTCACTACAAAAAGCATGTCAGAGCACTAGAGGGAGTACAGAGGGGATTCACCAGGACGTTACCTGGGATGGGGAAATTCAGTTATAAGGATATACTAGATAGGCCTAGATTGTTTTCTCTAGAGCAGAGAGGACTGAGGAGGGGACATGATTGAGATGCATAAGATTATGAGGGGTATGGGCAGAGTGAATAGAGAGCTGCTGTTCCCCTTGGTTGAGGGGTTGTTCATGAGAGGACATAGTTTTAGGGTCAGAGGCAGGAGATTCAGAGGGGATTTGGGAAAAACCTTTTCACTTAGCAAGTCATGGGAATTTAGAATTCACTGCCTGTGAAAGTAGTAGAAGGTGGAAAGCTTACAACACTTTAAAAAAATTTGGATGAATACTTCAAATTTTATAACATTCACGAATATGGGAGAAGTGCAGGAAGTCAGGTAGTGCACTTTTAGTGGTAGTTATGACAGTGCAGACTCAATGGACTGAAGGGTCTTTTTTGTGCTGAATGTATCGATGAACCCATGTTATTAGACTACTCACCATTCACTAGCGAGACTCTCATCTCAACATCCAAACTTGGTTGAATAAAGCAATATTTTGGACTTGCTGAGTCATACAGCACAGAAACAGACCCTTTGGTCTTGGTATCAAGAACAGCCTTACTCGAAGTCTCACTGATTTTCCCAAATTTCTTGCTATGACCCATGTCGTTCAGCAATTGGGAAGATGCTGCCATAGAGCCTTGCAGCACCAAACCAGATTATTCAACCACTTGTGTCTACATCAGCTCTTTGAAAGAGCTATCACTCACCTTCTTTGTGCAGAGCCATGCACATTTTAGCTTTTCATAGTATTATAAAAAGATAAAGTGCACAAGACCATTCAGTCCATTGTGCCTGTGCTTGCCCTTTAAGAGCTATCAAATTAGCTGCACTCCTCTATTCTTTCCCTGAAGTCCTGCAACATTTTCTGTGATAAACATTCTTCCAATTCCTTCTGAAATTTGGTAATCAATCTGCTTCCACTGCTCTTTCAGGCAATGTATTATGCATCATAACTATTCACAGCATAATTATTTTTTCTTCTTGCTTCTGATTATTTAACCTTAAGTTCCTTCTGCCACTGGAAACAATTTCACCTTATCTATTGCATTAAAACTATTCATGATTTTGAATAATTTTTACTTTTTTAACATTTTCACTTAGCCTTTTCAGCTTCAGAAAGAATAGTCAGAGTTTATTTAATCTCCGAGCATCACAAATGTCCTTCATTTCTTCTGCACTCTCTTCAAGCATTTGACATCCCTCCTGGAGTGTGGCTGACAGGGCCTTCTTATCAGACTTTTGAATGCATCCTGCTTCCTTCAAAGATTTGTGTATATTTTAGTATATGTTCCTGCACCCCATAAAATCGCGCCATGTTATTTACATTGCCTTTCCTCACTCAGAGGTGCATCACTCAGGGAATGGGTCTGGGTGGGTTACTCTTTGGAAGGTCAATGTGGATTTGTTGGGCCGAAAGGCCTGTTTCCACACTGTAAGGATTCTATATTTTAAAAATTTATGCTGGAGTAAGGGGTCAGCAGGTCAAAAGAAATGGGTGGCACAGTAGCACAGTGGTTAGCACTGCAGCCTCACAGCGCCAGAGACCTCAGGCAACTCTCTGTGTGGAGTTTGCACATTCTCCCCATGTCTGCGTAGGTTTCTTCCGGGTGCTCCGGTTTCCTCCCACAATCCAAAAAATGTGCAAGTTAGGTGAATTGGCCATGCTAAATTGCCCGTAGTGTTAGGTGTAGGGGAATGGGTCTGGATGGGTTGTACTTCGGCGGGTCGGTATGGACTTGTTGGGCCGAAGGGCCTGTTTCCACACTGTAATCTAATCTAAAAAAAATCTAATCTTACCACAAATGTTTTCGCATTGCCTTGCACTAAACGTCATCTGTCATGTGTTAGTCCATGTCATCAATCTGCCCGTGCCCTCCTGCTGTATCTAATGGAATGCAGCTTGTGAGCAAATGTTATAAGCTAGGAACTTGGTGAGTAAGGGAGTGAATCTCAAGGGTTAATCTTGAGGCGAGCCTTGTTTGGTTGCAGTTAGCATTTAACTGAAATTTACTGCTTAAGTTTCTACTAGACTAGCATAAGGATCACCAAGTCCTCTGCTGGAGACCAGATGAAATCAGTTAATTAGGTGGCTGGTCTAATCTGGCTTCTATGACTGCAGGAGAGTTTATTCATCTGAGTTTCAGGTAAAGGAAGCTGGAGTTCAATCTGTGTTGGAATGCAACTTGTAGCAGAGTGTTGAGCGAGGGGTTTGGTGAGTGAGGGGGTTTACTGAGCAAGGCACCAGGAATTGAAAATCTGCACAAGAGGAGACACAGCCAGTTGGACTTTGACACTGTTAAAATGTATGACTGTATTTCAAATAACATAAAATGAGATCTCAGATGCTTAGTAAATATTTTGCTCACTTGCCTTTTCAAGGGCAGGGAACCAATGTTTAATAATTATTAGTATCAGTAAAGTGTACTAGCAGCTTACAAGGAATAATAGGTTTATTAATTACAGAATAATGAATTAAAGCAAACTAATTAGGGCAAAAATATAGGTGGCAGGGCAGGATATCTGTTGTGACTGCAGAATGTGGGAGCTCCTGAATGCCAGTGCAATCCAGGGTAACTCATCTGTTTACACTCCCGAAGCTCACAGTTTCCACTCAGAGCTTACAAACTCAGCTTCAAACACTGTGATACATCCCTCAGGGGAAAGGTTATCTGGATGTTTATGCCAGGAGTCACACTTCTTTGGAAAGTGTATTCAGATTTGATCAATGGGTAGGGAAAGAAGGATATGACTGCAAATGAGGCAATTATAGACCCAGAAGATGGTGGTGGAGCAGCCTCTGCCATTTCAATTGACCAAGTTTGAGGTCCACTGATTGTGGTGGCATGATGCAGGAAGCATTCAAGTGAGGGGAATTAATATATATGTCAAGATTATATTGGACACCATTACTGGGGGGATAAATACAGGTCCCTGCAGCCAAGAGTGAGAATTCAGATGGGTGTGTTGCCTTTCCAGTATCACACTTTGGGCTCACTGCTCTGAGTCTCCATAAGACCATGAGACATAGGAGCAAAAGGGGCCATTCAGTCCATCAAGCTTGCATTGAAATTTAATGAGATCGTGGCTTACCTGATCGTCCTCAACTCCACTTTCCTACCTTTTCTCCATAATCCTTGATTCCCTTACTGATTAAACATTGGAGAGTTACTTGCAGGGGGAGGAAATAAAATTGTCATGGTCCATCTAGGCACCAACAATGTGGTTAAAGCTAGCAAAGACATTTTGCTGAAGATGTATGAGCAGCCAGAGATTAAATTAAGAAGGAGAACATGTAAAAATAAACTCTGGATTATTACCTGAGCTACTAGAAATTAGATATCAGATAAATAAGATTAGAGAGATGAAGGCATGGTTCAAAGATTGATGTGGGGGAAATAGGCTTTGATTTCTGGGGGACACAACTACTGGACTGGGAAGAATGGAAGCTGTACCATTAGGATGGTCTTTACCTGCTGGAATCAGTGTTTTGGTGAATCACATAATTTGGGTGGTTTAGAGGACCTAAAATTAAATAGTGGTGACAAGAAAGTCTGGATATATTTATTAAATTAAGCAGAAAACACAAGGCAAGACGGCAAGGTCACAATAAGGGAAATGGTGATCAGAGTATGAGTGGAAAGAAGCACGTGTAAAAAGCTAACAGTGCAACAATAGATAGTGCTATAGGTTATAAAAGTGGCAAAAAGACAGAACTATGGGCTCTGTAGCATTTGTGACACAATAGGTGAATGACAGCATAAAGAAAAAGAAATATATATGATCTGACAGCCATTACAGAGACATGGTTGTAAGAAGGAATTGGAATATTCAAGGATACATAATATTAAAGAACTGGAGGAAGCTAGAAAGATGTGAAGAGTTAGCTCCATTAATTAAAGCTTGCATTGTTACAATAGAGAGTGATAACCTTAATTCTGAAGATCGGGAGGTAGAATCAGTTTGGGTCGAGGCAAGAAATCATAAAGATAAGAAGTCACTTGAAGAAATAATATGTAGGCTCCCTAACTGAAACCACTAGTATGGGGTAGACAGGAAGAAATAATGGGGTTTGTGAGAAAGATAAAACAATCATAGGGGATTCTTGGTAGGAAAGTAAGATATGAAAAGAACTAAGGAGTCTCAAAAGGATAAATGTAGATCAAGAAAATTGTCAAACGTAGACAATTTGAAAGAAATGTGAGGTTATCCACTTGGCAGGAAGAATAGAAAAGCAGCATATTATTTAAATGAGAAGAGATTATGGAATTCTGAAGTACAAGAGAGACTGGGTGTCCTGGCACATGAATCACAGTTTTAGTATGCAGATACAGCAGTGATGAGCGAGGCCACCAGAAAGCTGTTACTGCAGGAAGAATGGAATCAAAAAAGTAGTGAAGCTTTGCTACAGCTGTATAGAGTGTTGGTGAAACTATATCTGCATATGGACAATTTTGATCGTACTTAAGAAATGATGCTAAGCGAAGCAGTGGAGGGAAAGTTCAATTGACTTCTCCCTGGGATTGAAGATTATTTATGAAGAAAGGTCCAACCTGTACAGGCTATTTCACTAGAGTTTAGAAGACTGGGAGGGGATCTTATTGACACATCAGATCTTGAAGCAACTTGACTGGGTAGTAACTGGAATGATTTTTCTCTTCATGGGGAAGACTAGAACTAGGGGAAACCACTTAAAAGATAAGGGGTCTTTATTTAAATTCTGAGATGAGCAACTTGTTCTGTTCAGAGGGTCATGAGTCTTTGGAATACTCTTCCCCAGAGAGCATCAAGGTGGGGTCATTGAATATTTTTAAGGCTGAGGTAGATAGGCTCGTGATCGACAAGGGAGCCAAATGTTATTGGAGTTAGGTGAGAAACTGGAGTTGAAGCCATAATTGGATCATGCAGGATCCTGCTGAATGGTAGAGTAAACAAGAGAGGCTGAATGATCCGTTCATGCTCCTCATTCATAGTATGTATGTTACTATCCATCAGATTTTTCAGACTTTTACATCATCTATAAACTTTGAATTTATGTTCTGTGCACCCAATTCCAAGTTATGAACCTATACAAAAGAAGGCCTTCTTGTGCTGAATACTTCCCTTCAGGAAAGCAGCAATTCATCACTGTATCTGTCCCTCTGCCAGTTTTTAAGCCAATTTGAATCCATGGATTTCAATTTTATCAACAGGTTTACCAAGTGGTACTTCATCAAATACCTTCTGAATGTCCCCATACATAATATCAACTGCACAACCCTCATCATCCCTCCCTCATTCCATTGTCCAAGAACTGGTTAATTCATTCAAACATCATTTTTCTCTAACAAATTCATGCTAATTTTAATTTATTAACTCATATTTATTTCAAAGTTCCAGTTAACTTGTCCCCAGATGTTTGGTTCTGAATTTGTTACTGCTGATGTTTACCTGACTGATCTCTTATATGATTGAATATGGGTGTAACACCTGACATCGTCCAGTCTTCTCGCATTATTACCAATCAAAAGGAGGATTATGACCAGAGTGTCTATAATATCCTCCCCCTTTTCACTATTCTCAATGATGCATCCCTCTTGAACATATTTTCAAGTATTAATTTCCTTTTTAATAAAAATGTCAACCACTGAATTCCAAATTACAGAAAGTCACTTCCCAAACTAATTTTGCATTCACAACTCTGAATAGTTTGCAAAATGATCTTATGTCAGCGTTTTCTGGTTATCAACTCTTCTGCTATTGGGAACAACCTCGACTATCTGTTCTATAGTTTATACTTAGAATGATAGAATGGTTAAAGCACAGAATGTGGCCATTCACTCCATCATGTCTGCTGGCTCACTGCATGAGAAATTCAACCAATACCACCCCCTTACCCTTTCCTATTCCCTGCTCAATTGTGTTCATCAGGTGCTTATCCAACTCCTGTTGAAAGCCATGATGGAATCCATTGTCTCAGGCAGGGGCATCCAGAGCTGAATGATTAACTGTGCAATAACATTTTCCCTCCAGTCACTTTTTGGGGATTCTTTTGCAAATTCCCTTTAAATTAAGGCTTCTGTTTCGTGATCCCGGAACAGCTTCTCTTTATCTCATCTGCTTAGACACTCGTGGTTTTAAATGCTAGCAAAATTTTCAAATTTCTCCTCTCCAGGGAGAGCAACCCCAGATTCTCCATCCACATAGCCTTGCAGAAAGATTCTCATAAATATTTTCAGTACTCTCTTTAAAATGTTCAAATTCCTCCCAAAGTGTAGTACCAAGAATTGAACACACTGTTCCAGTTTGTGCTGAAGTACTGTTCTTTAAAGCCTGGTCATAACTTCCTTGTTTCTGAACACTAAACCTCATTTATAAATGTATATTATTTGCCATTTTAAAAACTTTCTTAAGTTTCTCTTCTATCATTAACAATTTCTGCACATGTCACCCAGGTCAGTGCTTCCCAAACATTTTTTCCACTTTGGCTCCAACTCAGGATTTCTCAGTGAGAATTGTATCAGTGCGATGAGGCATTCCTGTGAGGATAGTCTGTGTTGTTGGGTCACTGTGAAAGTTCAGGTTCAAGAGGGACAGAGCATTCTCAAAGATCCATCCCACCCTGGCAATGATTTTCTACAACCTCTACCATCGGGGAGAAGGTACAGAAGCCTGAACACATGCACCAGCCGGTTTTGAAACAGTTTCTACCCTACTGTTGTTAGAATACTGAATTGACTCTTAACATTCGCCTGTACCTGTGTTTTTATTTTTGCCACTGTTTACCTATTATTTACTATCTATGCTACTTAACTCTGTGATCTGCCAGTATTGCTTGCAAAACAAAGCTTTTCACTGTGCCTCGGTACACGTGACAATAAATATATTCAATTCAATTCAAGGTGGATTTTGAGATTGGGAGTTAAATAATGATGAATGTAAAATGGGAGATGGTGATTATTATTATAGGGCTGGAAAACAAGTCTAGCCAGATAGCTCTTTGGGAGCCAATAAAGACATGACAGATCAAATGGCCTCCTTCTATATTGTAAATTCTATGATATGAGAGTGAGAATGCAGCTGTTATAACTCAGTCAGACCTCCACAGTGGGCATTGCTTTCTCAGAACACACAACCCAAAACTTCAACTCATGACCCCACTGGGGTCCTGAACCCCACTTTGGGAAGCCCTATTATTGGTCTCTGTATCTGCACCCCTTTAGAATTATATCCTTTATTCTGTATTCTCTCTATTTTAACTTTCAGTCAAAATATATCACTTCCTATTTCTCTGCATTAAATTTCATCACTGTGTCTGCCCAATCCACTAGTCATACCCATCTGTATCCACCTGAAGTCTCCTACAAACCTCAGAGTTCACGGTACTTCACATTTTGTTTCATCTTCACATTTTGCAATTGTGCCCTGTACACCCAAATATATACATAAAAAAGTAGGCCTCCATTCTGAGGAAGGGTCACTTGACCCAAAACTTCAACACTGATTTCTCTCCACAGTTGCTGCCAGACCTGCTGAGCTTATATAGAATCTTCTGTTTTTGTCTCTGATTCCACAGTTCTTTCAGGTTTTGTTTTAAGAAAAGTAGGCATTTCAGCACTGACCCTTGAGGACCCCACCAAATAGCAATCATTGTCCATTACTCTGTTCTCCAACACCCAACTCGGTATACATGCACCCACTATCCCTTTAATTCCATGAGCTTAAAGCAGTATTGTTAGAATTTTGAACAGCTCTACTAAAACTTCTGTAAGTTTCTCTGTTCTAAGCAGAATAATCCTAGCTTGCCTAGTGTCTGCACATAAATTGAGGTCTGTCAGCCCTGATGCATTCTCGTAAAACCCTCTGCAAAACGTTGGCATCCTTCCGAGGATGTGGTGCCTAGAATTGGATAGTGATTTATGAAGGTTTCAAATAACCATCAGAATTTAGAATGTGGGTTTCTTAATCTTATTCAGGCTAGAGTTTTGGCTAGGTCTAGCCGTGCCCCCTGAGGACCTCTTACAAAACTGTTTTATTTTCTTTTGACACAATAATCCATTCTTTTGGTCAACCAATCTAGCATTCAGAAGAGGGGGAAGTTCCTTTTGCACAGCGTATAGTCGCCATGCCGTCGAACTACGGTCGTAATAAGAAACTGGGACATTTCGAACAGTTGGGAACGGTTGCCATGAGAATCAAACTATTTAGTCTTCAGATTTTAATTTTAACTCAGATTGGCCCAGGATCATTAGATGAAATTAGTGCCAAAACACTATTTCCCAATGCAAGTTTTCAGGAAAGTTGCTTGGAGGCTGGGGGTGAGGGGTGAAAGATTTCCTTATGCAGATCACGGACAGATCTTTTTAAAGGAAAATAGCTAGGAACATTTCGCCCAGTCTGTTGTTTAGGAGGATGTAGACCCTTTTCTCATGCAGGAATTTCTGCTGCTAGCTGTCTCCTTTGGCTCCATTTAATTCTGACGCTGGCGGGTGGAGATGCCCTGATTTCAGCTCTGTAGTAAAACAGATCGGAAGAGAGAGGGCAGGAGTGTTCAGGCAAAGCGCTTTCTCACAGCAAGCCTAGCCGACCGCAAATGAGAGCTGACAGAATAATTGGGTCCGCCTGGCTAGAGGGAGGACAGTGATCATCGCAATGATCACAGGTAAGTGTCGAATTTTAGCTTCTATTTCTGGGGGTGGGCAATTCGGCTGTGAGAGGTACAATTTGTTGGCTCACTCGTGTAAATGCATCGACATTACAACCCCCCCCCCCCCCCCACCACCACCACCACCCTACACCCATGTTGTCTTGACTTGCTCGCGATTGGTGTGGGCAAGTCTGCTCATTGCGTTTCTGTGCCGCACACCCGGGAAACATCAGCTGAGTCGCCGATCTGAACTCCCGCCAGTAACCTGGCGAAAGCTCCGACTTGGACCCGTGCCTGGCGTTAACCATGTTTGAAGAAACCACGACGAACTTTAGTTAAGGAGTTCGCAAGCGCTTGAGCGCGGTTTGCAGAGTTGCAACGGGTTGGCGCTGACCATGGTGCTGAAACTATCCCTGTCTCTGGAAGATGTCTGGCCCAGAACCAGGTATTGAACTCTCTGAATCTATCAATAGGTGCAATACTGAAAAAGTGTGGTTAATACAGGGGCCGCGGGGAACTGAATAAATGTGAAATACGTATTAAATTGTAAATCTGCTCCTGCGGCAGATATGATTAATCTTAACCTCGATCTTGACCGTCTTCTGAGTAGGCTGCAGTGCCGAACAGCCTCATTCTTGTTCTCCCCGTGTAGATTAGCTGTGCATTGGAATTGGACCAGTTTTAAGGCGCATTTTATAGCCGGCAGCTTCCTTTTATTGAGTTACTGATTTCAAGGATGTTCCTTTTACCGAGTTGTCCCAACTGAAGGCAGCTGGAAAATAACGGTGACGCGCCTTGGCTATATCCAGGTGGAAAACAGCCAATGTGCGCGTTTTCTGGCCTGACTCAAGCTGAGGACAGTCTCCTGCGAGATATGCTAGTCCACACATCTTTAGTTTCTACAGATCTGTGTGCGCAGGGAGCCGGGTTCTCATCCGCTCGAATTTAAGCAGCAATCACAGTATTTTTTTTTAAAAATAGAGTGCACAAGTTTGATTTAATGTTTACATAGACTTTTGCTTTCGCTGTACATTAGGGTCGTTCTGACACCAAAATTCTAGTTTGGCGGTAAAACAGCCAGCTCTCTTTTCACTGTAAGGTTTATCCATATTACCCAGATTTGTGTGTTTGGAATTTGTGACCATCTGTCTTGTTTTTTTTTAATTCCCCTTCTCTAGTCGCACCTGTAGATCCGGACAGACTGAATGCCCCTTTCCACACCAAAAGGTTTGTCTCAATACTTGCAGCGGAAGGATGGTTATAAAAAGAGTAGGAAGCTGCAAGCAGCTTTGCATTGACATGCTGACCCTGTGGCTGCTCCTCATACCGGCCACCCTGTGCGTTCAAGAGCCAGAGGTGGGGAAGAGAGTCCTGCTCTCCATGAATTCGGTTCAACGCTCGGTGGCGCGAATGGACGGCGACGTGATCATAGGGGCTCTGTTCTCAGTGCACCACCAGCCGCCGGCGGAGAAAGTCCCCGAGAGGAAATGCGGGGAAATTCGCGAGCAGTATGGGATCCAGAGGGTGGAAGCTATGTTCCACACCCTGGACCAAATCAACGCCAATCACAACCTGCTGCCGAACATCACCCTGGGCTGCGAGATCCGCGATTCCTGCTGGCACTCGTCCGTGGCTCTGGAGCAGAGCATCGAGTTCATTCGAGATTCCCTCATCTCCATGAGGAACGAGAGGGATGGACTGACGCAATGTCTTGAAGGACCGGGCTCAGAGACCAAGACGCCCATAGCTGGGGTCATCGGACCAGGCTCCAGCTCGGTCGCCATCCAGGTCCAGAACCTTCTGCAACTTTTCAACATTCCCCAGATCGCCTACTCGGCCACAAGCATCGACCTGAGCGACAAGACCCTCTTTCAGTATTTCCTGCGGGTTGTACCCTCCGACACTCTCCAAGCCAGGGCCATGCTGGACATTGTGCAGCGGTACAACTGGACCTATGTGTCTGCTGTTCACACTGAAGGTAAGGAATAACCCGGTTGTGGACTCTGTTGCGCGTTTGCATTTTGGCTTTGCACAGGTTTGACTGCGGAATCAGCGACTGGCAAGAGGATTGCAACTGTACCTAGCTCTAACTTCGCCCAGTTTCTCTCCCCAGGATTGTCTGCTTTCGTTTCAGATTTCCAGCATGGGCAGTCTCTGGGGCTGAGCTCACCAACAGCAAATGGAAACAGTAGAAAATACCACTTTAGGTCTTTCTTCATGGCTTGCTCCCAAAGAAAAAGCCTTAACTCTTCCAGTCTAGAAAGTAAAGCATTAGCTGTGCGTTTGTTGTGTGTAGGTCCGTGCGTTGAGCCTCACACTTTCCACTTCGACTAGGTAACGGTGTAGAGTTTACAGTGTATCTGGGTGCTGTTCACTTGAACCCTTTTGAAGTAGGTTGCAGCCTCTGCGGTATACGCAGGTGACTTCAGCTTTGAAAGTAGCACCACACTTCAAATTGAAGCCCCTCGTCTTGCATCAGAAAGTGGTGGATACAAGCCCAAACACATGAGCGCGAGTGACACTCCAATTTGACCATAAGCGAGTATTGCATTGTGCTGTCTTTTCATGGGAGACGCGAACCTTGGGTACCCTTTAGCCATTCACATGGAGACTGAGGAAGCGTCCTACAACAACCCCTTCTTGTTTAGTGTGAGGGAGGTCAGTAACCATACAGCCACCACTGAAACCTACAAAATGAAGGAGAAAAGCAGCAAGTCTGACAGCATCTCTGGATAGAGAGAGAGAGAGTTGCTCTTTCTCTCTCCACAGATGCTGCCAGACCTGATGAGTTTCTCCAAAACTTTGTGCTTCAGTTTCTGATTTCCAGCATCAGCCTATATCAAAGGGTATGCCACTGACCTGAGTACCTCACCCAGACTATGTTCTGGTCCTGGCCAAATTGAATAAAAGGACCAGAAGTTCATTCCAGGCATCTGGCATTACTGTGATCTTTGGCGGTCCTAATTAGTTTAATTTGGAACTCAGGCCCTGAAAAAAATAATTGTGTTATTCTGTGACAAGTGCCCCAACCCAACTCTACTTATAGAGTCATACCACATGGAAACTGACCCTTCAGTCCAATTCATTCATGCCGACCAAATTTCCCAAACTAAACTAGTCCCACCTGCCTGTATTTGGCCAATATCCTTCTAAGCCTACCCATTAAATGTTGTAACTGTACCTGACTGTCCTAGGATAAGGGTATTGCTGGTGAGACCTGCATTCATTGCCCATCCCCAGTTGTTCATGGGAAAGTGAGCCCTCTCTTCCAATCGCTGCAATCTACGGTGAAGCCCTCTCTTCCAATCGCTTCCCAAAATGGTGTCAGGTAGAGAGTTACATGTTTTTGAGTCAGTGGTGTGTAAAGAACAAGAATAAGTCACCCCGTTCAGACTAGTATATGATGAAGCCAGCTTCAAGTGGTGGTCGTTGGGGAGGGTGTGAGGGTGGCTGAACAGTACACCTGATAGTGTCATCATGCACTTGCTTCCCTTGACCTGCTAAAGTATGAGGCCACATATTCAGAAGCACTTAGTTCCCTGCATGATCAAAGAGCTACCTGGAAAAAAAACCCATTCATTTTACGTCAAGGTGGGGCTATTGGAGCTTGCAGGCTAAAGATAGTCTAGGCTTTTTGCCGGAGTAGGAAACCCTAGCCATTGTTTCCAACTATTAGCTTAGTCCAGTGCTTCCCAAATAATGTTCTAATGTGACCCCAATATTAACTTGAAAGTTAACACCTCCCTAGATGCCAACAAAAAAAGATACAAAGCATTAAAGTAACATAGTAACATTCAATAGATAATTATTAAAGCTAATATATTTTACTTCATTTTAGAAACATAAAAATCTGTTGTTTTAAATACTTTGCAAAACTTATAATTTTACGTACTCACCACTCCATTACTTTATCACAAATCTTGGTCAGAAGCAGCGGACACAATTAGTGTTCATATTTACATTCACCATTACTGATCTATAGCAACGTCACATAGAGTCATAAAGTTATCCAGCATGGAAACAGACCCTTCAGTCCAACTGCCAGCCAGGTGTCCTCAGCCAATCTAATCCATTTGCCAGCACTTGACCCACGTCCCTCTAAACCCTTCCTATTCATATTCCCATCCAGATGCCTTTTAAAAGTTGTAATTGTACCAGCCTCCACTTGCCAGCTCATCCCATACACACACAACCCTCTGCATGAAAAAGTTGCCCCTTTTAAATATTTCTCCCCTCACCTTAAACCTATGCCATTTAGTTTTTTGACTCCACTCCTCTGGTGAAAAGACCTTGGCTATTCACCCTATCCATGCACTTATGATGTTATAAAACTCGATAAGATCACCCCTCAGCCTCTGATGCTCTAGGAAACAAAGCCCCAACCTATTCGGGCATGACCTATAGCTCAAACCCTCCAGTCCCAGCAATATTCTTGCAAATCTTGTCTGAACTTTTTCAGGTTTAACAACATCTTTCCTGTAGCAGGGAGACCATCAAGGATTCCTAAAGACCATCTTGACACCATTGACTTCAGTGTAAAATCAATGAAATAATCTTGTAATTTTCTACAGAGGCTTTCAAAATACATAAAACAGTATTCATAATCAGAAAGGCTGCAGTTTTATTGTGAATAGCAAGTCACTTACCTGAAGGTGGAGTTTCATGCCTCCCAACCCAGGATTTGGCTTTAGGAGGAATATAGAGACTTCTGAACAGGCATCAAATATAATGTGCGATAGTCACTGACCACTGAGGGGTTCAGCCAATTTATCCATATTCCCCAATGACAGAAAGCTCAGTAAAGCTCATCTGCCCACCCATGCAGACTGTAATAACCCTGTCTCTATCTGCCACCATTCCCCCTTCTGACACATTCATTAGTCTGACACACACACACATTGACCAGCAGAGGTACAGCATTTTGAACTGATGTGTGGCCATTTTTAAATTAACTTAAATACAAGAAAAACACTCAAGACTGACGAGCACAATGAGGGCAAGGATGACTGGCAGCTGGCTTTTGATGTTGAAGTGCAGTTTCAGTGGTGAGGAAAAAAAACATCAGTTCCTTTGTTTCTGTAACCCCCCCTCCCCCTCCATGAGAGATTGCAGATTCCTAGAGTTTGGGGAAGATATTCTCAAACCAACCTGTTCAGAAACATTATTACACACCTCTGGAAGAGGTGGGACTTGAAGCTGAGCCTTCTTGCTGAAAGGTAGGATTACTATGTCTCCACAGAGTTTTGGAATGCTGCTGTAAGAAATGAGTATCAGCTGACTCATTACTCATGAATGATCAATGGGACCTCTTTATTCATCAGTCCAAAGTCCACACTGCATTCTTTGCATCATATATTGTACTGCACTTACCTCCTCAACCATTTTACTCAGCAGTTATCCATCCACTCATATCCCACATTGTAAAGCGAACTGACGCTAAACTCTCCATACCCTTTTTAAAACTGAACATGAGCCAATAGCCCTGATTGCACAGTTCACAATCTGTTTAAAGATGTAATTTGTCCATAACCCACAACATTTTTAATGCCACAATTGTAACATCAATCTCGACTGTTTCTTTAATTTTTCTATGGATATCATTCGGAAGGCTGACATTTATTGCTCATCCCTAGATTTGATGAAAAATCATGGTGAGCCTTCTTAAATAGGTTTTCTGCTGAAATTTATTTGAAGTAAAATTATATTACCATGCTCCAGTTTGATTTGAAAGTTTGACACTTGGCATAAGCAATTGATGCAGACTGGAGAGTTTTGGTTCTCCAGATGTTTGTAATAATTTCCAATTGGTATTTTCATCATTAGTGCAAACACTGATACAAGAATATCTAAAGAAAAAGAGTAGCTAAAGTAAACATTAGTCCCTTTAGAATTAGAGAGTGAAGAAATTATCAATAGCTATGAGAAAATAACAATCACACAACACAAATATTTTGTCTGTCTTTTTTAGAAGACATTAGTTTCATTCCAGTAATTTATTGTAACTTAATATCTGAAAAAAGATAAAATTAAGGAAATTAGTATCTATGGAGAAAAGGTATTGGAGAACCTATTGGGATTAAACTCTCTCAAATCCCTGCAACCCAGATGGCCTACACCCTAAGGTTTTAAAAGAGAACACTATCAAGATCATGAACAGCTCGCTATAATTTTCTTAATTCCCTAAAGTTTGGGAACGGTCTCAACAAATTGGAAGTTAGCCAACTTTTTCAAGAAAGGAAGGACAGAGAAATCCACAGGTTACTTATCCTAATATTAATTGTTGGGAAAGTACTGAGATTTATTATTAAGGAAGACTTAACAATGTACTTTGAAAAAAAATTGTATGAATAGAATAAGTCAATAATGGTTTTTGCCAAAATAAAGTCCGGTTTCACATTTATTGGAGCTTTTTTGAGAATTTAAATGGTAAGTTACGCTATGGAGAACCGGTAGATATTTCACACCTATGTTTTCAGAAGGCATTTTATAAGATGCCACATAAAGGATTAAGGGCAACTTAAAGGCTAATTATGTTATGGCAAAGATATTAGCATGGATTGAGGATTGGTTCATAGATGGGAAACAGAGTGGGAATAAATGGGACATTTTCAAATTGGCAGGCAATGAATACTAGAGTACATCTAATGACTAGTGAAGTGAGTGAGTGCTGGAAACTTAGCCATTTACAGTCTATGCTATTGATTTAGTTACATTATTTTCTGTCTCTTCATTTTGGTTTGCTGAAGACACAAAGCTAGTGGAGAAGGAGGAGACAAAGAGGCTACAGGGAGGTATAAACAGGTTAGAAGTGAGGGCAAAAGTGGCATATGATTATAATGAAGCAAGTATAAAATTATTCACTTTAGTAATAAGAATAGTAAAGCAGATTTTTAAAACTAAAGTGTGAAATCTGTGTTGATGTTCAAAGACTGCACTTACAAGATATGCAGAAAGTTAACATCCACATCTAGTAAGCAATCGGGAAGGCCTTTATTGCAAGGGGACTGGTGAAAAAGAATAAAATTGATTTGTTAAAATATTAGAGTTTTGGTGAGACCATATTTGGAGTACTGTGTGCAATTTTGGTCTCCACATTTCAGAAAATATATGTACTTGCATTGGAAGCTGTACAACAAATGTTTACTAAATTTGTCCTTGGAATGAAGGGATTGTCCCAAGATGAAAGGCTGAACACATTAGGTCTATCTCATTGAAACATAAAAGATTCTGAGGGGATTGATACAGTAGATGTTGGGAGAGTGTTTCTAATGGTTAGGGAAACTAAAACATAGGGACACAGACTCAGGAAAGAGGCAATTCATTTAGGACCAAGATTAGGAGAAATTTCTTCGCCCAAAGACCTGTGAGCCTTTGGAATTTGTTTTGTCCCAGTGGGTTCTGGAGGCTCCATACGTATAAATTTGATGCTGGGATAGACAGACTTTTATGATTGTTTAGGAAATATAGCGATATGGGGAGCAGGCAGGAAAGTGGAGTTTATGTCCACGATCAAAATAAATGGCACAGCAGCCTTTACAAGACATGTGATGCACTATTGCTTCTACTTCCTGTGTATTCTTGATTTGCACATGGGTCTAAAAATTGGTATGGAGATATTAGCTACTTGATGGTCCTCACATGCAGTGGCAATTTTCTGTCTATTATTGAAAGAGGTGTCTTAACACAATTAATGCAGCTTAAAATTACAAAGGAATGTCACAGAGTGAGAACAATATTCAACTTCTAACATTGCAAATAACTGTTTCTCAACTTTCAAAGACTTTGCTCCAAAGATGCAATTCTAGCATGAAGTCTCATTCACCATAACTTTGTATGAACAAGTTCAGGATCCTCTCTTTGTCACACTAATAATATACGGAAATAATGGAAAATCATACTTTCAATGGATGAACTCAATACTGAGAATGCATATTTCAAACCTTGTTGAGCAAACAGACTTATACACATGCAATGCAGTTGATTAGGTTTCCACACTGATATGAAGTGCACAGTGTTGTGAGTTTAAAATAAGTTCTTAAGTATTGCCAATCAATACTACAACTTAAATCATTAGTACCATGATGTGAATGCCGTTACTGCTTAGCACCAAAACAACATAAATCACCATCTGGTGGATTTTTTTTAGAAACAAGTTCTCAAGGGTTGGATATTGTGTTTTAGTATTTACAACTAATTAATGAGACTTTACTTATAATGGGTTTGAATATTGTATGAGAGGAGAATTAGATATCTCATTCCATATTGCACCTTAGCGGGTAGCCTTTGTAGATTGGTGGACTCATTTGACTCACTAACACAGAACTCTATTCTAATCCAAATATTTTCTGAACCCTCATTGTATGTTGACATTAAATTTCAGGTTGGAATTTGTAAAATTGAGATCTTTACTTCGTTGGATTTTCATTTAATTCTGACCTAATTTCCGAAAGAACAACATATCAATAATATGAGAATATTTATTTGACATGACAACAACAGTAAAACAAAATTCAGAATTTCGATTAAACATAGGGATGTAAAACACAGAAACAGACCCTTTGATCCAATTCATCCATGCCAACCTGATATTCTACATTAATCTAGTCCCATTTGCCAGGATTTGGCCCATATCCCACTAAACCCTTCCTATTCATATATTCCTATTCTAGATGCCTTTAGGGATAAGTGGGTTTTATTACTATAGAACAATTAATGTCAATTTTGAAACGGTGAAGGTCTGCGGTGGGAGTGGGGCACAGTGGACTTATTTGGCTGTATATTCCAGAGATGTTTGCATGATTAGAAAGTATAGGAATTAACTAAATAGACAATACAGTCAGTTCTGCTATAAGGCACATTTCTTCAACATGAATTGGCTTTAAAGCGACTGAGCAAAATAGACCATTGGTGTAGAACGTGAACTTTGCTTATCTGTATTGTCCATAATGTGATTCCAGCCCCATTAGATTAAATAGAGCTATTATTGCACAATTTTCTTATAAAGCTAGATTGCACAAGAACCAAACTTTCGCATTATTTTAGAACTGACTGTACCTCATTGTTATGGCTCCCACATCAAAAGCAAATCTCAGTCAGGATGGTAGTGTAAATGATTGATAGCTTAGAAAGGCAGTCATTTCTTAGAGAGCCAGAGAGGTGTCAGAGATTCAGCCTTTGCTTCCACGTCTTTACATTCATTAATAAAAACTACTTGTTGTATCTGGCATGCGATATGGAAGTCTCACATTCTCAGGTCTGAGATTGCTGAATGGACTGAGGACAATTGCAAATGTGTGAAGTTGTATATTTAAATTTTCAAGCATGCAACATAAGAAATTAATTGCATTTTAGATCACAGAATCTCTACAGCGTGGAAACAGGCTATTCAGATCATGCCAACCCTCTGAAGAGAATGCCATTCAATACTTACACCCCTACCCCATCCCTAGGAGAAAATGACGACTGGAGATGCTGCAGATCAGAGTCGAAGAGTGCGGTGCTGGAAAAGCACAGCCAGTCAGGTAGCATCCGAGGAGCAGGAGAATTGATGTTTCGGGCATAAGCCTCATTCCTGATGAAGGGCTTATGCCCGAAGCGTCGATTTGCCTGCTCCTTGGATGTTGCCTGACTGGCTGTGCTTTTCCAGTGCCACACTCTTTGACCCCTACCCTATCCCTGAATTTCCATGGCTAATCCACTAAGCTACACATCCCTGGTCACTACGCAGTATGGCCAATTCACCTAATCGGCACATCTTAGGACTGTGGGAGGAAACCTGAAGGAAACCCACGCAGACACAGGGAGAATGTGCAAACTTCACACAGACAGTCACCTGAGTCTGGAATTGAACTTGGGTTCTTGGTGTTGTGAGCAAGCAGTGCTAACCACAGAGCCACCATGTTCAAAGATGTATCCTGTTCCGGTATTTTTTGTATGTAGCATTATCCTTCTTAGCTTCAAGTCATCCTCATCTGACTAAATTGCTTTCCAGTCCCTTTCCTGAAAGGATATGAAAGCAGCTCTAGGAGCAGGAGTAAGCTATTTGGTCATTTGAGCCTTCACCACCATTCAGTAAGACCAATGTTCAATCCTACCTTACGGCAACATCCCCTTTAATTGTCTTAATTTTCAAAGGTTAGCTGACATCTGTCTTGATTGCATCAATAACTGAGCATCTACAAATGTGTGTGGCAGACAATTCCAATTTTCCTAACCCTTTAAGTGATTTCACCTCATCTCAGCACTATCCTAAGTCTGCAGTTCCATGTTTTAGATTCCATAGCATTTTCTCACCTGTCAAACTTCTTCCAAGTGTCATGTTTCAATTAGATCACTTTCGTTCTTCTACTTTCCAGAGATTATTGGCATAGACTATTCATTCTCTTAGGACAATCCTCTCATCTGAGGAGCACAATAGTAAATCCATGTTGTACCCGCTTTGGAACAAGTATATGCTTCTTTGTGTAAGGATAGCAAAGCTGCATACCTTACTCCAGGTGTTAACTTGCCAATGGTCTTCAGCAGCATGGTATTACAGTGGTTAGCACAGCACCAGAGACCTAGGTTCGATTTCAGCCTCAGGCAACTGTCTGTGTGGAGTTTGCATATTGTTTCCGCGTGGGTTTCCTTTGGGTGCTCCAGTTTCCTTCCACAGTCCAAAGATGTGCAGGTTAGGTGAATTGGTTATGCTAAATTGTCCATCGTGTTCTGGCATGTGTAAGTTAGGTGCATCAGTCAGGGGAAATGTAAAGTTACAGGTTATGGGAATGAGCCTGGATGAGATACCCTTCGGAGGGTCAGTGTGGAGTTGTTGGTCCTAATGGCCTGGTTCTACACTGTAGGGATTCTAAGATGGATTCTGTGATGACTCCAATAGTCTCACGCCTTTGTAACTAAAGCCATCACATTGTTTGACCACCTAAATTCTTTTATTTTGTTAATTGTCCACGATTCATGTATAATGCTACTTAGTCCCCTCTGAATGCAAACATTCTTCCATCTCTCTTCATTCAATAAAAAGTTCTGCTTTTTCATTTATAGTCCAAACTAGATTATTTCATAACTTGCCACATTATAGTCCATCTGCCATGTTCTTTCCCACTCAGTCACCTTGTCTGTATTCCTTTGCAAGCTCTTTTCATTTGTCTTACCAATTATCTTCCTAAACAACTTGGATATTTTACAATCAGTCCCTTCAGCTATGTTATTAATACAGATTGTATATAGTTGAAATCCAATGACTAATCCTTCTGGTATGCTGCCAGTTACAGCCTGCCAACCTGAAAATGAGCCATTTATTCCTGCTTTCTGTTTTCTGTCTGTGAACCAATCCTCAAATCACATGAGTATATTATTCCCAAACCCCACGAAATGCTATTAGAAAATTCAAATACTGGACATCCATCAGTTGTCCCTTACGTATATTGTAAATTACATTCTCAAAAAATTCTAATTGATGTGTCAAACAATTCCTCTTTCATAAATCCCTCCTGACTCTGCCTAATTATATTATGATTTTCTAAATGTCCTGTTACCACATCCCAGAATAGATTCTAACATTTTGCCTTTGCTATTTCAGGCTAATCAGCCTAGTTCCTCCATTTACCTCTGTTACTCCTTTCACAAATAGAGTTATGTTTGTAACCTTCCCATTCTTGAGAACTGTTCTCAAATCCAAGCAATCCTAGCAGAGTAAGTCCAATGCATCTTATTATCCCTATGTCTGTCAGTTTTAGGTTACAAGACCAGCGGATTTATTGCCACTCCGTGCCATTGATCGGCTCAGGCTTGGAGGGCCGTAGGGCCTGTTCCTGGGCTGTAAATTTTCTTTGTTCTTTGTATTAGATTTTCTAGTGTTATTTCTTTACCTATAAAGTTTCCTTTTCATTCTAACTAGTCCCTTGACTCCCAATTATTTCAGAACATATTTTGTCTTTTCTGCTGTGAAAACAGATATAAAGTATTTGCTTAGTGTCTCTGTCATTTCCTTATTCTTCTGTATAATTTCACCTCTCTCTGTCTTTAATGGAGCCATATTTACATTCATTAACCTATTCCTTTTCTTCATAAACTCATAGATATGCTGACAACAAGCCATTATGTTTCCTTGCTGATCTATTCTGAATCCATTTTATCTTTTCTTAACAATTTCTTGATCTTCCCTTTTGCTGAATTCTAAAGTTTTCAAAATTTTATAGGCCTTTTCTCATATTATTTCTAACTTCTCTTGCAGCCATGATAGGATAATTTTTTTTCTTCTATGGGGTATTTATGCCTTCAAGGGATATTTGTTGGAAATTGTGTATTAATTTTTAAACACTTTCTATTAGTTGTCTGCCAGCATGTCTCTTAATGTCAACCTTTTCCAACTTGTCCTTCATACAGAGGTAGTTTATCTTGCTTGGATGTAAGATCCAGACTTAAGTAAAACATTTGCAAACTGACATTAATGTATTTTATATATACAATAGTTACCTTTCCCCGGAAACCCTTTTCACTACAGGGATGTTAATTAATCCTTTCATATTGTACAGTACTAGATCCAAAATAGCCTGTCCCTAGTTGAGCCATCAAGATACTCATCCAGAAATATATCCTTCATACTTTCCTTAAATGTGCTGTATAAACTACTACAACTAAGTCAGTTTATCCAGTCTATATGCATCCATCATGCCATATAATGTCATTCTATAATTTGGGCTTATTCAGATTGTCATGGAGAAAGCAAAGTCAAGAACTATTTTCAAGCTTAGTTTTCAAGGTTACACTATTCATTATTTTCAAACTAAATATTACTGTATAGATTACAGTCTGATATATGATCACTTAGTTACATTAGGTAAAGACTGATCTATCATCTTTGTGTTCATGCCTGTGTTCTTAACATGTCTTCTGGAGAGTCTCACAATCTAGTGTGTTTCAGATTGTTGTAACTCCACCTACACTGTGGTATTTATACCTGTGTGTGCAGCTCAGTGACATCATTACAAGGTTGTTGCAGGGTCCTAATGCCATTACACAACAGCTTTCCACAAGCTGTTTCCCTCAGTCATAAACATTTAGAATCACAGAGATGTACAGCACAAAACAGACCCTTCGGTCCAACCCGTCCATGCCGACCAGATATCCCAACCTAATCTAGTCCCACCTGCCAGCACCCGGCCCATATCCCTCCAAACCCTTCCTATTCATATACCCATCTAGATGCCTTTTAAATGTTGCAATTATACTAGCCTCTACCACTTCCTCTGGCAACTCAATCCATTCATGAACCACCCTCTGCGTGAAAGAGTTGCCCCGTAGGTCTCTATTATATCTTTCCCCTCTTGCCCTAAACCTATGCCCCCCAGTTCTGGACTCCCACACCCCAGGAAAAAGACCTTGTCTATTTATCTTATCCATGCCCCTCATGATTTTATAAACCTCTATTAGGTCACCCCTCAGCCTCCAACGTTCCAGGGAAAACAGCCCCAGCCTATTCAACCTTTCTCAAATCCTCCAACCCTGGCAACATCCTTGTAAATTTTTTCTGAATCCTTTCAAGTTTCACAACATCCTTCCAATAGGAAGGAGACCAGAATTGCACAGAATATTCCACAAGTGCCCTATTCCTGAATAAGTTACCTAGTTGTAATTTTTTAATGACATTTACTGTACATTTTCCTTTCATACTCCTACCATTCTAAGTATTTAAATAGAATATCTTTGACAGAAGGTGAAACAGGAAAGCCTATTACCAGGTTTGGAAACACCTAAGGTAAAATTGTGAGCTTGCATTTTCTGTGCTGGCTTTGATCAGAATAATATTAATTGCTGAAGGACCTTGAGCTGATGCAACTGCAGGGACATATGGGATGTTGTATTGGCCTTTCTTCTCAATCATTAATGTCTGGATCAAGTGACATTGTTTCTTGTGAGAAAACAATTACATTATTCATCTATAGGTAGTTGTTCTTCACTCTACAGACGCTCCTGAGAGTTGTTCTCTGCTATTGAAGAATGTGTTTGCCAGCATTCTGTTTGTCTTTGAAGTGAAATATTGAACAAAAGTTTTAGGAGGTTATGAAATAATATTTGCTTCTCATTGATTTGTTGTTTGTTTAACAAATGATCTGGAATTCTTCCCATGTAGACAAGAAGTGTGATCACCTGTCCTGCACCTGATTTGGTGCCCAAACCAGAATAGCTCAAAGTTTCAGGAATGGTGCTTCACTAGTTTGCCAATATATAGATCTATCAATTGGATCTGATAACTTGGACTTTTGTGGTAGGAAGACTGGTACAGGCAAATTTTGATGGTTTTGGTTAACTATTCAACTCCCCCTCACACTCCCCCAAGGACATGCAAAACCTGGGCCTCTTCCACTGCCAAATCAAAGTCACCATCAACTGGAGGGAGAACGCCTCATCTTCCACCTCAGGACCCTACAACCCCACGGCATCAACATTGACTTCACCAGTTTCCAAATCTCTCCTCCCCCCACCTCATCCCAGATTCATCCCTCCAACTTGGCATTGCCCTCATGACCTGTCCTACCTATCCATCTTCCTTCCACCTATCCACTCCACCCTCCCCACCGACCTATCACAATTAGCTCCCACCTGCATCCTCCTATCATCATCCCATCTACCTTTCCCCCAGCCCCACCCCATACCCCTATTTATCTCTCAGCCCCCTTCCCCCTCCACATTCCTGGTGAAGGGCTTATGCGTGCAGCGTCGACTCCCCTGCTCCTCTGATGCTGCCTGACCTGCTGTGCTATCCACCTCCACACTTTTTGACTTGAATTGTTTTGTTGATTCTGAAGATTATTGTTAGGATTTTGATCTCCTGCACTGCACTCTTTTTTCAAATTGTCTTCTTATCTTCATAGTTAATTAAAGTCGTTGATTTTTTATTATTGTTCATTGTCTTCGTACTAAAACTGAAAGCTGTTAAAGCTTCTAAAATGCCATTTTTGAAGCCACGTTTAATTTACCTTTACCAATATGGCACTATCATGGAGATGAAAGATGATATTCCTTTCCAAGGTGGATAAAGGCAGCCCATCATAATCCCTCATCAGGATGATGACTGTATTATCTGATCTCACTACTGTTCAGCTAGTTAGTTGATGCAAGGTTCCAGTTGTGGCACTGCGGATAGGATATATTGACCACGGGGAGATGTGCACGGTAGGGTTTATAGTTAGAAGTTTGAGTTAAAAGAGTTAAATAATGTGGACAAGTTGCGTAGATCAAACTTTTATTCCTACTGAACACAGCAGATTAATAGGCAAGTTAATTGAAGTGTTTACGATGATTAAAAGAGCTTCCAGAATATATTAGAGAACTGACGTCCACTGTAGGAGAATCTAGATCCAGGACCTTAAGATTAGAACCAGGCAGATCAATGCCAGGAGATACCTTTACAAGCAGAGTAGGAAAAATGTAAAACGCTTTTTCCCCAAGAAGTTGTTGAGGCCAACTCAATTAAAAATGTTAAAAACGCGGGAGTTTTGTTTTTACAAAAGCAAGATGCATTGGCTACTTAAAATCTGAAATATAGCCTGAAAAATGCCAGAAATATTTGGGTCGGGTGGTATCTGTGGAGAAGGGGACATTTAATATTTGAGGCCTTTTATCAGGTTGATTTTTAATAGGTAAAGCTATTTCTATAATGGAGCCAAAATGGACTGGTGGAAAAAAAGATGCAAATGACCCATGATCTAACGGAACTGTTGAACAGGTTTGAGGGGATGAACAGTCTGCTTTTACTCCAATGTTCCTCTGATATTGGGTAGTAAGGTAATGTTGATTTCATTTGGCTGTAACATTCACTTACATCTGATACTGAACCTGAGAGATTATCCTATGTGATGTTCAACTTAATTATCTGTCAGTTAAGTTTCACACCAAAAACTGAAGGGCTGTTTTAATGAAAGCATGAATACATGAGTCAAATGATAGAGGGCTTCAAAATGGTGAAGCATATGCTATGGAAACATTTTTGAATGCAACACTTTTTAATTCAACATTCCAACAACAGCTTAACTGGTCAGCAATGATAACCTTGTTTCTTTCAATCAGTAGTTTATAGTAAATTTAAAGGTAAACATACAGGAGGCTGGAAGAACACAGCAAGGCAAGCAGCATCAAAAGGTGGAGAAGTTGATGTTTCGGATGTAACCCTTCTTCAGGACTGGGGGTGGGTGTAAGGAGAGCAGATAAAGGGAGTGGAGAGGGCAGAGTGCTGAGGTAGGGACAGGTGGAGACAGGTAGAGGGTACAACCTGGTTGGTGGATGGACGGGATGAATCCGGTATGTGACTGAGAGGAATGGAAGGGAGAGGAAGGGGCTGGGGAGGGAGTGGGGGGAAGGGAAGGAAAGGGAGGTTATTTGAAATTAGAGAACTCAATGTTGAGTCATCCAGGCTATAAGCTGCCCAGCGAAATGGAAGGTGTTGTTCCTCCGATTTGCAGTTTGGTTTGTTGTGGCAATGGAGGAGGCCAAGGGAGGGCATGTCAGAGAGGGATTGGGATGGGGAATTAAACTGACCAGTGACTGGGAGGTCCGGTCAGCCCCTGCGGGCCCGGTTGTGATGCTTGGCAAAACATTCCCTTAGTTTACATTTGGTGTTCCTGATGTGGTCTTCTCTACATTGGGAGCTCTGGTTGTCTACCTTGGATTCCAGCAACTGCAGTTTTTTTTTGTCTCATAGCAAATTTGAAGGCTGATTTGTAAAGCTATCCATGTTCAACTGGACACAAGCTGTTGAAGAACCAGATGAGCTATTACTGAACCCTTTCAGATATACCACACAAAAGCCTTCTAATGTTATTTGTCCAAGGAGAACTAATTAGAAATCCATTAACATACTTTCAGCAAAGAATTCTTAAGTAATTTACTAGTAATGTTGTATTCAAGTTGTGAATAAAATTTGCATTAACGACTAATCTTAATTGGCCGAGGAAGAAAATCTTGAAATCTAGAGCATTGAGATAAATGTCTTGAGCTATTATGCCACTCTGAGTTCTAGCAGTTGCATTGTGATTGATGTCTCATTATTTGGGAATAAAATTGCAGTTGAGGCATCTACAGCAAACACTTGTTATTTCACAGATTTATTAATCATGAGCAAGAATTAGCTGAATTTGTGCAAAAGTTTCAAAACATGGGATTCACATTTGAGTAAGAAATGAAGGTCGTGGATCTTTCAAACTGTTTTCCACAGCAGACAGTCGGGAGGATTGTTGAATATTTTTAAGGCCGACATAGATTTTTGACTAACAAAGGAAGCAAAAGTTTTTGCATAGGCAGGAAAGTAGAGCTAAGGCCACCATCGTATCAATTCTTTTTAAATGGGGTGTAGGTCTGAGAGGCTGAATAGCATACTCTTGCTAGGCAGAAGTGGGCACTGCAAATGTTGAAGATTAGAGTCAAGATTAGAGAGGTGCTGGAAAACCACAGCAGGTCAGGCAGCATCCGAGGAGCAGGGAAATTGATGTTTCAGGCAAAAGCTCTTCGTCAGGAATGAGGCTGGGAGCCTCGGGGGTGGAGTTGGGGAGAAGGTAGCTGAGATTGCAATAGGTGGATGGAGGAAGGGGTAAAGGTGATAGGTCGGAGAGGAGGGTAGAGCAGATAGGTGGGACAGGTCATGAGGACGGTGCTGAGCCAGAAGGTTGGAACTGGGGTAATGTGGGGGGAGGGGAAATGAGGAAACTGGTGAAGTCCACATTGATGCCACGGGGTTGAAGGGTCTCGAGGCTCATAAGTTGAATGCTTGTACAAAGGCAAAGTCACTATAGGGCTGCTGTCTTACTAGAGAAAAACTGGTGGTGGTTTAACCTGTGGGTCAGAGCACCTCAGGCGAAGATAGAGGTGGAGAAGAAAGTCATTCAGAGTAACCTCAGCCACTTCAGGAATTGAGTCCATGCTGTTTGCATCACCAACCAGCTGTCCAGCCAACTGAGCTAATCAGACCCAATATGTATGCTCATAGAAAACGTATCCAATTCTTAACTACGGTCACAGAATCAATGGGACAACCCAATAACAATTGGCACTCAAAATGTAGCAAGAGCCATGGAGCACCAGTGACCAAGCAGGACTCATATAAACAAACAAACCAACCATGGCCAAATATCAAGCTTCAGTATGTTGGGGCAATAAGATGTAGAGGTCTAGAATGGTCTCAGGTCAAAGATAAAGATCCGTAGCAACCATGGGACCAATGACCATCCCCGTCGAAATGTCTTCCATAAATAACAGAGATGTCTTGACTTCACTGGAATAGCATTCATGAGACTACACCAGAAATGTTGGAGTAGTAGAACTGGACTCTCTAGCACTTTGGCTTGAGACTGAGCAAGATTGCTGTGAGAGATGATGGAAAATTCAGCAAGTGTGACCAAGCAATGTTGCATGCTCCTTCTCACTCTCCATTACACCCCCTAATAATCTATTACAATCTCAGATCTGCTCGGAGTGTTGCTGCTTCTGCATGTCAGTACGGCCTGTATTCCAACTGGATTTTCCTCTTATTTCCCCTGTCACACCATATGGAAAATGGTGATAGACTCCACGTAGTAGCAGGAACAGCCCCAAGATCCCTTCCACAAGTCTTCAAAGTTTTTCTGTCCTTTAACCAGCTGGCAGTCCCACTGGGCCATTCTCTGAGGGCACCCTCTTGGCAGTAATTATCCTGGCAGGGTTCTGCTGTGGAAAGCTGGGAAGTGCTACTCAGAACAACACGGACATCCTGCCAATGAGAGGAAATCCCTGCCCACTGTATCAATTTCCAGAGCCAGAGCTGAATCATCTGAGATGTGAGCCAGAACAACAACTTGACATCAGCAACATTTGGCAATGTCACCCAAAATTTACGCACATTGTGCATCATAGTAATATACACCTGCCATCCCACCTGAAAACCATTTATTTCTTGGAGAGAAAACAGCACAGATAAAAATCGTAGCCATGTTTGGGGAAAACATCTCCATAAGCAGGCGACTCAGATAAGGCAAGTGGCAAAAATCAGAATTGAGTATGGGGGGGGGAGGCAGGAAGATGGTTTATATTTTTGCAAAATTACATGTTATGATCTGGAAAGTCCTATTTGAACAGGTGATAGATTTTTAGTTATACCTTTTCATAAAGGAATTGGAAAATGTAATGAAAGAGATGTGCTACCTGGAAAGAGCAAGGGTGCAGGATTATTTGGAAGCTCTTTCAGAGAACTGGCACAGCTGAATGGGCTGAATAGCTGCTTCTGTGTCATTCTGTGATTCTACATAATGCCTTCATGACATCAAAACTAGTTTAGCAAATCTCTTTGGCACCTACATGTATCTACGTGTACAGCCCAGAGAGCTGGAAAAGTGAGATCTTAAAATTTATTTGTAAAAGAAGACCAGAAGACCATAAATCATAGGAGCAGAAGTTAGGCCATTGAGCCCATCGGGTCTGCTCTGCCATTTAATCAAGGCTGGAAAGTTTCTCAATCCCATTCTCCCCCTTTCTCCCATAATCCTCAATCCCCTTGACAATCAAGAACCTACCTATCTCCATCTTAAATACACTCAATGACCTGGCCTCCACAGCCTTCTGTGGCAATGAATTCCATAGATTCACCACTCTCTGGCTGAAGAAGTTTCTACTTATCTCTGTTCTAAAAGGTCTTCCCTTTACACTAAGACTTTGCCCTCGGATCGTAGTTGTTACCAAAGGAAACATTTTCCCAACAGCACTGTCAGTGAGAGAATCCAATTGGTGGGCCATTTATCTAACGTGTTTCCTTCGGTCAGGGAAATGGCTGCTCACAATCAATTCCTGTGAATAGCTATCAGCAATTTAGCTAACATGGCTCCACAATCAAAACCTTCTCCCATACATTGTTTCAGCCTCTTACAAAGAAGAAATTGCACTGGAGATGTCCTCCATGAAGGAAATCCAAGGGATTAATAGGCCTTCTGTTTAACAAGGCCTGCTGTTAGACCCCAACCCTGCAGGGTTGTGTGGGTATCAATAATAACACTTGTACAACTGGACTTTGAGTTCACGACTTTATTTAACACTTCCCAAATTTGCTGATCTGCTACATAGAAATATATTACCCACTACCGAAGAGGGACACTGCCCCATTCATCTTGCATAGTGCTGTCACTTCATCTCATTTGAAGGGCACACCTCTTGACCTGTAGGTTGGTCTCTGGAGTTTACGCTGCCAAAGTTCTGAACATTGCTAATATTTATATGATTTTTAACATGGCTGACCATATCTTCCAATGAGTCTGTTCATAATTGACTGGATTTTGCTGCAGTGACCTGACGTTGAACCAATGGGCTGACTTCCATCATTACGTATTTTTACTCTGGATGTATGAATCAAGGCCCAATGCTTCCTCCTTTGTCTCCTACCTGCATCAGCAGTCTTTGTGGTTAGTCATGTCAGCAGTTCTTGTGGGGCCCTTTTTTTCTTCGAACTTATTGACTTGTTGTTCGACCACATGATTGGTCCAACACTGCAGATCTTAGACTGTCAGGAAGAGAATCAAAGTCAACTATCTCCAACCCAGCAAAAGACCAATCTTTTGAGTCTGAAGAGAATGTGTTTTGGGAGAATAGTGAATCTGTAAAAATCAGATATTTAGAGATAGGGCAGTGGTGATTGTAATTAAATACACCAATGTATAATATGTAAGTGAAAAAATGGAGACGTTGGTCTGAAGGAGTCTAATGTGGTTAATTCTGAGGAGTGACATAAGCACCACCCATTACAATAATGTCAAATGGACCTTGGGACAGAACAGATCTGAAATGAGCAAGATCTAGCATTTGGTGATGCTCAAAGTCTCAATGTAACAATGTCTATTATCAACGTGACCCATCATTGATTGCAAACATGTGATAAACTGTATCTAACCAACTTTCAGAGGCGCTTCTAGTTAGACCAGAAAATGGTCTAGATAAGCAGGCCCTTGTAGTTTCTGATACTTAAGAAAGTTGGTGGCAGCAACCTTTTCATAATAAGCATTAGCTCATCTTTATTCTATCCTGAGGTCATTCCTTGAGACCACGAATGACTTTTTCCACTCTGGATTTTAACAACCTGAAGTGATTCAGTAATCAAGTGTTGATTCTGCTCATCCAGCTCCTGGTGGTGTTTGAAGAGGCAGATAGTTGGGATTGCTTGGGTTTTTACATGCTGTTTGTGCTTGGTCTCCATTTGGCCTGTTGGAAATGCTCAAGCAGGTGGCAGGCCCCTATATCATAACCCAGCCATTAACATCATCTGAGACTCTGATGTCTAGTTCTGCTTAACCAAGTTAAGATAAAACAATATGCCAAATACAATCTACTTCCTTCCAATGTGACCCGTTGGCTGTCCAAATGCAGTTAACCCTTTCCAAATGTCTCTCATGTGAAAAGCCAACATCAGGGAATGGGGAAGACGCAAATGACATGATCTGCCAATATAAGTGTACATCATTGTCCAGTCTCACAGTGCCTCATTTAAAATTCTCATCCACATGTTTTTTTTCCTGGGTCTCCCACTCCTATGATGACCTTCTCCATCTTATCTCTATAAGTCTTCTCTCCTTCCTCTTACTGTGGGCCTCTATTTACAACTGTAGCTTCAGACCTTTCCTTCTGCAATTTTCTCCATAAACCTTTCCCTCCCCTCCTTTCAAGATGCTCCTTGAAAACCAGCTCCTTAACCATTTGTTTGTCATTCCGTCTTCCTGTCTGCTGAGGCACCACATTTTGATTTGGGCATCTGAAACTTTCCTATGTTACAAGTGCTGGATGAATGAAAGGGATTTAGGCTAGATACAACTCAAATCTGAAGAAGTATTATGCTGGGCATGTTAATAAACCTATCTATTGATGTTGCATCAAATTTAAACCTCTTCAACAATTCACCAGTAAGGAAAGAATTATAGAATCCCTACAGTATGGAAACAGGCCTTCAGCCCCATCTCTCCAAAGAGCATTCAACTCAGGCTCACCCCCTCTACCCTATTCCTGTATTTCCCGTGGTTAATCCACCTAATTTACACATCCCTGGATACTATGGGTAATTTAACATGGCTAATCCAGCTATCACCTGTGGGAGGAAACCAGAGCATCCAGAGAAAAACCATGCAGACACAGGGAGAATGTGTAAACTCCACACAGACAGTTGCCCGAGGCTGGAGTTGAACCCGGGTCCCTGGTGCTGTAAGGCCACAGTGCTAACTGGTGAGCCATTGTGCCACCTCAAAGAAATAGCACCTAAATTATCTTTCTGATGACCTCAAATTGCTTTACAGTCAATTGAATGTTCTTTAAAGTGTAATTATTGTTACAGTGTTGAAAATGTGGCAACCAACGCATGCAAAGCATAATCCCACAGAGACTAATATTACAGCTCTGATCAGAGGCATGCACAAGTAATCATGTGACATGACTCCTCAGGTCCCACTAAAATTGTAAGTATTTATTTAATCCACAAAATGGTCAATTCGTTTCCCTTTCTAACTCAAAGACCAGGTTTCACTAGATTTTCTTCATTAAATTCATAAATAACTTGCTTATTAAAACATCATAGCTCTGCAGAGATGATATCAGAATTTTAACAAAGAGCAAAGAGAAAACACACCAATGGGATCAAGGATCTAAACTGAGAGGATTAAAGACGACTTCTCATGATCCAGTTCACTTCCTGTGCTTGAGATGACAGTTATAGAAACGATGAGATGTGCAAACAACTCTTCAGTGCATGGAAGTTAATTAAGAATATTTGCCTTTGCCAAATTCTAACAATATTTCAGATGAGGGAGTGTTTTTTTTTAGTTGATTCTACTCTGGAGTTTCATGGTGTTCTTTTCCTCACAAGAGTCAGAGATTGGCCTTTCCAGCTTGAACGGTTTTCACCAGCTAAGACAACGCAGATTACTGGAAAACACAACTGTGATCCACAGGCTTTGGCTGGGCACCCTGCAGTGCTGGTCTCTTTCACCAATTTGTCTCGTGATTAAAGTAGTTAAACCCACCTCTCATCTCTCTTAAAAACTTTGCTTCTCGAAAGCCATTTGACGTTTTGTAATCTGCAAGTAAAGAAAGTTCTCTTGGATTTTTTTTAACTTTTCAGTTCCAAGAAATCGCAAGGTAAAGCCTCTTCAACCAGAAATGACAAAATAGTTCAATTTTCCAATTTCTCACCACTGATAAATATTCCAAACCACCTCCATCCTTGGGAGATGAAGTGTTATTTCCAAATGCATTTCATTGCAACGTAGCCCTGAGACATAAATAACAAATAAGAAAACTTCATTCATTCTTTTTCATTAATCATTACAGAAAATTGCAATTTCTTGATACCTTTTTTAATCTCCAACTATTCCAGTGTTGTTGCATTCTTGATAGGGCATCTGCAATTATGTTATTTTTTTTTAGCCATATGAATAATTCTTATAATATAAGACTGAATTAATAAACTCCATCAAAAAAAATGAGCATTTTAAGTTTTAAGTCTCTCTACAAATACCATAGGTTTGAAATAGTTCCACGAAGGCTGTTATCCCACCACCAAGTCACCCCTTATTTACATGTGCATAGTACATGACACAATCTTAGAGCGAGCACCTAGAGTGAGCAGAACCCCTGACACTCCAATTTATATCTGTCAGCAAGAACTCCTCAATTGGACCAGGTTAGCAACCCCAATCAGGAAATATCCTATCCTATGAGATTCCCCCTGGCCGACACCTTTGCAATCAGCACGGGACTACGATCAATGTGAATTAGTGTTCCTTTACAGTTGTGATGGACATCAACATTGAAATGTAAACATTTAAAACGGGTATAATTTTAAACATACCCACTACAGAAGGGATCTTTCTTTAAATTAAACTTCCCGAAACAACAGCCAATTAGTAAGAACATTTGAGAATGATATCCTTCCTTGAAGTATAAGAATACCTTGTCTAACTGTCTGAATATTTCAGTATTGACCAATAGAAGATTCACAATTTGAGTTGACTATCCCTCCTTCAACCCACTTTATCATTCTCCATTATTCTTACCGCATAATATATTTGTTCCTTTATACCTTCCTTGCCACAATGAGATTGTTTTAAATGTTTGCATGATATAACCAATTTGTTTTTCTGGAGTATCAAATAGATAATTCACTTCCCTAACCATCTTCATTACCTTATATGGGCCACTGAATCCTGCTTTCAGACATTCCCCTTATAAAGGCAATAACGCGAACATTTTATCTCCTGTTTGATGTGTTCTGGTTTTAGCACAGCTTTCTGTACATCTTTTCATCATTGCTTGTGAAGTTTTTAAATGTTCCGGTGCTTTCGTTTTTACATTCTCCTACAAGTCTGTCTAGGAACATGGGCACATTGTCCAACATTGAGAATTTAGCTTTCTGCTTTAAAAATCTTACCTTGATTGATTTTAGTCGGTTCTTTTCTCCTGGCCAAAACAACTAAACCCAGTAGATTAATTGTGGAACCTCTGGTGGCAAATAACAGGAAATGCAAAGCTTTGTCCCATTTCATGAGGGCGTTAATGGCAATATGCTTTCATCATTGTTTTGAGAATCTAATGATATCTCTTTAACTTTCCCGTGTTTGCAGCTGATGTGTTGTAGACATCAACTGTTTTATACCCAAGTTATTTGTTATGTCTTGAAAATTTTCAGATATAAGGGCAAACAGTATTGGCAGTCCATAATGAGTAGAAAATTGAGTTAATTTTCCACCATTGTTTTAGATGTAACTAGCCTTAAAGGGGAAGTAACATCTGGAAATCAGGATGTTATATCCAACTTTAAGGATGTGTTGGTGCTGCACTTTGTTTTTGGTGATAGTTTGACAAAGTCTGCTAGTGAATGACTGAATGGGTCTCCAAAAACTGGCATGGCTATTAAAAGTCTGAATATATGTTGAGGTAATCCCACTAGCTGACAAGTGTGGCCTGTTTTATGGAACTGAATTATGTCCATATAGAAACATAGACACATAGAAAATAGGAGCAGGAGCAAGCCATTCAACACAGATACAGGAGATGACATTGGTGGAGGTGCAGGTAAATTTCTGTTGGATGTGGAAGGATCCTTTGAGGTCTTGGGTGAAGGCAAGGGAGGAGGTGTGGGTGCAGGTTTTGCACTTCCTGCGGTGGAAGGGGAAAGTGCTGGGTGTGGAATGTGGGCTGGTGGGGAGGTGTGAATCTGACGAGGGAGTTGCGGAGGGAATGGTCTCTCCAGAATGCTGATAGGGTGGGGAAGGAAATATATCCCTTGTGGTGGGGTCTGTTTATAGGTGGCGATGAAAATGGTAGAGGATGATGCGATGTATACAGTTTGGTGAGGTAGAAGGTGAGGACCCCTTGTTGCGTTGGGAGGGGTGGGGTTCAAGGGCAGACATGCGGGAAATGGAGGAGATGTGCTGGAGGGCATCGTCAAGCACGTGAGAGGGGAAATTGCGATCTTTAAAAAAGAAGGTCATCTGGGATTTTTTAAGGTGGAATTCCTGCAATAAGACTTTCATGTGCTCTCTGCAGTATCTTTTTATGATACCTGGGTGGTATTCTATCTGATGGAAAAATGTCCATCTGTAGGTCAGTGAGGATGGCTCCACTTTCCCATCAAAGTTCCATTTTTATTAAATCTATTTTCTAATCAACCTGTTCAGGGATGTTACGACACATCTTTGGAGCAGGTGAGACTTGAACCTGGGCCTCCTGATCTAGGGATGGGGACACTACCTTTGCGCCACAAGATTTAACATGATAACATGCCAGATATCCTTCAGCCTCAGTTTCTGTGTAGGGTAATTGTGCTAACTTGCTTAATTCCAGGTCTTCTTGTCAAGCCTCAGTTAAACACATCACAGTAAACACTTCTCTTGAATTATCCTAATTTGTTTAGAATTAAATTGAACTTATTAAGTGAAGAGAGTTTTTGCCACTCTAACATCTGCATGTAGTATTACTTTGACCTCTGGTGATAGACTTTGTTTATTATTGTTCTAGTCACCACATATGGCTGTAAAACAGCTAAAACTTGTTATTGAAGAATCCCTACAGTGTAGAAGAAGGCCATTCAGCCCAAACTGATCCTATCCCAGTATTTCCTTTAGTTAATCCGCCTAGCTTGCACATCTTTGGATTGTGGGAGCAAACCTGAGCACATGGAGGAAACCCTCACAGACATGGGGAGAATGTGTAAACCCCACATAGACCGTCACCCAAGGGTGGGATTGAACCCAGGTCCCTGGTGTTATGAGGCAGCAGTGCTAACCACCGAGCCACCAGGCTGCCCTTTGTTCTGGTGGCTATTTCATCTCTTTAATCTCACTCAGACTTTCTGTGATTATGGCTGATCTACTACTCTTGCTCCAACCAAATCATTACCTCGGAGCAATTCAACACAATCCACAGGTAATTTCTAAATGACTGCACCTGTCACTATTCCAGACATTAAGTTTTATTTTAATGTACTTTATACAAAGGTACGGTTCTGTACTCTCCACTGATTCCAATGATTAAAACATTGACTTGTAATACATTCTCTAGAGGAAAAATTTGATCCTTCACCAGTAAGAGTTTATGCAGCTCATGTATCCTTTAATGTAGTTATGGATTAAACTGCTTAATTTGAAGAAAAATCTTCCCTTTTGACAGCAACCCGATGCATCTCTCTTTTGCCTTATTCACTTTCTCACCTTCACAACAGTAATTTCCTTAGGTCTCAAACCTATCATTTGATCTGAAGTAATTTCCCTCTGAACACAGTCTTACATACCCCAATAAAATCCATGGGTTTCCTCATCCAACTTCCATTGTTCAAAATGGTGTCCTGGCTTGCTATAATGGAAACTCTTTGATTTTCACTTCCACCCTCAGTATCTTCCTTTCCAATGCCTTCGACATTTCCACATGCCCACACACCTTTTTTTTCCCTTAACCAGCTTCTATCCTTCTTGGGGTTGTAGGGGTTATCAGAAAAAAAGGTTTAATTCTATGGATCAGCTGAGAACTATCAACCATCACCATTGCCTATTTAGCTGCTGCAATCCTTCATTTTGAAAGAATTCTCTAATCACTGAAGCCAGAAATTAATATTCCTTAGAGTTTTATATGCAGTATTAACCACTAATTGCTTGATCTTTCTTTATTTACTCTCCTTTTGCAATTTCAATTCCAATTTCTGAAATGTTCTCTTTTTTCTTTATGCTTTCTCTCTGAAGTATCTAACGTGCTGTACCTAGGTACCCTTCTATCTAAGATGGTGCCATAAGTGGCAACTTGCGCATTTTTCACTGTAATCCTTTGAGTATATGTGTCAAGCAACTTAATTCAATCCAATTCAAGTTCTATCTCTTTTTCTTTCCACTCAAGATCAAATATTTTAAGTTTTACTTTCTTTTCCATTTCAAGCTGGTTTAACTGACTCTGTATTTGGTATGGAGAAAGTGAGGACTGCAAATGCTGGAGATCAGTCAAAAAGTGTGGTGCTGGAAAAGCACAGCCGGTCAGGCAACATCCGAGGAGCAGGAGAGTTGACGTTTCGGGCATAAATTTCACGATGAGGAGCTTATGCTCAAGACATCGACTCTTCTTCTCCCCGGATGCTGCCTGACCGGCTGTGCTTTTCCAACACCACATTTTTTGACTCAGTATTTGGTATACCGAGTCTCTCTTGTGTTTCTGCCAATCGCTGTGCTAGTACACCATTTATCTCTGCCTTCCTGGCTTTTGGGGAGCTTCTACCTTTATCTGTTTTACCAATTCTATCAGCTTAACCCGAATTTTATCCTGTAAACCTGTCAGGGATAAGAAACATGTTGTGATAAGAAACTTCCAGTGCCATCTCAATAAAAAAACATGAGAAACCTGTTATTTATCCCTTTATCCTTTACTAATCATGATTATTTCACATCCAATCTCATGTTGTCTGCATACAATGATCCTACATTGAGCACCATTGCTCCAAGCTCCAGCAGTCTATGAGCTGTGCCTGAGGTGTAAAAGTTGTACTTAATCAGCAAAATGGTCAATTTGTTTCTCTTTATTGCTGTTTACTTCGAGCAAGGGGGGCTTTTTAGATTAGATTACTTACAGTGTGGAAATAGGCCCTTCGGTGGAACAAGTCCACACCGACCCTCAGAAGAGCAACCCACCCAGACCCATTCCCCTACACCTAACACTACGGGCAATTTAGCATGGCCAATTCACCTAACCTGCACATCTTTTGGACTGTGGGAGGAAACTGGAGCACCGGAGGAAACCCACGCAGACACGGGGAGAATGTGCAAACTCCACACAGACAGTCGCCCAAGGTGGGAATTGGACCCAGGTCTCTGGCACTGTGAGGCAGCAGTGCTAACCACTGAGCCACCGTGCTGCCCACTAAGGGAGATTTTTCAATTAGATTACTTAGTGTGGAAACAGGCTCTTTGGCCCAACAAGTCCACACCAACCAACCGAAGAGCAACCCACTCAGACCCATTCCCCAGTTTTCTTCAATAAACTCAAAGCTAACTCATTTATTGAAATAAACTTGGTCTTTCAACAATTGGCAAGCTGTTATTCAGAATTAAACTATCTCCTTTTCATCCCAAGACACATAGCCTAACTACAAAATAAAATAATGTAGGAAAATAGATACTTCAGTTCACGTTCATACATGACAAGACAGGACAACACAGTTCTGCAGAGATGATATGACATTTTCAAAAATAGGCAGATGGGAAAATACCCTAGTGGGGCCAAGTCTCCCAACTGACAGAATTTAAAAATAATTCTCATGTCCAATTGACATCTTCTCATCAAGACAACAATGCTAATACTTCTAGAAATTGTGACATTTCAAATCAGACTTCAGTTCGGACAGGATTCAGCAAGAAATCCTGATTTTGACTTTATGAAGGTTTTGCAATATTTCAGCCAAGAGATTTTTGTTTTTTGATAGCTGATTCTGTATTAGGGTTTTCTGCATTTTGCTTTGAGAGGAGACTGACTTTTTCAGCTTGGAGGTCTTTCATCAACTGTGCCAACACAGCTGATGAGAAAACACAGTAGCTCTGGTCCAGAGGCTGTTGCTAGGCAACCTCCACCCCCCCCATCCCCCCCCCCCACCCCCACCAATTCATCTAGCAATTAAAGTAATAAAACACATTTTAACTCTCTTCAAAGATTTGGTTTTCCAAAGTCACTTGACTTCTTATAAACAACAGGTAAACATTAGTTCCATGACAAAACCACTTCAAAAGGAAATTTCCAAACAGATCCATATTCCCATTTTCAAAGTCATAAATATAAATAAGAGACACAGGTTCAAGGTGAGAGGGGGAAAGTATAAGAGAGATGTGCGAGGCAAGTCTTTCACACAGGAAGTGGTAGGAGCCTGGAACGCACTGTCAACAGAGATGGTGGAAGCAGCCATTTTGCAACATTTCAGAGTTGGTGACATGAATAGGGAGGCAATAGAGCGATATGGACTGAATTCCTTTATCCCTTTATCCTTTACTAATCATGATTATTTCACATCCAATCTCATGTTGTCTGCATACAATGATCCTACAATGAGCTCCATTGCTCCAAGCTCCAGCAGTCTATGAGCTGTGCCTGAGGTGTAAAAGTTGTACTTAATCAGCAAAATGGTCAATTTGTTTCTCTTTATTGCTGTTTACTTCGAGCAAGGGGGGCTTTTTAGATTAGATTACTTACAGTGTGGAAATAGGCCCTTCGGTGGAACAAGTCCACACCGACCCTCAGAAGAGCAACCCACCCAGACCCATTCCCCTACACCTAACACTACGGGCAATTTAGCATAGCCAATTCAACCTAACCTGCACATCTTTTGGACTGTGGGAGGAAACTGGAGCACCCGGAGGAAACCCACGCAGACACGGGGAGAATGTGCAAATTCAACACAGACAGACGCCCAAGGTGGGAATTGGACCCAGGTCTCTGGCACTGTGAGGCAGCAGTGCTCACCACTGAGCCACCATGCTGCCCACTAAGGGAGATTTTTCAATTAGATTACTTAGTGTGGAAACAGGCTCTTTGGCCCAACAAGTCCACACCAACCAACCGAAAAGCAACCCACCCAGACCCATTCCCCAGTTTTCTTCAATAAACTCAAAGCTAACTCATTTATTGAAATAAACTTGGTCTTTCAACAATTGGCAAGCTATTATTCAGAATTAAACTATATCCTCTTCATCCCAAGACACATAGCCTACCTACAAAATAAAATAATGCAGGAAAATAGATACTTCAGACCACGTTCATACATGACAAGACAGGACAACACAGTTCTGCAGAGATGATATGACATTTTCAAAAATAGGCAGATGGGAAAATACCCTAGTGGGGCCAAGTCTCCCAACTGACAGAATTTAAAAATAATTCTCGTGTCCAATTGACATCTTCTCATCAAGATAACAATGCTAATGCTTCTAGAAATTGTGACATTTCAAATCAGACTTCAGTTCGGACAGGATTCAGCAAGAAATCCTGATTTTGACTTTATGAAGGTTTTGCAATATTTCAGCCAAGAGATTTTTGTTTTTTGGTAGCTGATTCTATTTTAGAGTTTTCTGCATTTTGCTTTGAGAGGAGACTGACCTTTTCAGCTTGGAGGTCTTTCATCAACTGTGCCAACACAGCTGATGAGAAAACACAGTAGCTCTGGTCCAGAGGCTGTTGCTAGGCAAACTTCACCCCACCCTCCCCCCACCCCCACCAATTCATCTAGCAATTAAAGTAATAAAACACATTTTAACTCTCTTCAAAGATTTGGTTTTCCAAAGTCACTTGACTTCTTATAAACAACGGGTAAACATTAGTTCCATGACAAAGCCTCTTCAAAAGGAAATTTCCAAACAGATCCATATTCCCATTTTCAAAGTCATAAATATAAATAAGAGACACAGGTTCAAGGTGAGAGGGGGAAAGTATAAGAGAGATATGCGAGGCAAGTCTTTCACACAGGAAGCGATAGGATCCTGGAACGCACTGTCAGCAGAGATGGTGGAAGCAGCCATTTTGCAACATTTCAGAGTTGGTGACATGAATAGGGAGACAATAGAGCGATATGGACTGAATTCCTTTATGTTAAAATGTGTTGCTGGAAAAGTGCAGCCGGTCAGGCAGCATCAAAGGAGAAGGAGAATCGACGTTTCGGGCATAAGCCCTTCTTCAGGAATGCCCGAAACGTCGATTCTCCTTCTCGTTTGATGCTGCCTGACCTGCTGCGCTTTTCCAGCAACACATTTTTAAGCTCTAATCCCCAGCATCTGCAGTCCTCACTTTCTCCTAGCTGAATTCCTTTATTCCCAACACCAAGTACCAGACAGCCTTTTTTTAATCATGATAAATATTCGCCAGATCATCAGCCAGAACTCCACCACTCTTCTGCAAAATAGTATCAAAGGGTGATTTATATTCACCTGGAGAGGGCAATCAGAAGGTGGCGCCACTGATTGTGCAGCAGTTCCAGATGTACTATAATGGAGTGTCAGCCCAGATTTTGTGCTATGGTCTTGGAGTTTGAGTTCTGACTCAGAGACGAATAATCTTAGCAATCAAAAGTCACGCAAGCAGGGGAGGGAAAAACACTCAGTGGTGTTCCACAGGGATCAGTCTTAGGTCCTCTGTTGCTTGTAGTACATATGAATGATCCAGAGGAAAGTGAGGGTGGCCGGACTAGAAAGTTTGCAGATGACACGAAGATTGGTGGAGTTGCTGATAGTGTCGACGATTGTGAAAGGGTACAACACGATATGGATAGATTGTCAACTTGGGCACAGAAATGGCAGGTGGAGTTTAATCCAGACAAATGTGAGGTGATGCATTTTGGAGCATCAAATTTTCATGTGAGTTATTCTGTAAATGGCAGAATCCTTAGGAACATTAATATACAGAGGGATCTGGGCGGGCAGGTCCACAGTTCCCTAAAAGTGTTAACACAGACGGCCAAGGTGATTAGGAAGGCATATGGCATGCTTGCCTTCATCGGCCAGGATGTGGAGTACAAGAGTTGGTAAACCATGTTGCAACTATATAAAACCCTTGTTAGGCCCCATTTGGAGTACTGTGTGTAGTTTTGGTCGCCACACTACCAGATAGTTGTGTAAGCTTTGGAGAGAGGGCAGAGACACTTCACCAGGATGTTGCCTGGTCTCAAGGGCATTGGCTATGAGGAAAGGTTAAAAAGACTGGGATTGTTTTCACTGGAATGATGGCAGCCAAGAGGAGACCTGATAGAGGTCTACAAAATTATAAGAGGCATAAATAGGGTGGATAGTCAGAGCCTTTTTCCCAGGTTTGAAGTTTCAATTACGAGGGGACACAGGTTCAAAGTGAGAGGGGGAATGTTTAAGTGAGATGTGCGAGGCAAGTTGTTCACGCAGAGTGGTAGGAGCCTGGAACGCACTGCCGAAAGAGGTGGTGGAACCTGGCATTTTGGTGACATTCAACAAGCATCTGGATGGTTACATGAGTAGGGAGGGAATAGAGGGATACAGACCGAATAACAGCAGAAGATTTGTTTTTTAGTTTAGTTAGGGCATGATGATCAGCACAGGCTTGGAGGGCCTGTTTATGTGCTATACTTCTCTTTTGTTCATTTTGTTCTTTGTGATTTCAGAGTTAAAACCTCCAAGCCATGTATGCTAAATAAGACTATAACCATACAAGACGCATTAGCTAATAACAAAATAAAATTAATTCAAAAAAATATAGACTTAAGACCACAAGCATCTAAAGAAATCTCACTGGCAGAGGGACTGAAAGTAGAAAGAAAACTTCAAAACTGATGAGCAAACAATAGAGCCAAGTAATTAATAGAACACAAGCAGAGGGACAGTCACAGGAAGATACAGTCACTGTTATTTCCTGAATGTTATAATGGGAGATATCTAATATAGAATCATAGAAGGTTCACAGCACAGGAGGCAATTTAGCTCATCATGTCTATGTTGACCCTCTGCAGAAGCAATTCACCTCCTGCCATTCCGTTGCCTTTTTCCTATTGAGCTGCAAAGATTTCACTTTAGATAATAGTCCAATTCCCTTCTGAATCTGCTTCTACTAGACTCTTAGGTGATGCATTCTGGATCCTAACCATTTGCGATGTAAAAATGTTTTTCCTCATGTTGTCACTGCCCCTTTTGCCAATTACTTTAAATCTCTGCTCGATCCTTCTAACCAACAGGAACAGTTTCTCCCTATCTACTCTGTCCAGAGCCCCCACTGATGGTGAATATCTATAAAACCACTAATATCTATAAGACCATTAATATCTATAAGATCATTAATACCTAAGGCCATTTAGGTATTTCATATCTGTTCTTAGAAAGTGCCTTGGGAGATCTGTGCATTTAATAATTTGGTTGCTAAATTAAGTTAGAGCTGATTAAACAGTAGCTTAATCTTTGGCACATTCAGGTGCATTTCAATAGTGAGTTTTCCACCTTCCAAAAATAGAGCTTTGTGTGAGATGTACTTTGTACTCACAGCTTTTTGAGTTCATTACTGGTTTGTCAGAAAATCTCCAACCGTGAACAGAAATTGCCATGATAGTAAGAAATGTTCCAGTGAATAATTGATGTAAATGCGATACATTTTGCAGTAGCTATAATAAAGTCAGTTGAGAGTTCTCACATATGCTTTGAAAGATTGTAATTATATGTGTTCTACATCCTAAAGTGCATTACCTTTACCATTGCATCTTAGAAACATAGAAAATAGGAGCTGGAGTAGGACATTCAACCCTTTGAGCCTGCTCTGCCATTCAATATGATCATGGCTGATCATCCAACTCAGAACAACATTCCCATGTCACCCCAGACCCTTTGATCCCTTTAGCCTTAAGAACAATATCTAATGCCTTTTTGAAAACATTCAATGGTTTGCCCTTAACCACTTTTTGTGGTAGTGAACTCCCTAGGTTCACCACTTGCTGGGTGAAGAAATTTCTCCGCCTCTCAGTTCTAATTGGCCTGCCCCATATCCTTAGTGGCACAGCGGTAGTGTCCATAACTCTGAACCAGGAGACCCATATTCAAGACCTCTGCTCAAGAGATGTGTAATCACATCTCTAAGCGGATTGATTATAAAATATCTCGACTGTGACCCCTGGTTCTGGACTCCGCAGTCTATGGGACCATCTTTCCTGTCAGGGAAGGCAAGGCTGTAATAGCTTTGAAGGTGGAGATATTGTTCCACAATGAGTACCTCTGAGTCAGGTACTCCAGGTGTGAGGACCACTTCAGGACTGGGGTGGCCAAGGACATATCGATGCATGATGCCTTTTGATGGACCAGTGGCTGGTGGTCAGCCATATTTAATGTGGGATGGCATGCCACAAGTGCATTATCTACTGACGGGCTCTTAGCCTGATCCAGAAAAAAAATTCTAGCTGTGGAAACAGATGTTCATATGTACCAGTAAGCATGAGAAGCAGAATAGCATACAAGATAGTGGAAACAAAGAATCACAGAATAGTTACAGTTCAGAGGAGGCAAATCAGCCTCTCTACAGACGAACTTAGCTAGCTCCAGTAAGCATCCTTTACCCCCCAGCTCTATAAATCATTTGAAGTACTTATCCAGTTTTCTTTAGAAAACTGTGATTGAATCTGCCTCCTCACAGATATTGCTTTGCAGATCCTAAATACTTGTTGCATGGAAGTGTTTTTCTCGTGTTGTCTTAGAGTTTTTGGCCAATTATTTAAAATGTGCATCTGCTGCTTCTCCAATATTCTACCACTGAAATGTAGATCTCCCATGATTTTATGCACCTCAGTCAAATATCCTCACAGCACCCCCTTCCCTAAGGAAGATTGCCCCAGCTTCTCCAATCGACCCAGGCGACTGAAGCCCTTTATCCTCAAACCATTCTTATAAAATCTTTTCTGCACTATCAATAATAAAGATGTCGTAGTTTTCCGAAAGTGGAATGTCAATAATTGGATGCAATACTCCAGCTGAGGCTGAAACAGTGCTTTGTAAGGTTTCACTGTAACATCCTCATTTTTGTGTTCTGTACCCCTATTTATAAAAACATATCATATATGTTTTTAAACAGCTTTCTCAAACTGCCCCGTTACCTTCAATACATTCAGTCTTCTCGGAAGCAGCACCTTTCTTCTAAGAATTGTAACTTTTTATTTTATATTGTTTCTCCTTATTATTCTACCAAAATGTGTCATTTTGTTCCTTTTACTAGCTTGCTTATTTTCTCTTGAAGTCTATCCTCTCATGTTCACCATAACTATAACTTTTGCATTGTCAGCATATTTTGTATAAAATCATGCTCTGCATATGAAATCTAAGAGATAATTACTTATCAGAAGAAGCAGTGGTTCTATTAATGAGGAACACCATCGTGTGCTTTCCTTCAATCCGAAACAAATCCCTCATCATACTTTGTTTCCAGGAGAGGCTGAATAGGCTGGGGCTGTTTTCTCTGGAATATCGGAGGCTAAGGCTGTCGAGTTTTATAAAGTCATGAGGGGCTTGGATAGGATAAATAGACAAAGTGTCTTCCCTGGGGTGGGGGAGTAGGGCCTAGAGGGCATAGGTTTAGGGTGAGAGGGGAAAGATATAAAGGAGACCTAAAGGGCAATTTTTTCATGCAGGGGGTGGTGCGTGTGTGGAGTGAGCTGCCAGGGGAAGTGATGGAGGCTAGTACAATTGCAACATTTAAAAGGCATCTGGATGGGTATATGAATGGGAAGGGTTTGGAGGGATATGGGCCGGTTGCTGGCAGGTGAGACTAAATTGTGTTGGGATATCTGGTCGGCATGGACGAGTTGGACTAAAGGCTCTATTTCCGTGCTGTACATCTCTATGACTCAATGACTCAGCCAACTTCGTGTAAATATCATATAAAATGAGCATCATTTTATTCAATGGCTTTAAAACTATTATGTGATTTTTTAACAATACCCTATGTTAATCCATGCACACCACAGCAGCCACATTATCCTCATCAACCTACTCTCTCATAAAAAGAACTCAACAAAGTTGGTTAAACTTGATTGTCCTCAATAAGTCTACGCTGGATTTCCTTAATTAATCCACACTGGCCAAAGTGGCAGTTAATTGTGTCCCAGATAATCATTTCCCATCACTAAAGCTAAACTGACTTGTCAATGGTTGCTGGGTTTATCTTTGCACTCTTTTTGAACAGAGTACAACATTTATTGGTTTCTAAGCCATTGTATCCACACAACTGAGAAGGATAGAAAGATCATGATCTGCATAATTTTCAATCTTATTGTCCCAGCATTCTTGAATACATCTCTTTGAGAGTTAGCAACTTCATATGCAGCATGCCTTTCTAGTGCCTCCTCAATCAATTTTTAGTCATCCACTGTTTCAACTACCTCCTTTTTCTATATGGGTTTGGCACTATCACCTTCCTTGGAAAGACTGAAAAGTATACATTTAGCACTTTAGTACCGTCTGCCTCTATGTGGTGGTCTCCTACCAGTCTTGCCCTTTATTTTACTGCCCTTTTACTATTTGTACTCACTATATATATATATATATATATATATATACACACACACACATATTTATGAATGCTTAAAAGTTTTATAGAACTATATACCAGTTCCTGATTGGGACCATTCTCAATCCATTGAAACTAGTCCTCCAACAACAAATATTTCTACTCGAATTGCTTCTTGCCCTTTTTGATATCTAACACAAATCTTATGATTCTATGATCACTATTCCCTACATGTTCCACGGATGATAATTAATCCATTTGATCCATTTTATTCCTCAGACCCAGATCCAGCAAGATTTCCTTGCGCATTTTTATAATTCCTTGCAATTTTTGTCCTTGATATGTTTTTTCCATAGATAGTGGCAAATAGAATACATAAACATAAACCAAATGGATTCTGTCCTGACCTTTTCAGGACATATCTCTCTCTGCAAAGCTGTAACATTCTCCTTAATCGACACTGCCTCTTTCTTTCCTTTCCTAACTTTCCTGCCAGTCTTGACTGTATCCAATCATGATCTTTTCCGGGCCAGATCTCCATATCACCACATATCATATTCTTATGTGATTAGCTATATCTGTGGCTCCAATAGAACTCACTGGGGTAGTGCATTAAGAATCATGCTCCACTTTTCCCAGAGTTGTAGCAAATATGAAACTTTGCCTGAACTACCAAATTAGCCAGTTCTACCTAACTGTATAATTCAGAATAGAATATGCCCACCAGGTGTTTTCTCCCCCCCATTAACAAGTAAATAACATTTGCCCAGAACATACACAAGTCCCTGTAGACACCCATTCATCTGTTGTATCCTATTTCTATACTGTCTTGTGCATGGTACTTGGGATAACCTGGAGATTGCTGCTATTCAGGTCCTGATTATTAATCTCTCACCTTATCCCTCTTTCTACAAATATTGGACATACCACTCTTCTGTCTTAGAATATTCAACAGCCACTCTGTGACATCCTGAACTCTGGTACAAGGCAGGAAACATGCCATTCAGAATTAATATCCACAACTGCAGAAAATACCAATCATTTTCCTAATTATTGGATCTCCTAACATTGTGGCTTTCACAATAATTGTCATTCCCTCCTCCTTTAACATTGTGCCTGAGCTAACCGTAGTGATATGGACCTGGTTCTAGCTGCTCACCCCAAGAAAACTCACACTCTTCTCAGTATTCCGATTGAGAGGATGATGCCCTCTGGTGGCTGTTTAGTACCTGCCTGGTCCTGTTTAGTGATCATTCAAGCCCTGTTTGCCTGCACATCATTCAGCTATGGGATGGTCAGTTCCAGAAACATGCAATCCAAGGCACTCTCAGAAACCTCATGCATCATGATGACTGCAGATGCTGCACAAACTCTAAAACCCAGAACTCGAGCTTCTCCAGCTGATGTCACTTGCTGCACATGTGGTTAACAGGACACAAGAATGCACATGTCATGGGACAGAGGGACCCTGCCATGCCTTTGTGTATTACACCACAAACCTAACAGAAATACCCTTGAAACTGAGAAAGAACACTCACCAGCTATTTACTAATAAGCTCCTTCACTTTGCACTAACAAGTCACTGGGTATTATCTTTCTTTGCTCCCTTATCTCTGGGCTCCTTAATTCAACTTAATTTGTTTTAGATTTTAAACTAGTAGTGATTGGAACAAGGTCAGCCAGGTGAATCACATAGAATATGAGTTCCCTGATTTGGGCAGTTAAACTGGTCCAATCAGGAAGCCCTGGCTGACAGATATAACCAGGAGGATTAAAGCTCCTGCTCACTCTTAGAGCCAGCTCTGAGCTAGCTGGATCAGTGTCATGTACTATGCAAGTGTAAATAAAGGGTGACTTGGTGACGGGATACCGGCCTTTGTGGAGTTATTTCAAAACTAAGTTCTTGATTTAGTTTGGGTGATAAGTAGGTTAGCTTAAATAAATTTTCATAACTTATTATCTGAATATTAGATTATAGTCTGATTAAAATTTAGAATCCTTTAATGTTAATATCCTTCTTTGTTCAATCTTATTTTTATCCACCTCTGCCTGATTAGATAAAGATTGATTGTATAATTTATCATATAAATACAAATGTATAAAATATGTTGAGGTTATGTGTTAAATCCAAATGACCAATGTTCAGTTTTTGAACAACTTAGTTGATCCAGTTTAGATTTCAGATTTGTGTATATTTATCCCCATAAGCACCTTGGGCTCAGAACACTTTGTACCAGTCTGCTCCTGGTATTGATCTTTATATACTGCTCTCTCAGCCTTCCTCTTTATGCTGCTCAGTACTTGACCTCACCATTTATGCTGTTCTGTTCTCAGTCTCTCTCTTAATCAAGGAGGAAGAAGGTCAGCCAGCATTCACAATACAAAGTACTGTTTCCCAGGTGTGTGTAACACTTTGAACAAGTCATTGAAAATAAGCTCATTTAAATCACAGCAGGATTTGTACCATGGATGAAATCACATGACTGACATTTGCCAGAAAGTCTGCCTTTGATTCAAGCAGCAACTTATATTTTTCATACAAGAAGACACTTTGTTTTATGCAGTGAGCAAAAATATTGATGCTTAACAGGACAAAAAAAAGAGTCACGTAACAGAAAGGAGCCAAGTGAAAGGTTAAGACAAAGAATATTCTCCATCTTTTTTTTGAAAGTAAAGAAGATGCCATGACAGTGAGATTAGGAAAGGTCCCATTTCTTCAACCTATTAGATCAAGTATGCAAAAAAGCACTCACAATTTAAATCACAAAATCTCATTTTATAACCAGTTGTGTTTATATAGCACCCTTTAAAATTTAAGAACACACCAAATTGCTCCATTGATATAATCAGAGTGAACTTGAATGATCAGCCAAAGATAAAGTTTGGAGGAGGAGTAATCAAAAGCTTTTATTTTGGATTAAGTTAAAAATCACACAACACCAGGTTATAGTCCAACAGGTTTAATTGGAAGCACACTAGCTTTTGGAGCGACGCTCCTTCATCAGGTGATTGTGGAGGGCTCAATCGTAACACAGAATTTATAGCAAAAATTTGCAGTGTGATGTAACTGAAATTATACATTGAAACATTGATTGTCTGTTAAGCCTTTCATCTGTTAGAATACAGTGATAGTTTCACTTCTTTCATGTGTAAATGAAAGAAGTGAAACTATCACTGTATTCTAACAGATAAAAGGCTTAACAGACAATCAATTCTTCAATGTATAATTTCAGTTACATCACACTGCAAATTTTTGCTATAAATTCTGTGTTACGATCGAGCCCTCCACAATCACCTGATGAAGGAGCGTCGCTCCGAAAGCTAGTGTGCTTCCAATTAAACCTGTTGGACTATAACCTGGTGTTGTGTGATTTTTAACTTTGTACACCCCAGTCCAACACCGGCATCTCCGAATCATTATTTTGGATTGGTCGGTTTAAGGACACTCTAAAAGGAAAGAGTTGGAAAGATTTGGTAAATCCAGAGCTTAGGTACTGAGCTGGTCAAAGATGCACCTGCCCCTAGTCGGGTGAATGAAGGGCAGGCAATAGTAACCAAATTTAGCAACAAAATTAAGGTACAATTTCCATGGAGATTTCAGATGTAAAGGAAGATTAAAAAGTTGATGGACGCAAATATGAGGATAAGAATTTTCAATTGGAAGTCTTGGGGTAACAGGAGTTAAAGCAGGTCACGAGGACAGGATTGAAGGGTAAGAGGAGGAAAAGGAAATTCTAAATAAGCTGAAGTTCACAGGGGCTTAGAGACCGAGCAAGAATGGACTTGAACAGTCGAGAGTGAAGCTGACAACAGGTAAGCTCAGGGGATGGAGGGTCAAACAGAGGTACATGTTAAAGACATGGTATCAGGTGTTGTTTGTGATTGACTGAATGTAGGGCCTCAAACTTTGCAACAGACCAGCAGGACAGCAAGACAGCAAAGAGTCTGAATCCGCCTCAGACAGTGGCTTGGAAGGGAATGAAATTTTTGGCAAGATACGGAGTTCATGTGAGAGTCAAAGATGTAGGTTTTGGTCTTTCCAATGTTTAGTTCAAGGAAAATGATTTCTATCAGACACACTGGTTGAATAATGACCTGACACCACAGGGGATGTGGTAATGTCAGGAAAGATACTGGAGTTCAAATCGGCCATGACCAATGTATGTGTTGTCCCCACTTATCTTGCTCAAAATGTAGGGCCAAATATGGATCATCAAGGATACTGCAGGAGTATAATGGGAGTGTCAGTGAGGTTGATGCTGAGGAAGCATTTGAAGTTCAAGTGCTTTAGATATTTCAACCCACGATGGGAATTGTACAGTACAACCCAATTGGGGATGCATGTAAAATATGTGCCCGACAAAGTCTGAAAATTCTGTCTACCGTGCAATTCACTGGCTCTTTATTTTGAGATGCACCTTGTGTAATTCTGCAAGTTTCTCGAAGTTGTTCTTGAATGAGCCTTTAACAACAACAATTTGCATTTTGCACTTAATGTTGTAAAATGTCCCAATGTGTTTGAAATAAAACTTGATGCCAAATCGCATAACGATGTGTTAGGAAAGGTGCCTGAGATCTTGGTTAAGGATAAACAGCAGAGAGCTCCCAGAATGAAATTCTGGAAAGTCGGGTAGCAGACAACTGAAAGCATCGTTGCCCATTGTGGAGAGGAGGAAATTTGGAATGCACAAGAACACACTGGGGCATAGAAACTGAGGCTTGAAAAGCCTAGACTGGGATAGGAAAAGAGAAACGGATCAAAACAAGAGTGAGAGTAGTTTTAAATCAAGGTGTTGACAGACTGGAAGCTGATGTAAGGCAGTGAATAGAGAGGTGATGGGTAAATTGGGACTTCACGTCAGATTGCATATAGTTTGCAGGAAAGAATGTCTCCATACAAGCTCATCCAAGGTCAGAACAGAATAAGATGAACTGGAAGGGAGGCAGATAAGGTTTGATATCAATTAAAACTTAAACACAATTGCTCCAAATTCATGCCACGTGCAAATGTCTGTATGCCTGTGCATGTGAATACATATGCCTGTATGTGTATGTGTACCTGCATTGTCTGTGTATGTGTGTGTGTGTCTCTGTGTATGTACCTATGTATAGGTAAGTGTGTATCTTTGTATGTGTGCATACATTTGTATGTGTTTGTGGCTGATGCTGTGTGTGTCTCTATTTGTGCATGTGTGTCTGTGAATGTATGTGCTTGACTGTGTTTGCAGGTTTGTGTGCAAGTGTGTTTCTGTGTATGTGCATCTGTGTGATTGTCAAGTTTGTGCATCTGTGTGTGTGTATATGTAGGAGAAAGTGAGGACTGCAGATGCTGGAGGTCAGAGTCAAAGAGTGTGGTGCTGGAAAAGCACAGCCAGTCAGGTAGCATCCACATTGGCTCTCCTGCTCCTCGGATGCTGCCTGACCGACTGTGCTTTTCCAGCACCTCACTCTTTAACTGTGTGCATGTGTCTGTACGAGTGCCTGTGTGCGTGTGTTGTTGTGAGTGTGCAGTCCATATCCAAAGGATTGAACCAGCCAGATTTGTTTATTATTCCTCTCCACAGACACTAGATGATGTGGGCTGTTTCACAGATAGTTTTAGTAACTGAACTGTGATTCAGAACCTGAACTTCAAAGAGAGGATTCTATCATTTCAAATGGAACAGAAAACCATATCAAGTGGAATGCCTTTGAATTATTATGATCTTTTGTTATAATGATGTGTGCCAACATTTAAAGTGGTACAAATTATAGTGTGATAGCTTTATTCAAATTCGACGGTCTAGTGAATGATGCTTTTATAAATTGGTTCCAGCACTGGTTGGGGTATATGTTGATGAAATGTTTATATTCTTCATCTTGCATTCTACATGTGGGAGATTAAGAGAATACAAAAGGAAGCTTTGCTTGACTTTTGTAAACTCTTTAGAAAGAAATCTGTGGGTTTAAAATAGAGGGTCTATCATCTCCAGAAATGACTCCTTTCCCTTTAAAGTGATCCTTTGTTGAGCTTGCATTCTGAATAGATCATAACACCAAATAAACAGAATGGCTCAGAGTCAATTGGATTTAAAACTAAAACCTCAGGCAATCTTTTGTTTCTCATGGCAACCATTCTCAAAGGTTAGAAATATCTAAACTTCTCACTGAGACCATGACTTACTGGAGTTGAGCTCCAGTAAAGAAAGACCCCCAGAAACAGAATTCTTGTTTTCTGCAGAACAATCATACCAGACTCGAAACATTGACTCATATTCGGCGTCCACAGATAATGCTAAGTTTTCCAACATTACGTGTTTGTTATAGTGTCATAGAGATGTACAGCATGGAAACAGACCCTTTGGTTCAACTCATCCATGCCAACCAAATATTCTAAATTAATCTCATCCCATTTGCCAGTATTTGGCTCATATCCCTCTTAAATCTTTCCTGTTCCTATACCCATCCAGATGTCTTTTAAATGTAAGACCACCTCCTCTGCAGCTCGTTTTATACACAAACAACCCTCTGTGTGAAAACGTTGCTTTTTAGGTCCCTTTTAAATTTTTCCCCTCTCACCTTAAACCTATGCCCTCTAGTTTTGGACTCCTCCACCCTGGGAAAAAGACTTTGGCAATTCACCCTATCCTTGCCCCTCATGATTTTATAAACTTCTATAATGTCACCCCTTAATCTCCGACGCTCCAGGGAAAACAGCCCCAGTATGTCGGCCTCTCTCTATAGCTCAAACTATTAACTGTCCAATAGAAATTGTCTTTGCAAATACCTGATGTTTATCAAACTAATAGAAAGAAATGTGTATGACCATGGGGTTCTCGTGTTCCTTGATTATTGATACCTTGCCCTTCTTTGTAACTGTTAATATATGTTAATATATTATTACATAGCACATGATGTTATAGAGCAAGAGGCTCAGAGCTGTACAAGATCCTCCTTACTGGAACTTTAGCACATGACCACTGAGGTCATAGTGCTTACCTTGGAGATTATTATTAAACCCTATCACCATTTTCCCCCAACTCCACTCCTTTTCCAATTCTCAATAGGCATAGCTATGGTTGCAACGTCACCATCTCCTCCAACAGTCTGTTTTTCACAGTTTCAAATGTTGAGGAAATCTCACAATCCTCGCTGAACTGATCATTCAAAATAGGGTCAGAGAACAATACAAGAAGGCTGTCCTTGAACTGTGTTTTTAGGAGCTGATGCAAGTATAAAAGGGTGAGTAGCAATGACCCTAAGTTCATAGCACTGAAAGGACGGTGGCAGTGGGTCACTGTTTCAGATTGATGACAAGTGGGGGCTCCTCAAGAAGGCACCACTTCCACTGGTTACTTTCATCTCTTCCACCATACTCTAGTGAAAAGAGATCTGACAATGAAAGATTACTGTAATGGTGAAGTCGTACCACTGAAGAAGCACTGAGGTGTATAGAAACATAGGAACATCAAAAATAGGAACAGTAGTAGGCCATTCAGCCCTTTGAGTCTGCACCACCATTCGGTACCTCATGGTTGATCATCCAAATCAGTACCCTGTTCCCAGTTTTACCCCAGACCATTTGATCCATTTATCCCTAAGAGTTATATCTATCACCTTCTTGAAAACATTAGAAGTTCTGGCCATGTAAAAATGCAGGAAGCCTGACTGGAAAGGAACATCGTTTATTGTTGATCACCAAAATCGAGCCGAGTCTGCTTTTTTTAAAATCCAGAAATGTTTTCACATGCAACTGAGCATTTGTTTTTCCAATCACTGTGGAATTTTCTTTCTAGCTATTACCCACTTGAGTTGGCTTTATATATTTTCCAATCAACCTGTCCAGAGACATTACTTCACATCTCTGGAATAGGTGGGATTTGAACTTGACCCTCATAGCTCAAAGGTACAAGAGCCCTAAAATCTTGTCACAAACATATAGCTCCAGTGAAAATACAGAGAAGTGAAGTCTTGGCTGGAGGCCAGTATGAGGATTGAACCCTTGAGTGTGGCAGTGTTAGCACCACATTCTAACAATCTGAGCTAAATGCCCATTGGGCTCACTTTATAAAGGGTTCAAGTGACGACTTCCTATGAGCTGAACAAGTAATTGCTTGTAACCAGGGAACTCATACTCAATGAGCTCCACAGGAAGATTAATTAGTGATTCCCCTGCGCCTTAAAGATGTTCTCGCATCCCTCCATCTCCAAGTCTGAGGGATCTTCCTTGCTCCTGGGACAATGTGGCCTCCTGTGATATTTTGCCCATGGCCCCACTCCTGTTGCTTTCCAGGTCTGATCGAGTGGTGCATAATAAGTGGGTGAACATCTCTTCTGTGAAGACCATCGAAGAGTCACTGCAGGGGGCTCATCCTCGGTGGCATGTCCATTGAGGGCTCCTGCTGGTGTTGGTCAATGGGATCATTTTTTGCAATTTTCCGCCCAGTTGCACCTACAATACCTCACATTTATCCACATTATACTTCATCTCCCATGTATTTATCCATTCACTCAACTTGTCCAATTCACACTGAAACATTTCCACATCCTTCTCCCAGCTCAACTTCCAATCCAGCTTTGTGTTATCTGCAAAACCATTGACCCTAATGACCTTCTATTCAGAACAATATTCAGCCTGAAAGAATAGAAGGCCAGGAAATGGTTCAGTCATTAATGTGGAGTTTGGAAAGAAAGGAATTGAATGAGAGAGGGTGTAGGCTGGAAAGTGACAGCCATTGCTATCGCTACATTTTAAGACACAACTACAGTTGTGAATTAACTCGCTTATTTTACATTTAGCTCTATGTCTAACTGATCCCTGATCCTGGACTTGCTTCAGCTTCTTACATATCTAAAGTTATGGTCATAAGAAATAGGAGCACGATTAAGCCACACATCTCATTAATCCTGCTCTGGTTTTTCCCATCCATCTTGCAATAAAAACTAGCATTCCATTTGCCTTCCTAGGTATTTGCTATGCGTGTCTTCAAACTTCTGTGATTTCAAATACAAAACATGCAAATTCCTCTGTATCACAGCATTTTGCAATCTCTCTCTCATTAAGTGATACTCTGCTTTTCTGTTCTTCCTGCCAAAGTGAAAAACATCACATTTTCCCATATTAAACACCATCTGTCAATATTTTTGCCCACTCATGTCAACTATCTATAATCCTTTGCAGATTCTTCATATCCATCTCACAATTTGCTTTCAACCTATCTTTGTGCCATCAGCAAATATGGCCATAATACCACCTGTTTCAACATCCAAGCTATTAGCATAGATCATAAATAGTTGAGATTCCAACATTGATCCCTGTGGCAGAGTACTGGTTACAGTCTGCCAACCTCTAAATGATCCATTCATGCTGACTGTGTTTCCCATCAGTTAGCCAATTCTCTATTTGTACTGCTATGTTACCCCCAAAACCACGCTCTTAACTTGTTCAGTAACAAGATGGCAGCTTACTGAATGTCGCTTGAAAATCCAAAGACACTGCATCCATTGATTCCCTTTATCTATTATCCTTGTTACATCCTTGATGAACTCTTACAAAACCACATTGACTCTGCCTGATTGCGTTATGATTTTCTAAAAGTCTTGCTATTAACCTCTTTAATAATAATGGGCACGCCCATTTTCACAATGGAAGGGACTAAGCCAACTAGCCTATACTTTCCTGCTTACAGTCTACCTCTTTTCTTGAATATTGGTTCTGCTTTCCACAGGGTCATTTCCACAATAGAGTCATAGAGTCATAGAGATGTACAGCATGGAAACAGACCCTTCGGTCCAACCCGTCCATGCCGACCAGATATCCCAACCCAATCTAGTCCCACCTGCCAGCACCCGACCCATATCCCTCCAAACCCTTCCTATTCATATACCCATCCAAATGCCTCTTAAATGTTGCAATTGTACCAGCATCCACCACTTCCTCTGGCAGCTCATTCCATACCCGTACCACTCTCTATGTGAAAACGTTGCCCCATAGGTCTCTTTTATATCTTTCCCCTCTCACCCTAAACCTATACCCTCTAGTTCTGGACTCCCCAACCCCAGGGAAAAGACTTTGTCTATTTACCCTATCCATGCCCCTCATAATTTTGTAAACCTCTATAAGGTCACCCCTCAGCCTCCAATGCTCCAGGGAAAACAGCTCGAGCCCGTTCAGCCTCTCCCTATTGCTCAGATCCTCCAACCCTGGCAACATCCTTGTAAGTCTTTTCTAAACCCTTTCAAGTTTCACAACATCTTTCCGATAGGAAGGAGACCAGAATTGCACGCAATATTCCAACAGTGGCCTAACCAATGTCCTGTACAGCTGCAACATGACCTCCCAACTCCTGTACTCAATACTCTGACCAATAAAGGAAAGCATACCAAATGCCTTCTTCACTATCCTAGCTACTGCAACTCCACTTTCAAGGAGCTATGAACCTGCACTCCAAGGTCTCTTTGTTCAGCAACACTCCCTAGGACCTTACCATTAAGTGTATAAATCCTACTAAGATTTGCTTTCCCAAAATGCAGCACCTCACATTTATCTGAATTAAACTCCATCTGCCACTTCTCAGCCCATTGGCCCATCTGGTCAAGATTCTGTTGTAATCTGAAGTAACCATCTTCGCTGTGCACTACACCTCCAATTATGGTGTTATCTGCAAGATTTGCTTTCCCAAAATAGGGAATTTTGAAAGATTGCAACCAAAGAATCTCCACTTGAAAGACACTTCTATATGAAGGGTTTCTTTTTCCTAAGGGTGTCCTTTCAGGAACCATCTTGCTGCACTTGGTGGTGCTCTCCTGTTTTTTGAAAGAGTTTTGCGTTGATATCCTCTTAAAACAATAGAGAGTTGTAAACTAGTTTCTCAAATCTTTTGGCAACATCACTGTTTAGATTTTAATTTCTCAACTCACTGAAATAGCTTGGACTCTTAAAGGAAAAACTGATTGAATTCCTCATTATTAGGACACACGGTCAGCACCAGCCTGTTCTGGACCTTGTGGTAAACAATAGCTTCAGATTCCGGAAGATTCCTTCCCAGATTACCAAGCTGAGATAGGCTTGAAACTGTCCCAGTGTAGTCATCATATTCTAAGTCACCATACTAATGGAGTAAGAACCCAATCTCCAGGCCACATGCCAACCATTACTTTGTTCCCATGAAGCAACTGGAAACATCAGTCCAGATTAGCTGCTACCAAGATCACAGTCCTACCAGGATCAGTCAGCACTGTGACCTCTTTAGCATTAAATTAATGGGTTTTAAAATTAAAATAGTGGCCTCTACTTGGCTCAGTTTGAACTAGACTGAACCAACCCTCCTCAGGGATAGGCTTCCAGTTTTCTCAGTTACAGTCCATAGGTTCTCAATGGTAGGATTCCTTCACCTGCCACAACTCTAATGCCTTGGCAAACTACCAACATTTGTATCCTTTATTAAAGAAATATTGTTGAAACTTTCTATTATGCCTCAGCACATACTCTGCCCAGGTAGCTTTACTGGGGTCCCCATTAGGAGGGCCCATCTTTTTACTCACAACCTTGTTCCCCCTACTACAGGATGCCAGTTTTCTGTAGGCACCAACAGCTGAACCTGGACTTGCCCTCCTTGTCCCATGCACCTTCCACTATTTCGGAGATAAGCAAGCAGATAATCTTCACTGGTTTATTTGTCTCATCCTGCAGCCACTGCCACAGCTGGTCTACCAGGAGAAGGCATCTCTCTGCTTCATAGACTGAAGTTTGAAATCTTCAGGTTCTCATCAAGAGGGTTATTGAAAGATTTCCCCTTCAGCAGCTGGTAATCAGCCATATCCATCAATTCCATCTTTTGGGCATCTCTGACTAAAATATAAAGGAGCCAGGATCCCTTTCCATTGTTCTTTCTACCATTTCTCTAACTCTGCACTACCAGGTAGGCTGCAAGATCTGTCACATTGGATTGTCCCAACACCAGTCTCTGTAACAAATATTGAATTGAAGCCTTAGTTTCTCCCAGTCATCCACAGTAATCCAATTTCTTTCTTTCTGGAGTTCCAGAACTTTCCTTGTTTCCTCTGGTTAAGGTTTTAATTCTCTTATGAGATGTAGTCACCACAGGCAAGGTCTGTATTTGGTGCCCATTCCCAATTGCTTTTCAGAAGGTGTTAATGAGCTGCCTTTGTGTACTGCTGCAGTCCAGCTGGTTTAACTTTTCTGCAGTGACTAGGTCAAAATGAGTGGCTTTCTGGGCTATTTCACAGGGCAGTTAAAAGTCAACCATCTTGCTGTAGGCCAGGCCAGGTCTTCTTGAGTCCTTGATGATTGCTTGGCCAAATTGTCAAAATGCCATGAGACTATGGGTATGCCTTGAATCTATCCCAGTCAGAATGGGGACTGAACCTTGTGTTGATGGTGTGAATCTGATCCAAACATTGGTCATCTAGCAACACTACCCACCAACATCCAAACCAAGTAAAGATGAAAGTTCCTTCCCCAAAGGGCATTTGTGAGCCAGAACTACAACAGCTTATACAACACAGATAGTTCTATGGTCACTATTACTAAGACTAGCTTTCAATTTGAGCTTTATTACATTTAAATTTTACTATAGCCCTCAGAACATCTACCTGGATCACTGAGTTATTAAGCCAGCAACATTGCCACTATGCCACCATCACCTCTGCTAATATTCCCTCTGTGAATGCTCTCAGAATTTCTTTCACGTTAGTAATTCTTAAACTCTCACAGAGAAATCTCTCTCCCCACAAGTGGAGTAAGCTCAAGTCAGCTCAGAAATCCAGTTCTCAATTACATTCACAATGTAGATCTTGAAACAATTGAGGTTTATTCGTCACCACTGATGTGATTTGATGTTCTATCACAAATACTTTGCAAATTGTTATGGCACAAAGGCAACCAAATCAGCCTTTCTACACCTGTATTTGCAACATAGTAAAATTAAATCTTTGAAAATTCCCAATAGTCACTCCAATGGGCCTTAACCAGACTTTTGAATAACCAATCCCAGACTTTGTTAGACATTAATTCCAGACTTCAGCTTTGTATCTCAAACAAAAGACTTACCTCTTTATTAAATATACAATACCTTTAGCAAAGGAAAGTTAAGCAACAAGGGAAGCTGATTAATGTCTGTGCCTTAAACCCGAAACATCTGTTTTCAGTCTCCTTTTACCGTCAAGATTTAAGGGATAAATGAAAGAAAATAATGGAACTGATCAGATTAAAAAGGCATTCATGCTGTATTGTTTTACAAACATGGATGTGGAGTTCTTGCTTGCTTTTCTGAAATTTTGACTGGTTCACCTTCACAGTTCACTCGGTACAGGTAGCATTATGTCTACCTCAGCTTTTTTACTCTTTGGACTCTGGTGTGAGATGAGGCGGGGAGCTTCAAATCTTCATGCTGTGTTGTCAACATGACTCCTCCAAAAACATAGTTTAAAAACTTATCTTCAATTCTGGTTCTGTCCTGAAAGACTGGTCACCTCTTCACAAGACCTCAATTGCCATTCAACAATTGCCATCTAATTGAACATAGGGTCTGTCCCAGACTTGTCAGAAGCAGTTCCCATGTCCTGACCTTGTTAACAGCCCAAAGTTTGCTTTCTGTTTAAATATAATGCTTTTTCTGGGGTTGCTGTGTCTGTTAGAATCTTTTTAATCGAGGCTCAGCCTGCAACTCGTCTCTAGGTCTGACTTCACAAACAAACAAAGCCTGCTTGGTCTGTTCTTTCCCTTTTACCTTTTACAAGTTATCCCAAAGTCCACAATTCCAGCTCACAATTCCCAGTTCAACAAACCAAAACTGATAAAAGAATACAACTAAAAATAATGAAAAGATCAGTGAGGGTTCTGATACAACCTACTTCCTTTTCAGAGCAGATCTTGTTTTATTCTTACAAGTTGTGGGTCACTCCAAATTGAAGTGACCCACAACCTGTAAGAATAAAACAACCTTAACATTTTCTTTTAAACTTGAATCCTATCTTGGGTAAACAAATCACAAGGTACAATGGGTTATATTTGATCCGTTTTTTAGCAGCGTTTCAGAACTATGATGGATTTCAACATATTAAACAGGTGGAAACAGTTTGCATTAAGGGGTAACATAGTAATCAGAAGTTACAGAATAAAGATAATTGATTATAAAACCAGAAGAAGGATGAGTTTTTTTTAAGTACAATTTTGAATGCACTGCCTGTAAAGGTGATGGTATTCAATAATGACACAATAATATTCCGAAGAGAATTAGGTAAGTATTTGAAAAGGGATGGGTATGAGAAACATGCAGGGTGTGGTAAAAGTAACAGAGTGGGAATACTTGATGCTCTTTCAAAGAGACCAACACTGGTACAATAGACTGAATGGCCTGTTTATCTTCTGTATGGTCTTGCTTTTCTGTGGTACAGCTTGGAGTGAGATGTTGATGGGAGAATGAATATTGAGAATTCTGTAGGATTGCACAATTCTGCTCCTTAAACATCACATAGCTAGTGATGTTTACTTGCACAAGTTGTCCATCAGGACCTGACAAATTGAAATGATGGATAATTATAAAGCTCAAACACATAATCTTCTCCTTGTGAGCTGTGAATTCAACTGTACACAGTGATTTAGTGCGATTAAGCTTCACTTAGAACTGAAACATCTCAACAGCTACTGCCTAATGAACAGGAATTGAATGTCCAATATTTATTTTTGCATGATGAAATACCTTCTATTTGTAAATACTAACTCAAATTGAACAGTTTCTGCTTTGCAAGATACACTCTGGATATATACCTCTTATTTAATACAACTAGGTATTCAAAAGAATAAAAAATCTCATGTGTGTGTACAACCCTTGTCAACTTTGGCTATTATGATCCCCATATCTGCATTTATGTTGAAACTATTTGTGTGAATGTGTAAAGCTTTAATTATATACTTCTGCCTGGGGAGGCATTGGCATGACTTTGACATTGGCAACAAAGCGTAATTAGAATGGCTGCCTTCTATTGGCAATCCATCATTAATGCAAACATGGGAATTGCAAATGGAAATGTAAGGATATGGCTTTAAAATAGGGACTCTTTTATTTAGTCAGGAGATATTAGAATCCCTACCAATTCAATAAATTATTGCTCATCCTAAATGCCTTTGAGAAAGTGGTGATGGGTCATGTGTTGTAATTTATATGGTGAAGGTAATCTCACAGACTGAATAACAACTGTGCACTAGAATAGTTGTCACTTACTCTCAAATGTATGTCACCTGGAGTTGACCCATTTCTGATATGTGTCTGGGATGATACCATTAGCAATGTCCCACTTATTCCTATCCCTGGTTTCCCTGAGAATGCAATGATGATCCTTTGCAGTTGTATTGGTAATGAATGTTTTGGAGTGAGAATTCCAAAACTTTGACATAACAATGATGAAAAGGCAGCCATTACATGTCCATGTCAGGATGTTACCTGAATTGGAGAGTCTGACAATGTTCCAATAATGTTACTGCTTTGTCCTTCCAACTGATTGCTATTGAACTAATAGTAACTGCACTGCATTCTATCAATTGTAAACGAAGCATGCCAATGATGGACTCAGTGAATGTCTCATTCAGTGGCAAGGTCCCGATGGTGTTGTGGCTATTGAGTGTCCTTGCAGTCACACCCATCCAGGCATTTAACGCATATTCCATTACACTCCTCACTTGAGCTTTAAAGTCAGTGCGGAGGTTTTGAGAGGTCTAAATGTCAGGCACTTCCATAACTTGTAGAGTATCCAACTTCTGCCTTGTTCTGGTGTCCACAATGTTGACTAACTAAATCCTTAGAAACTTGTGTCCTCCATAAGATGTTGATGGGATACTCTTGAAGGCCAGTGGTAATAGTTAGTCGTGTTAGATGTAGTTAAAAATCACACAATACCAGGTTATAGTCCAACAGATTTACTTGGAAGTACTAGCTTTCAGAGCGCTGCTCCTTCTAGCTACCTGATGAAGGAGCAACACTCCGAAAGCTAGTGCTTCCAAATAAATCTGTTGGACTATAATCTGGTGTTGTCTGATTTTTAACTTTGTCCACCCCAGTCGAACACTGGCACTTCCACATCATTGTTAGATTGTAGTCATTGCTTATATTTCTCTACCCAGGCATGGATAGGCTTGGTGCTTCATGGTTAAAGATAGCAGTATCAATATAACATTTATTGCTTAGTTCTGTATTGTCTTCTTGACTAATATGGTAAAGCTACAGAACTTTGTACTCATCCAAAGATTGTTTAGAGATGTCCATACCATGCTACTGCTGATGTTTAGCAGAGAGGTAGCCTTCTGCCTCATCTAAATCATGGCCAGTCTTTCTTCTTTGCATTATAAATGAACAGGACAAAATGCTTGCTCTTTAGAAAACCTGCTTGATTATAGATTGTCATATGCAGAAGACCTGTGCTGCCAGAACAACTGTTCTCCTTACCCATGGCAATGATGGTGTCAACCCATGATAACTCTTCACATGCACAGCAAGTTCATTAAATATTGGCTGCTTAGCCAATCGATCCAATAGTACATCAATTCAAATTGTTAAACTGTCACTTCCCTATTTAGAATTTGTTGAGCCATCAACTTGTTTACATACTTTCTGCATTTTTAAACAAATTTATTTATATTCCATTGCACACGGCTATACTTTGTAACAACTTCAAAGGTGGCTCCATGTATTAGATTAGAAGATCATTGCTCTTTGAAAAGTTGGTTAATAATGTACCTACTGATGTTCTGAAGCTACTGATTCAGGAATTGTCCTGTTGTTTTGGAAAATTGCTATTGTCACTCTATTATTAAAGAAAAGTAGGAGAGATAAACACACAAATTACAGACTGTTTAGTCTTTATGTCTATCGTGGGGAAGTTTACTAGTACTTTACATTAGTCAATAGGTTGTCTCCAAATCCACCCACTATTATATTTATTCATGGTCTGTTTGGTGGAAATCGATGGAAAAACATCTGGAATTCCATATAAATAAACATTCCACAAACATTCCCTTATCTGTCTCATTGGTTACCTCCTCAAAAAAATTAATTTGATTCATTAGGTATGATTTATACATATATGCTGGCTCATTCTGATCAGTTCATTTCTCTGCATTTCTCAGGTTCCATTAATGAGGCTTGTGTTCTTCATATATAGAAAACTAAGGTGATAATGCAATTCCAATTTGAAAGATTATTAATAGATTTGATCAGTTAAATAGAACAATTTGCTGAAGTGGGGAATTTTAGAAGAGGGTGAGCATATCTTAAAATTAAGCCAGGCCTTTCGGGGTGATCTCAAGGTGCACATCTGCACAAATAAGTGTAATTAAAATCTGAAATTCTGTCCTTAAAAGACACTGGGCAATTAAAATTATTAGGTGAATGTGAGGACTGCAGATGCTGGAGATTAGAGTCGAGGATGTGGTGCTGGAAAAGCAGAGCAGGTCAGGCAGCATCTGAGGAGCAGGAGAATCGACGTTTCGGGCAAAGGCATCAGGAATCAGAATTGGAATTATAAGACTAGTCGACTTATCAGTTATTGTTAGGGAACCAAGGCAAGTGGAGTGGGTTTAACAACCATGATTGAATGAATGGGGAAATAGCTCAGGGGGTTTCTGAATTGCCAACTCCTCATAGTTTTATTCCTTATAAAGATACGCTTGATTCAGCCTTACTGATTCAGTGGCTAACTTCAATAAAGCACACCAACTTTCCAGCACCCTGCACTCATTGTAAATTGCAAATTATTTGGATTAAGTGCAAAAGACTAAAATAGAGATTAATTTGTTTGTGTGTGCGAGTTTAGAAGATTATTACTACCCTGTTCCTCAGATAGGAGTTAAAATTGTATTACATTAATGTGGTTTTGTATTGTTCAGGAGTGTTTCATCCGCCCTATGTCAGATTTTATTTTAATATCAGAGATGAAAGGGCTACATGACTAATGGAGGAGTGCCACATGTTTTCCTCCTCTGAGCCATGTTTTTGAATCAAAACAACAGGTAATATGAGGATAATATAGACATTAGAATTCACAACTGAATAGAGCTTGAATATCTAAATGCTATTGCAACTGTGCACAAATTACAGCCCACATTCAGAATACCAACTGGCATTGCAGAACATAAACCCTGCCATGCCTGCTGCTAGTCTTAGTGTGCTCATTATTTTCTCTTAAAATTTTAACACAGTCACTTACCAATCTAAAACATTAAATGGGCGAAGGAATGTTGTTAGATCACTGGATCATTTCTAACCTTCTTACCTTATGCATTACCTCCCTTGTATCTTAGATAAATTACAGAGATGAGTCCCAACTTCTACTTCATTACAAATATCAATCTTTGCTTGAGAGTTAAGGAATGTGTTGGTAAAGCACATTCTGTCTCATGATTGATTTTAATTAATATCTTTATCGCAGACAGAAGACATGTTTTGTCAAAGGCTTCTATCTTGCATTTGTCATTCACGAGAAGCATCAAAGAAAGGGATAAATCACCTTTATGATATGTGAGAGGAGAGTTCACACACACAACCTAAATGTTGCTCTTCCTTTAGATCAATATTCCTGTGAAGTGTCCTGATGACTGCACTATGACAAACGTCGATAAAACGTGTCACTTTTCAGCAATAATTAAGTCTGTACTATCAAACTCCTGATTTCCATAACTTATGTCAGCTTTCAAGTATATTTAACCACAATTTAGAATTAAAGTTGCAAGATAAATTATTTTACTGAAAAAAAAACAAACTCTTCCATACAAGTAATAATATTCAGTTACGTTTTTATGGTTTCTTCTACCTAATCCACAAAATGGAAAAAAAAATGCTAACACTATGAGTCTAAACATTAAGCTAGCTTGTTTCAAATGTATTGTTTGTTAAAATAAACTTCAATCAGGAATTCAATCCCTAAATCTGTATGTTTTACTAATCTCACCTTCACCAAGATATTGGTCATCCCTGCTAACTCTCCTTTATTAGCTTGACATCTTTCTTTTAGAACATAGAACATAGAAAAGTGAAGGACAGAACAGGCCCTTCAGCCCACGATGTTGTGCCGAGGATTATTCCTAATGTAAAATAAAATAACCTAACCTACGCACCCCTCAACTCACTGCTGTCCATGTGCATGTCCAGCAATTATTTAAATGTCCCTAATGTCTCTGCTTCCACACCACCGCTGACAATGCATTCCATACATTCACAGCTCTCTGCATAAAAAAACGTCTCTGATGTCTCCTCTATATTTTCTTCCTAATATCTTAAAACTATGACCCCTCGTGCCAGTCAGTCCTGCCCTGAGGAAAAGTCTCTGGCTATTAACTCTTCTCATATTATGCCTCTGTAAGCTGCCCTGGAATAGCTTTCTACATAAATGGTGCTACATAAATAATGATGCTTCCTTGGGATTTCAAATTACAAATTTTCTGTTGGATTTCTCCAAATTGTCCTTGTCAGATTTCCAAACTTCACCACTTCCAAGTCATGGTAAATCAGTTTGCTTTTGCATTTGTATGGAATTACTAGCACTTGCTGAACTTTGAATATCTCAGCTCCCATAATTCAGAAGAATTGGCAATCATGTTGGCAACTGAGCCAACCACATATTTAAATTTAAGTTCAAATTTAAGTTGTTTCTCTCCTCAGCCTATAGAAATGTACAACACTGTATTAGGTTAAGCTTGGAAATTGTATTGCTGTTATTTTGATTTTAAAGACTGCTTACATAACTAAATTACAAATTTAAATGATAACACCAAAAAGCAAAAGTAATGTATTTCTATTACAACTGTATTAAATTAGTGCACAAAGCATTGCTGTATAATCATGTGAAGTATTTATTGTATGATGGTTTGTTATACTTCTTTCGTAAAAGTCTACTGTATACGGTGCTCACTTTGTAGTCTCCTCTACATTGGGGAGACCAAATGCTGACTGGGTGACTATTTTGCAGAACATCTCTGCTCAGTCCATAAGAATGACCCCAACCTTTCAGTTGTTTCCTATTTCAATACACACCATTTTACACTTGTGCTAACATTTCTGCCCAAGACTTGCTGCAGTGGTCCAGTGAAGCCCAACAGAAGCTGTTGGACAACATTTCCTTTTCTGCTTAAATAATTTACAGCCTTCAGAACTCAACATTTAAGTTCAACAGCTTCAGAACATTAGATTAGATTACATTACAGTGTGGAAACAGGCCCTTCAGCCCAACAAGTCCACACCGACCCGCCGAAGCGCAACCCACCCATACCCTACATTCACCTACCCTTACCTAACACTACGGGCAATTTAGTATGGCCAATTCACCTGACCTGCACATCTTTGGACTGTGGGAGGAAACCGGAGCACCCGGAGGAAACCCACGCAGACACGGGGAGAATGTGCAAACTCCACACAGTCAGTTGCCTGAGGCGGGAATTGAACCCGGGTCTCTGGCGCTGTGAGGCAGCAGTGCTAACCACTGGGCCACCGTGCCGCCCACAACATGCACACTATCCTTCAATTTGACTACGTTGCTGTCTCCCCAGTATCTTTATATTTGATCTTAGCAGAGCTGACCTATTTTCTACTATTCGTACCTATTATTAAAGCCTACGTTTGTGTCTAGATTTCTCCTTTTTCCCATTACCACTCCCTTTGTCTTTTGCTCTATGCACACTCACCATCTGTTCCACTAGCTCCTCCCATCCCTTTGTCAACAGCATAAAAAGTCCACAATTTTCAAAGCCCTGTCAATTCCAGAGAAGATTCATTGGACACAACAGGTTTTCCCTCTACTTCTCTCTCCACAGATGCTCCCAGACTGATTGAGTTTCTCCAGCACGGTCTGTTTTTTTTTCAGATCTCCAGCATCTACAGTATTTTTGCTTTAATTTGTTGTATTATAGATCCTGATCAATGTTGTATGAGCTAGCTGAACTCCTGGTCTCCAGACGACATATTTTCTGCCACCATCCTCCTTTGAGATTGTGATGGGCAGGGTCTGCTTTGTCTGATGTGGTAAAGGAAATCCACTAGGTAGTCTAACAAGAAGAGGCTCTTGTCTTTTACAGGATGTGAATTATTACATGACAGGAACCAAGTACAACTCTGATTGATGTAATAGACATTATTACTAACACGATGGGAAGACCTAGATGGTGGGTCTATATTGAGTCATAGAGTCATACAGCATGGAAACAGACCCTTCAGTCGAACTAGTCCATGCCAACCATAATCCCAAACTAAATTAGTCTCACCTACCCACACTTGGTCCAGATATCTCCAAACATTTCTTACTCAATTACTTACCTAAACATCTTTTAAACATTGTGACTGTATTGACCACTTCCTCTGGAGGTTCATTCACCAATTTACCCCTCATGTCTTTTTTAAACCTTTCTCCTCTCACCTTAAAAATTTGCCTGCTAGTCTTGAAATCCCACACCCTCAGGAAAAGACACTTGTCATCCACCTTACCTATACCCCTCATGGTTTTATAAACCTCTATAAGGTCACCCCTCAACTTCTTACACTCCAGTGAAAAAGGTCTATCCAGCCTCTCCTTATTACTCAAGACCTCCCTTCCCAGCAACATCCAGGTAAGTCTCTTTTGAATGCTCTATAGCTTAAAAATGTCCTTCCCATAGCAAGGTGATGAGAACTGGACACAATACTCTTTCAAGATACAGAGATGATCACCTCCTGCAAGGCTTTATGATGTTAGCATCGTGGGTAGATATTATTTCACTCTTAACCTTCAGCATTAACCTTTTAAGAAACAAACATCTAATACAATAGTGTTCCCAACAGTCTTCTCTAGGATGTAAGAAACCAACAAGTCAACATTGGATCACTAAAGATTGGTAAAATATTTATGATTTACAAATCTCAAGTAGTTGGATTTTAACCCAGTTATTTAACAAGGAAACGAAATGTGCATTTGTATAGGAGCATTCATGATCTCAGGAATCCCAAAATACTTTACAGCTGCAAAATACTATTGAAGTGTAGTCTCTGTAGGAATATACAGAGTGGGTGGCACGGTGGCACAGTGGTTAGCACTGCTGCCTCACAGCGCCAGAGATCCGGGTTCAATTCCTGCCTCAGGCGACTGACTGTGTGGAGTTTGCACGTTCTCCCCGTGTCTGCGTGGGTTTCCTCCGGGTGCTCCAGTTTCCTCCCACAATCCAAAGATGTGCAGGTCAGGTGAATTGGCCATGCTAAATTGCTTGTAGTGTTAGGTAAGGGGTAAACGTAGGGGTATGGGTGGGTTGCGCTTCGGCGGATCGGTGTAGACTTGTTGGGCCGAAGGGCCTGTTTCCACACTGTAAGTAATCTAATCTAATCTAATACAGGAAACATGGCTGCCAAATTGTACATAGCAAAAGCAGAAATAATTCAAATGTGCAGATAATCTGTTTTCTCATGATTTTGATAGAGGGGAAAATGTTGGAAACCACCAGGAAGACGATCACTTCCCCCGCCAATCTTCTTCAAAACGAGGGACTAGATTAAAGTAAAATATCTGGTCAGTATGGACGGGTGGGACTGAAGGGTGCCATTCTGTGCTGTACATCTCCCTGACTCTCGGACCCTATGACTTTCCTGAGTCCAGCTGAGAGGGCAAACAGGACCTTAGCTTAATATCTCATCTTAAAATTGGCACCTTTGAAAATGCAACACTCCCTCGGTATTCCATACTTGAATGGTGATTTAAATTATGTGTTTAAGGCTTTGGAGTGGGGCTTAAACCCACAATCTCCTGACTCCGAGATAAGAGTAATGCCGCTGAGCTACAGCCGGTACTATCTAAAATAGTGTTATGGTGACACCATGTGATCATTTTCCGGATTAATTCTTAATCAAAAGTGTCTCATATCTGTTTTAGGAAACTATGGAGAGAGTGGGATGGAGGCCTTCAAGGAGTTAGCTTCTCAGGAAGGAATATGCATTGCACACTCAGGTAAAATCTACAGCAATGCTGGAGAGAAAACCTTTGACAGACTCCTGAGAAAATTAAGGGAAAGACTGCCTAAAGCAAGAGTTGTCGTCTGCTTCTGTGAGGGGATGACAGTGAGAGGCCTGCTCATGGCGATGCGAAGACTTGGTGTACTGGGCGAGTTTCTACTGATTGGCAGGTAAGCAGATACCTGTTAATTTTCTGGTACAAACTATGTCATACCATCATGTATCTTTTATTGCGTTACTTTGTGAAGTGACTACTGAATATCCCCTAATATTACAGTGCGATATGCTACATATATCTGCTTTGCATTAGTATGTAATGATGCCACTGGATATCTGTAACATACATATTAGTGTAGATCTCAGAAGTCAATTCTCATCTTAATTGAAGATTACAGAATTTATAGGCAGCCCGTCTGAAGAAGAGACTTTGAATCCTCAGTTGAATTTTCAGCTGTTTTCAGAGTGGCCTTTGGCTGTTGGCTACGACAGCGTTGCTTTGTTAAGAAATAGATAAGACCTTTTAAGATTGGGGGCCTATGATTCATTTAGTGTATCCAATTGCAATCAGAATTTCTGGCACCATAAATATTCCACACCTAGGCTTTCAAAAACTACTTTTAGAGTTGGTTAGCTCAATTGGCTGAATGGCTGGTTTGTGATGCAGACTGATGCCAACAGTGCAGGTACAAATGCAGGTTATCATGAAGGATTCTCCTTCTCATCTTCTCCCCTCAGGTTAAACCACCACCAGCCGTCTCTCTCTCTGATGAGAGAGGAGCCATGTGATCCAGGAGGACTATGGTGGCTTTACCTTTCACATGTCTCAAGGTCACCACTGGCAGAACTTTATACCATCCCTCATCATTGGCAGGGGAGCTCTTTAAGTTCCCAGGGCTCTCAACACCTTCCAACCAAACTGTGTCTGGGCAGCAGTTTTACGGTGGGCTATGAGTGTGTCCTAGGGTGGCCCACACAGCCTTATCCTGATTGAGGACCTCAAACAGCACCTTGATAGTTGGCAGCATTTCAGTTGGCAAGAGAAGTCCAGTGCCAGGGTCTGTGAGGTGATGCCCAGCAGATGTTAACTGAGAGAGACCAGAGGATGCATTTAAATCACTGATGCCCTCTCTGGGATTAGCACCCCATTCCCCCTAACCCCATATTCCACAGGTTCTGCATCCCAACAACAGCCCCACCCACCTTCTGGGTGCTAACAAAGGGTATGGCACTGAGATGAAAAAAAAATCTCTTCACCCAGACAGCGGTGAGCCTGTGGAATTCTCTGCTACAGAAAGTGGTCGAGGCCAAAATATTGTATGGTTTCAATATGTTGGATGCAGTTCATAGGACTAAATGGACCAATAGGAGCAGAAAGTGGAACCAGCGTACTGAGTTAGATGGTCAGCAATGAGTATATTGAATGGAAGCGCAATTTTGAAGGGATGAGTGGCCCCCTTCTGCTCCTATTTTCGATATTTCTGTTTTTGTATCTACTCTCCTGATCTCACCTCTCAAGACTCCCAAACCTTTTTCTCCACTATCCCCTCTGGACCTATGTTTGCTTTTACTCTGGGGATTGTTTATAGTTGCAGAAGTGGCCATCAATCCAGGCAGCACTGCTAAGTCTACAGAGCTGACAGTCAGATCAACAGGCAAGTTCTCTGGGATGGCACTTTCTGACCAGTGAGGACCCATTCACTGGTGGGTTGGGAAACGCTCCCATTTGAAAACTCCTGCCCCTCATATCAAGAGTGTGCCCCGTAGTTAATGTACTTAAGGCTCATCCATTCAAACTGAGTCTCTTTAGCCAACAAGCCACTGAGTCAGAAGCTCAGTACCATTGCAAAGGATTGATCTCATCTCCCAGGCTGACATTTCAACACATCATTGAACAAATGCTGTGCTCTAAAGGATGTGGTCTTTTTGTTGAGAGTACATTCTGAGTGCCACTCTGCCCTCTCAGGTGGGTGGCAATGCTTGTGTGGAACAATTACAAAGGAAATGATTTTCTTTGGGCTATCATTCACTTTGTGAAATGATACCATTCCCCATTCTATGGTAATTATTATTGAGAGAATTCCTTTAATAAAGTACAAAGACATTGGATCTTAAATGTCTTTTGATTGAACTAAACTTCTTGTCCTTACAAAAATATATCTTCTAGACAATATGATAACTTACACTCCCCCCCCCCCCCCCCCCCACTTCGTAGAACCATGAAGCAGTCTCCTCTAATGTTATACGACATGCCTGCCTGCATTACCGTGAATATGGATAATTAAAGCTCAAGCACTGTATCAGCCTTGCCACTGAATCATGAAACATTGTCACAGTGAGGAGCCAGGTGAACCGCCCATAGGCCGTAGCCTGTGAACAAAAAGTAACTTCAGAACGGCAACCTAGAAACTCAACGAAACTGGGTTAGTCGCGATTCACCACGGCAGATTCATCGCCAATGATTAGCCATTGCCAGTCCTCCACTAGCGTTTCTCCATTTGGGTCGTTTGATCTCTGGAGACTATTTGCCTCCGGAAATATATATATGTACCGATTGTTTTCCCTCCCACCTGTTCTTTCATACTTCTCAGTCCCCTTTATTTATACAACTACATACTACACATTGATTAAAAAAGAGGTAAAATAAATATCATTTTATTGGTTTATATATAAAAATGAGTTACAAACTTTAACCAGAAAAAGGAAATATATTTTAAAAATCTTTATAATGGCCGTAAAATCTCACGTTAATATTTAACAATGAAATTTTTTAGTTCATTTGATAGTTATGAGCTATTCCTCTAAGATATTCCAAACAATCTCTTTCACCGTATTCAAGAACAATATGTAATTGCTGAAGTTTAGTAGGGTTTGGTGGCGCTAAACTAATATCTTTCCTTTTTCGTTGAATTATTTTCTTCATGCTGCTTGTTGTCAGTAAAAATGCTAGGGCTGACTGAGGGACATCAGCTACACATTCGTTAATAAGAACACTAGGTACTTCCTGCGATTCTTCTGCACGACGTTTTAAACTTGTTTTCACTTTCGCAACTTGGACACTAGCTGCGGAAGGGGAATGTGTGTGTTAATTTATTATTTTTATCACAGTGCCACTCTTGGTGTGGATCTGACCGTTACATCGGCCCTTTGTTCACATCGCCAAAACTTAATACTTGAATCACTCTTGGATAGTTTTTCAAAAACATATATAAAACCATCGTGGTAAAACTTCTTATTTCCACTGTGAGAAACAGAACTCACTCACAAATCAGCCTGAGACAAAGCCTTAGAAACAAGAACAATTTATTACAGCCTTGCAAGTACCAGACGCTTCTGCAATCAAGCAGAAATGCGCGCGAAAACAAAACATGTAACCATTCTTATTCAGTTTGCAAGTTGCGGAATCACGCCTCCATTTTCCCATCTTATCATAAGCCGATTACCTCACTTGTTTTTTTCTCTCTCGTTATTTTCTTATCTGGCCATGCTGCTGTCCTTGTATGTCTGCATTCTTTGTTCCTTGTTTGTTACAGCTTGTTCTTTTATCCAGTTTCTCTTATCATACTATAAGCTTTGTTGTGAAATGCTCCTGCTGCTTCTTTTTGTGGTCAGCTACAACTCTAGCTTAAAACTATTTTCTTTAAAAGACCTTCTATATTCATTAAAGTCTTAGTTTTAAGTATGCGACATGTTACAAGAATTCCACGACCGTTTGTATAATGTTCCACCCCCGCAACACCCCTCCCCCCACCTGCAGAAACTGCATTTCTAATCTCCCACACCACGTTTACTAATAATTTCTGTTTCCATTTTGAAGACTTGAGGGTATATGGGAAAAAAAATAAGCTTAAAAAAAAACTCTCCTGTAACGAAAATAAGTTATTACTGAAACAACGCAAACACTACCTTAACCATAATAACGACAATTTTACACAGTTTAGATATGCTCGGTGGTCAAAGGGCAGTGGTTAATCTGCGGCGGCGAATCTGCTGTGGTGAATGGTCCCATCCTGACGAAACTCTGTCCATTACAGAGTTAAATGGATTCAAGGTGGAGCGTAAATTAGTTGAGCTGGGAGTGCACATCTATCATAGTAGGATAGGTAACAAAAGACTCAGGGTCAGTCTCTGAAATGGGCATGAGGTCCCTAAAGTGTGCAATTATGGATCTAGCAACTGTTGCCCACTCTGCCAAAACGATTTGCCCTGTATGAATACCAACCAAGTCGAATATATCCAAAAGTGGTTCATGTAAATGCGATGGTTAACAGAAGTATCACCAAGAAGCTATGATTTAAAAAGACACTTGAGAACTTCCCAAGCCTACTACAGTTCAATTGATCATTCCAGCTGCTTTCCAACTGCTCCCTCGCCTGATTGCTGCGAGCAAGCCTACTCTCCTGATCATTTTCCCACACTCTCTTCCATCAGTATATACCTGAATGCCACAGTGAGAGATGCAGGACTATGGAATTGTAATGGCCTTCATCACAATTTGCTTCCCACTGGCCAGTGAGTGTCCAAATACAAATATTAATGAACTTGGTAGTGTTGTGGTTATGTTAATTGGCTAATAAAAGAGCCTGTTTAACTGAACCAGAATTATGAGCTCCAAAAGTATTTTTAATCAACCTGTTCACATATGACACACCTCCAAGGCAGGTGAGCCAGAAACTGGGACAATAACCACTGTGCAGATATAAAGGCAAGTGAGGAATGTGAGCTAAGATAAAAAAATTAAGGTTCAGCATTGTAGGAATATTGGGTTACTATTGAAAGACAACTGGATTCACTCACTTCCACAACAATATGTTTAGCTTTAAACTTTCCTAAATGAGCCACTCAGTTGACCAAATTTCTGTGACAAAGTACAATGAGAATATAAGTAGGTGGGACCACCACACATTAGCTCATGCCCCTGGTACAGATGTGATGAAGGTGCACCAAGTCTGAGTTGGTTCTGCAACACCGAGGGATTTGTGGCAAAATTAGGAGAGCTATCCCACGGGCTGATCAAGAAGCCTGACTTAAACTAACAAACAGCTGTACTTTACAGCGAACATTCCAGACTCTGCCATCATTATTGCTGGGTAGTCCAACCACTTAGGCAGCATTGACACTAAATTCTGTGAAATGGATAATGCACTAAGGATAGCAATGGGTGCAGGTTTACTGTGTCCACCAACAGCAGCGATTTGGTTGTACCATTGACTGAACAACCTGAACAATATTTGACCCTGTAGATGGGAAAGAAATGACAAAAGATAAAAACCTACTTGATTTTGTTCTCACTGTGTTACACACCATCAATACAAATGTGTATGACAGTATTTGTAGGTGTGACCACTGCACAGTCCTTGCAGCAGTCACTGTCCATTGTCTAATGTGGCACTAACCTAAGGTAAGTGGGATAGATTCAGAACAAATCCAGGAGCTTAAAATTGGGCATACATGAGTCACTGAGGACATCTATGGCAGGTGATTTGTATTCCAGCACAAGCTACATCCTTTTGGTTCAGCATGCCCTCCCTCTACCATTACCATTACCATCAAGTTAAAGGACCAATCATGTTGCAATAAAGACTGAAGGCTCCATGAACATCATTGACCTCAATGATTATTGAATCCAGCACATCAACACAAAAGAGAGTTGAACACAATCAACGATCTTCAGATGAAAGTGCCAAGTCAATGTTCCATCTCAACCTTCTGCTGTGGTTGCTGGCATCAAAGCACTAAGGTTACCACCAGTTCAATTCATTCCATGTAATATCAGTAAATGATTGAGTGCCCACAATCTATGGGCCCTGACAACATCCTGGCACCAGAACCAGCTTCAGCTAAGAACCACTAGCAGAGTTGTTGCAATACATTTCTAACATTCACATCTACTCATAAAGTTATGCCCTGACCATGAAAAGCAGGGAAAATAATCCAGCCAATTCCATTCGTCTACCCTCAATCATCACTAAAACAATGGTTGATCTCATTAGCTAAGCAATGCATTTCCAGCAACAACATGCATGGTTTAGGATCCACAAAGACCACTTTAGTCCTGACCTCAGAGAAATTCTTCTCCAAGCAATGACCAAAAAACTAAATTCCAAGGTGAGATGAGAGTGACTGTCCTTAACACCAAGGAAGCATTAGACTGAGTGTCTCAATAATAAGTTGTGGTGAATGGAAATTAGATTCAAAGCTCCTCATTACTTGGAGTCTTACCCCAATACAAAGCAGCTTGACATCGTTTGAGGCTGATCATCTCAGTCCTAGCAAAATGAAGCCAATTTTAAACAAATAAACAGACAGTTTGAGAGAAGCATGCCATTGTGTCTCTCTCATTTTCAATCATTTACTCTTTCACAACCTCAGAGCGTCCCAAAACAATTTACAGTCAAAGTCAGCCATAGCTCCATTGGTAATACTTAGAGTCATAGAGTCCCTCATCCCTGACGCTAATGTAGTGAATCTCTTCAACACCCACAACAAAACTTGATGTTCTGTTGAAGTGTGGTCCATGAGTGGACGCTGTCCTTAGCTAAGGTCTAGCAGAGATTTATTAGCGTAGGAACATTGAAGACAGGAGCAGGAGTAGGCCATTTGACCTTTCAAACCTGCTTTACCATTCAATATGATCAGGCTGACCATCAAGCTCAATACCTTAATCCCGCTCACCCTTATGTCCATCGATCCCTTTAGCCACAAGAGTTATATTCACTTCCTTCCTGGCAATAAAATTCAGAACTTGTGCTGGCTGGGAGCCAAACCCAGTTCAATTGTTTGGAAAGCAGCGATGTTCACCACCGTACCCTGTATCTATCTAAATCCCTTGAGCTGGCCAATGGATTATGACATCATAAATCACTAGTTTCTCGAGACATTCCTTGGTACAAAGCAACCATTTCAGTGAAATTGCCTCTGTCATATTGTTCACAAGCATTCTTCAGCTGTCAAAACATTATTAGTCATTTTTGTTATGGTCAATGTTATTGGATTTTGGCAAGCTAAGTAAGATATGTCATTAAAATGCCTGTCACTGAATTGTCTGCTTGGTCCAGAGCCAGCACTCTGAGTTATACAATGTTACATTTAAATAGCAGTCTGTGACTTCAGTTTGTCCATGCTGTTATAGGAGTGTACTGTGAGGGAGCTTGCCATTGATAATCAGGTGAGATGTTAAACTGACTGTCTATTCAGGTTGGTATCCCATGTCACACTTGAAGGGCAGAGATGTGTGCCAGCCAAGTGGTCATTGATTTAACCTGCTGTCTATGGGAGCTTGCTAAGCATGGGGAATTTTCGTTGTTCATTACGTTATACAAAATGGAAGTCCTTCCAATGAAAATCCCTGATGAGAAGAATAATTATAGTAGGGTCAAGTTACAGCAGGCTGCATTTTTGAATATCTTTTCCTGGTCAATGACATACTTCCAAAGTGTTGCCAATGGTGTTAAGCTTCTTGAATGTGGTTTGAGCTGCACCCTTCCAGACAAGTGAGGAGTATTCCATTACACTCCTGACTGTGCCTTGTAAATGTTGGATTGGCTTTGAGGAGTCAGAAGGAGAGTTACTCGCTGCAGTATTCCTAGCCTCTGACTTGCTCTTGTAGCCTCTGTGTTCAAATGGGAAATACACAAGGGGGTCCCACAAACAGCAATGAGTAATGACTAGTTTAAACATTTGATATTGGTTTCCAACTAGAAATTTAGTAAAAGATTTCGTCCAAGCAAGTGCTGTGTTCTTGGGGGTAGCGTCTTTAAGAGGAGATGTTAAACTGAGGCTCTGCTGGTTCTGTCAGGCTGATGTAAAGTATTCAGTGTCACTGATCAAAGAAGAGGAGGAGAATTTACCAGGCAAATAGTTAGCCCTCAAACAGCATCTGAAATTCAATTTGACTCATATTATCATGCTGTGTTTTTTTTTGTGGCATCTTCCTGTGCTCAGATTAACTGCTGTGCTTTCCAACATAAGGCTGTCTACATTTCCAAAGCACAACTGGATGTTCAGCAATAGAGTCAAAAATTCTTATTTTCCATACAGACAGTTGCTTTGAAATGGCAAAATTAATTGCACATTATAAACAGATTCCATCAATCCTGCCAGTGAATACAATAAATGAAAACATTTCAGAATTGGTGTATGTGATGCATTAGTTGAACTTCATAAACATGGTTAGCCATTTCCTTAGCCAACCCTGCAAATGTCTGAATCACATCAGCTTCCATTTACATAACAATTTCCACAACTGCAGGGTGTCTTGAAGTGCTTGACAGCCACTTCAATTGAAGTGCTTGAATTGTAGTTACAGTTATAATGTGGAGTAATGGCACCACGAGAGTCCCACAAACAGCCACATGCAACAAACAAAATCTTTTTTATTGATGTCCATTGATGACCAGGGCATGGGGAGAACCCTCCACAGTTCTTAGAGTGCCATAGTAAACAATAAGAGATAATCTAATCACCACCCCTTGAAATTCAATGGTGTTCAGAATCCCCAACTATCAAAATCTTTGAAGTTACCACAAACTCACTGGATTCACCATGTTAACACAGTGGCTATAAGGCTAGGAATACTGCAATGAGTAACTCACCTCCTGACTCCCCAAAGCCAATCCATCAACTACAAGGCACAAGTCAGGAATGTGATTGAATACTCCCCAGTTGTCTGGATGGATGCAGCTCAAGCTACTTTCAAGAAGCTTGTCACCATCCAGGACAAAGTAGCCGCAACATACAAACATCCAAGTCATTCACCATGAACTCACTGCTCAGTAGCAGCAGTACTATCTACAAGATGCACTGCAGAAATTCACCAAAGATCCTTAGATAGCACCTTCCAAATCCATAACTACTTCCATCTAGAAAGACAAGGACAGCAGATGCATGGGGACACTACAACCTCCAAGCCAGTCATCATCCTGACCTATCATTGTTTCTTTGCTGGGTGAAAATCCTAGAATTCCCTCCTAAGGGCATTGTGGATCAACCCACAGTAGCTAGACTGCAGTGGTTCAAGAAGGCAGCTCACCTCCACCTTCTCAAGGGCAACTAGAGAAGGGTAATAAATGCTGGCCTGCCAACAATGTCCATGTAGCATAAGATCTTTTATACCTGTCTTAGATATTAGATAGGGCCTCATCTCATTCAAAGTGCTGCACTAAAGTGTAAACCTAATCCTCATGTCCCTGGAGTGTGGATTATACCCATAACCATCAATGGCTCAGAGGTGAGAGGACTAGTAACCAAGCAGAGTGGCAAATTCCTCTATGCTTTACCCCAGATTGTGTAGAATATGATTGAAAATGTCTCATTAGGCAATTTGGCTTAAAGGAAATCAGTCTTATAATCGAGTGTTGCAGGTCTGAATTTCAAAGTGCTACAGTTGTAGCAGGAACCACGTTGGATACCTGGACAGCAGGTTCCTGGAATTGGACCCTAATACCAGTTTCTCCTCCACCACCATGCTCCCTCCTCAGCTCTCACACCCTGCATCTTCCAGGATGGTGGTGGTGTGGGTTCTGGTAACTGAACTGGCCCTTAGAGCAAACTAATTAAAATAGTACCTTCCATTATAGTCTGAGATCCCTATCATCACCCCAGTGTACACAGACCTCTATCATTATCCCCTATTATCATACCAGTGTACACAGACCCCAATCATCACCCCAGTGTACACAGATTCCTATTGTCACACCAGTGTACACAGACCCCTATCATCACCGCAGTGTACACAGAACGCTATCATCATCCCAGTGTACACAAATTCGTATTGTCACAACAGTATACAAAGACCCCTATTATCACCGCAGTGTACTCAGAACCCTATCATCATCCCAGTGTACGCAGTTCTCTATCATCACACCAGTGTACACAGACCCCTATCATCACACCAGTGTACACAGACCCCTATCATCACACCAGAGTACACAGTTCCCTATCATCACACAACAGTACACAGACCCCTATTGTCACCCCAGTGTACACAGACACCTATTGTCACACTAGTGTACACAGACCCCTATTGTCACCCCAGTGTACACAGACCTCTATTGTCACACTAGTGTATACAGACCCCTGTTGTCACACCAGTGTACACAGACCTCTATTGTCACACTAGTGTACACAGACCCCTATTGTCACACTAGTGTATACAGACCCCCTACTGTCACCCCAGTGTACACAGACCCCTATTGTCACACCAGTATACACAGACTTCTATTGTCACACCAGTATACACAGACCTCTATTGTCACACCAGTGTACACAGACCCCTATTGTCACACCAGTATACACAGACCTCTATTGTCACACGAGTGTACAAAAATACCTATTGTCACACCAGTATACACAGACTTCTACAGTCACACCAGTATACACAGACAACTATTGTCACACCAGTGTACACAGATCCCTATTGCCACACCAGTATACACAGACCTCTATTGTCACACCAGTGTACACAGATCCCTATTGTCACACCAGGAAACACAGACCTCTATTGTCACACCAGTGTACACAGGTCCCTATTGTCACACCAGTGTACACAGACCTCTATTGTCACACCAGTATATACAGACCCCTATTGTCACACCAGTATACACAGACTTCTATTGTCACACCAGTATAGACAGACCCCTATTGTCACACCAGTGTACACACACCCCTATTGTCACACCAGTATACACAGACGTCTATTGTCACACCAGTATACACAGATCCCTATTGTCACACCAGTATACACAGACGTCTATTGTCACACCAGTGTACACAGATCCCTATTGTCACACCAGTATACACAGACCTCTATTGTCACACCAGTGTACACAGGTCCCTATTGTCACACCAGTGTACACAGACCTCTATTGTCACACGAGTGTGCACAGACCCCTATTGTCACACCAGTATACACAGACTTCTATTGTCACACCAGTGTACACAGATCCCTATTGTCACACCAGTATACACAGACCTCTATTGTCACACCAGTGTACACAGGTCCCTATTGTCACACCAGTGTACACAGACCTCTATTGTCACACCAGTATATACAGACCTCTATTGTCACACCAGTATACACAGACTTCTATTGTCACACCAGTATAGACAGACCCCTATTGTCACACCAGTGTACACACACCACTATTGTCACACCAGTATACACAGACGTCTATTGTCACACCAGTATACACAGATCCCTATTGTCACACCAGTATACACAGACGTCTATTGTCACACCAGTATGCACAGATCCCTATTGTCACACCAGCATACACAGATGTCTATTGTCACACCAGTATGCACAGATCCCTATTGTCACACCAGCATACACAGACGTCTATTGTCACACCAGTATGCACAGATCCCTATTGTCACACCATTATACACAGACCTCTATTGTCACACCAGTGTGCACAGATCCCTATTGTCACACCAGTATACACAGACATCTATTGTCACACCAGTATGCACAGATCCCTATTGTCACACCAGCATACACAGACGTCTATTGTCACACCGGTATACACAGACCCCTATTGTCACACAATTATACACAGACCTCTATTGTCACACCAGTGTACACAGACCCCTACTGTCACACCAGTATACTCAGATCTCTATTGTCACCCCAGTGTACACAGACCCCTATGGTCACACCAGAGTACACAGACCCCTATTGTCACACCAGTATACACAGACTTCTATTGTCACACCAGTGTACACAGACCCTTATTGTCACACCAGTATGCAAAGATCCCTATTGTCACACCAGTGTACACAGACCCCTAGTGTCAAACCAGTGTACACAGATCACTATTGTCACACCAGTGCAGACAGACCCCTATTGTCACACCAGAGTACACAGATCCCTATTGTCACACCAGTGTACATGGAACCCTGTTGTCACACTAATGTGCACAGACTCCTATCATCTCACCAGTATACACAGACCCCTATTAACACACCAGTGTTCACAGAACCCTAATGTCATATCAGTGTACACAGACCCCTATCATCACCCCAGAGTACACAGACTCCTATTGTCACACGAGTGTACACATAGCCCTATTGTCACCCCAGTGTACACAGATCCCTATTGTCATACCAGTATACACAGAGCCCTATTGTCACACCAGTGTACACAAACCCTTATTGTCACACCAGTATGCACAGATCCCTATTGTCACACCAGTGTACACAGATCCCTATTGTCACACCAGAGTACACAGATCCCTATTGTCACACCAGTGTACACAGACCTCTATTATCACACCAGTATACACAGACCCCTAGTGTCATACCAGTGTACAGAGATCCCTATTGTCAAACCAGTGTAGACAGACCCCTATTGTCACACCAGTGTACACAGACCCCTATTGTCACACCAGTATACACAGACTTCTATTGTCACACCAGTGTACACAGACCCCTATTGTCACACCAGTGTACACAGACCCCTATTGTCACCCCAGTGTACACAGACCCCTATTGTCACACCAGTATACACAAATCCCTATTGTCACACCAGTATACACAGAGGTCTATTGTCACACCCGTATACACAGATCCCTATTGTCACACCAGTATACACAGACGTCTATTGTCACACCAGTATACACAGACGTCTATTGTCACACCAGTATACTCAGACCCCTATTGTCATCCCAGTGTACACACACCCCTATTGTCACACCAGAGTACACAGATCCCTATTGTCACACCAGTGTACATGAAACCCTGTTGTCACACTAATGTACACAGACTCCTATAATCTCACCAGTATATACAGACCCCTATTAACACACCAGTGTTCACAGACACCTATTGTCATATCAGTGTACACAGACCCCTATTGTCATATCAGTGTACACAGACCTCTATCATCACCCCAGAGTACGCAGACTCCTATTGTCACCCCAGTATACACAGAATTCTATTGACACACCAGTATACACAGATCTCTATTGTCACACCAGTGTACACGGATCCCTATTGTCACACCAGTATACACAGACTTCTATTGTCACACCAGTATACACAGACCTCTATTGTCACACCAGTGTACACAGATACCTATTTTCACACCAGTATACACAGACCCCTATTGTCACACCAGTATACACGGACTTCTATTGACACACCAGTATACACAGATCTCTATTGTCACACCAGTGTTCACGGATCCCTATTGTCACACCAGAGTACACAGACCCCTATTGTCACACCAGTATACACAGACTTCTATTGTCACACCAGTGTACACAGACCCTTACTGTCACACCAGTATGCACAGATCCCTATTGTCACACCAGTGTACACAGACCCCTAGTGTCATACCAGTGTACACAGATCCCTATTGTCACACCAGTGTAGACAGACCCCTATTGTCACACCAGAGTACACAGATCCCTATTGTCACACCAGTGTACATGGAACCCTGTTGTCACACTAATGTGCACAGACTCCTATCAGCTCACCAGTATACACAGACCCCTATTAACACACCAGTGTTCACAGACCCCTATTGTCATATCAGTGTACACAGACCCCTATCATCACACCAGTATACACAGATCCCTATTGTCACACCAGTATACACAGAGGTCTATTGTCACACCAGTATACACAGACTTCTATTGTCACACCAGTATACACAGAGCCCTATTGTCACACCAGTGTACACAGACCCATTTTGTCACACCAGTATGCAAAGATCCCTATTGTCACACCAGTATACACAGACATCTATTGTCACACCAGTATACACAGACATCTATTGTCACACCAGTATGCACAGATCCCTATTGTCACACCAGCATACACAGACGTCTATTGTCACACCGGTATACACAGACCCCTATTGTCACACAATTATACACAGACCTCTATTGTCACACCAGTGTACACAGACCCCTACTGTCACACCAGTATACTCAGACCTCTATTGTCACCCCAATGTACACAGACCCCTATTGTCACACCAGAGTACACAGACCCCTATTGTCACACCAGTATACACAGACTTCTATTGTCACACCAGTGTACACAGACCCTTATTGTCACACCAGTATGCAAAGATCCCTATTGTCACACCAGTGTACACAGACCCCTAGTGTCAAACCAGTGTACACAGATCACTATTGTCACACCAGTGCAGACAGACCCCTATTGTCACACCAGAGTACACAGATCCCTATTGTCACACCAGTGTACACAGACCTCTATTGTCACACCAGTATACACAGACGTCTATTGTCACACCAGTATACACAGACGTCTATTGTCACACCAGTATACTCAGACCCCTATTGTCATCCCAGTGTACACACACCCCTATTGTCACACCAGAGTACACAGATCCCTATTGTCACACCAGTGTACATGAAACCCTGTTGTCACACTAATGTACACAGACTCCTATAATCTCACCAGTATATACAGACCCCTATTAACACACCAGTGTTCACAGACACCTATTGTCATATCAGTGTACACAGACCCCTATTGTCATATCAGTGTACACAGACCTCTATCATCACCCCAGAGTACGCAGACTCCTATTGTCACCCCAGTATACACAGACTTCTATTGACACACCAGTATACACAGATCTCTATTGTCACACCAGTGTACACGGATCCCTATTGTCACACCAGTATACACAGACTTCTATTGTCACACCAGTATACACAGACCTCTATTATCACACCAGTGTACACAGATACCTATTTTCACACCAGTATACACAGACCCCTATTGTCACACCAGTATACACGGACTTCTATTGACACACCAGTATACACAGATCTCTATTGTCACACCAGTGTTCACGGATCCCTATTGTCACACCAGTATACACAGACTTCTATTGTCACACCAGTATACACAGAGCCCTATTGTCACACCAGTGTACACAGACCCTTACTGTCACACCAGTATGCACAGATCCCTATTGTCACACCAGTGTACACAGACCCCTAGTGTCATACCAGTGTACACAGATCCCTATTGTCACACCAGTGTAGACAGACCCCTATTGTCACACCAGAGTACACAGATCCCTATTGTCACACCAGTGTACATGGAACCCTGTTGTCACACTAATGTGCACAGACTCCTATCATCTCACCAGTATACACAGACCCCTATTAACACACCAGTGTTCACAGACCCCTATTGTCATATCAGTGTACACAGACCCCTATCATAACACCAGTATACACAGATCCCTATTGTCACACCAGTATACACAGAGGTCTATTGTCACACCAGTATACACAGACTTCTATTGTCACACCAGTATACACAGAGCCCTATTGTCACACCAGTGTACACAGACCCATTTTGTCACACCAGTATGCAAAGATCCCTATTGTCACACCAGTATACACAGACCTCTATTGTCACACCAGTGTACACAGGTCCCTATTGTCACACCAGTGTACACAGACCTCTATTGTCACACCAGTATATACAGACCCCTATTGTCACACCAGTATACACAGACTTCTATTGTCACACCAGTATAGACAGACCCCTATTGTCACACCAGTGTACACACACCCCTATTGTCACACCAGTATACACAGACGTCTATTGTCACACCAGTATACACAGATCCCTATTGTCACACCAGTATACACGGACGTCTATTGTCACACCAGTATGCACAGATCCCTATTGTCACACCAGCATACACAGACGTCTATTGTCACACCAGTATGCACAGATCCCTATTGTCACACCATTATACACAGACCTCTATTGTCACACCAGTGTGCACAGATCCCTATTGTCACACCAGTATACACAGACATCTATTGTCACACCAGTATGCACAGATCCCTATTGTCACACCAGCATACACAGACGTCTATTGTCACACCGGTATACACAGACCCCTGTTGTCACACAATTATACACAGACCTCTATTGTCACACCAGTGTACACAGACCCCTACTGTCACACCAGTATACTCAGACCTCTGTTGTCACCCCAGTGTACACAGACCCCTATTGTCACACCAGAGTACACAGACCCCTATTGTCACACCAGTATGCAAAGATCCCTATTGTCACACCAGTGTACACTGACCCCTAGTGTCAAACCAGTGTACACAGATCACTATTGTCACACCAGTGCAGACAGACCCCTATTGTCACACCAGAGTACACAGATCCCTATTGTCACACCAGTGTACATGGAACCCTGTTGTCACACTAATGTACACAGACTCCTATCATCTCACCAGTATACACAGACCCCTATTAACACACCAGTGTTCACAGAACCCTAATGTCATATCAGTGTACACAGACCCCTATCATCACCCCAGAGTACACAGACTCCTATTGTCACACGAGTGTACACATAGCCCTATTGTCACCCCAGTGTACACAGATCCCTATTGTCATACCAGTATACACAGAGCCCTATTGTCACACCAGTGTACACAGACCCTTATTGTCACACCAGTATGCACAGATCCCTATTGTCACACGAGTGTACACAGATCCCTATTGTCACACCAGAGTACACAGATCCCTATTGTCACACCAGTGTACACAGACCTCTATTGTCACACCAGTATACACAGACCCCTAGTGTCATACCAGTGTACAGAGATCCCTATTGTCAAACCAGTGTAGACAGACCCCTATTGTCACACCAGTGTACACAGACCCCTATTGTCACACCAGTATACACAGACTTCTATTGTCACACCAGTGTACACAGACCCCTATTGTCACACCAGTGTACACAGACCCCTATTGTCACCCCAGTGTACACAGACCCCTATTGTCACACCAGTATACACAAATCCCTATTGTCACACCAGTATACACAGAGGTCTATTGTCACACCCGTATACACAGATCCCTATTGTCACACCAGTATACACAGACGTCTATTGTCACACCAGTATACACAGACGTCTATTGTCACACCAGTATACTCAGACCCCTATTGTCATCCCAGTGTACACACACCCCTATTGTCACACCAGAGTACACAGATCCCTATTGTCACACCAGTGTACATGAAACCCTGTTGTCACACTAATGTACACAGACTCCTATAATCTCACCAGTATATACAGACCCCTATTAACACACCAGTGTTCACAGACACCTATTGTCATATCAGTGTACACAGACCCCTATTGTCATATCAGTGTACAGAGACCTCTATCATCACCCCAGAGTACGCAGACTCCTATTGTCACCCCAGTATACACAGACTTCTATTGACACACCAGTATACACAGATCTCTATTGTCACACCAGTGTACACGGATCCCTATTGTCACACCAGTATACACAGACTTCTATTGTCACACCAGTATACACAGACCTCTATTGTCACACCAGTGTACACAGATACCTATTTTCACACCAGTATACACAGACCCCTATTGTCACACCAGTATACACGGACTTCTATTGACACACCAGTATACACAGATCTCTATTGTCACACCAGTGTTCACGGATCCCTATTGTCACACCAGTATACACAGACTTCTATTGTCACACCAGTATACACAGAGCCCTATTGTCACACCAGTGTACACAGACCCTTACTGTCACACCAGTATGCACAGATCCCTATTGTCACACCAGTGTACACAGACCCCTAGTGTCATACCAGTGTACACAGATCCCTATTGTCACACCAGTGTAGACAGACCCCTATTGTCACACCAGAGTACACAGATCCCTATTGTCACACCAGTGTACATGGAACCCTGTTGTCACACTAATGTGCACAGACTCCTATCATCTCACCAGTATACACAGACCCCTATTAACACACCAGTGTTCACAGACCCCTATTGTCATATCAGTGTACACAGACCCCTATCATCACACCAGTATACACAGATCCCTATTGTCACACCAGTATACACAGAGGTCTATTGTCACACCAGTATACACAGACTTCTATTGTCACACCAGTATACACAGAGCCCTATTGTCACACCAGTGTACACAGACCCATTTTGTCACACCAGTATGCAAAGATCCCTATTGTCACACCAGTATACACAGACCTCTATTGTCACACCAGTGTACACAGGTCCCTATTGTCACACCAGTGTACACAGACCTCTATTGTCACACCAGTATATACAGACCCCTATTGTCACACCAGTATACACAGACTTCTATTGTCACACCAGTATAGACAGACCCCTATTGTCACACCAGTGTACACACACCCCTATTGTCACACCAGTATACACAGACGTCTATTGTCACACCAGTATACACAGATCCCTATTGTCACACCAGTATACACAGATGTCTATTGTCACACCAGTATGCACAGATCCCTATTGTCACACCAGCATACACAGACGTCTATTGTCACACCAGTATGCACAGATCCCTATTGTCACACCATTATACACAGACCTCTATTGTCACACCAGTGTGCACAGATCCCTATTGTCACACCAGTATACACAGACATCTATTGTCACACCAGTATGCACAGATCCCTATTGTCACACCAGCATACACAGACGTCTATTGTCACACCGGTATACACAGACCCCTGTTGTCACACAATTATACGCAGACCTCTATTGTCACACCAGTGTACACAGACCCCTACTGTCACACCAGTATACTCAGACCACTGTTGTCACCCCAGTGTACACAGACCCCTATTGTCACACCAGAGTACACAGACCCCTATTGTCACACCAGTATACACAGACTTCTATTGTCACACCAGTGTACACAGACCCTTATTGTCACACCAGTATGCAAAGATCCCTATTGTCACACCAGTGTACACAGACCCCTAGTGTCAAACCAGTGTACACAGATCACTATTGTCACACCAGTGCAGACAGACCCCTATTGTCACACCAGAGTACACAGATCCCTATTGTCACACCAGTGTACATGGAACCCTGTTGTCACACTAATGTACACAGACTACTATCATCTCACCAGTATACACAGACCCCTATTAACACACCAGTGTTCACAGACCCCTAATGTCATATCAGTGTACACAGACCCCTATCATCACCCCAGAGTACACAGACTCCGATTGTCACACGAGTGTACACATAGCCCTATTGTCACCCCAGTGTACACAGATCCCTATTGTCATACCAGTATACACAGAGCCCTATTGTCACACCAGTGTACACAGGCCCTTATTGTCACACCAGTATACACAGATCCCTATTGTCACACCAGTGTACACAGATCCCTATTGTCACACCAGAGTACACAGATCCCTATTGTCACACCAGTCTACACAGACCTCTATTGTCACACCAGTATACACAGACCCCGAGTGTCATACCAGTGTACAGAGATCCCTATTGTCACACCAGTGTAGACAGACCCCTATTGTCACACCAGTGTACACAGACCCCTATTGTCACACCAGTACACACAGACTTCTATTGTCACACCAGTGTACACAGACCCCTATTGTCACACCAGTATACACAGTCCTCTATTGTCACCCCAGTGTACACAGACCCCTATTGTCACACCAGTATACACAGATCCCTATTGTCACACCAGTATACACAGAGGTCTATTGTCACACCCGTATACACAGATCCCTATTGTCACACCAGTATACACAGACGTCTATTGTCACACCAGTATACACAGACGTCTATTGTCACACCAGTATACTCAGACCCCTATTGTCACCCCAGTGTACACACACCCCTATTGTCACACCAGAGTACAGATCCCTATTGTCACACCAGTGTACATGGAACCCTGTTATCACACTAATGTACACAGACTCCTATAATCTCACCAGTATATACAGACCCCTATTAACACACCAGTGTTCACAGACACCTATTGTCATATCAGTGTACTCAGACCACTATTGTCATATCAGTGTACACAGACCTCTATCATCACCCCAGAGTACGCAGACTCCTATTGTCACCCCAGTATACACAGACTCCTATTGTCACACCAGTGTACACAGACCCCTATTGTCATATCAGTATACACAGAGCCCTATTGTCACACCAGTATACACAGACTTCTATTGTCACACCAGTGTACACAGACCCCTATTGTCACACCAGTGTACACACACCCCTATTGTCACACCAGTATACACAGACATCTATTGTCACACCAGTATAGACAGACCTCTACTGTCACACCAGTGTACACAGACCCCTATTATCAGACCAGTATACACAGACCTCTATTGTCACACCAGTGTACACAGATCCCTATTGTCACACCAGTATACACAGACGTCTATTGTCACACCAGTATGCACAGATCCCTATTGTCACATCAGCATACACAGACGTCTATTGTCACTCCGGTATACACTGACTTCTATTGTCACACCATTATACACAGACCTCTATTGTCACACCAGTATACTCAGACCCCTATTGTCACCCCAGTGTACACAGAGCCCTATTGTCACACCAGTATACACAGATCCCTATTGTCACACCAATATACACAGAGGTCTATTGTCACACCCGTATACACAGATCCCTATTGTCACACCAGTATAAACAGACGTCTATTGTCACACCAGTATACACAGACGTCTATTGTCACACCAGTATACACAGACCTCTATTGTCACACATGTGTACACAGACGTCTATTGTCACGCCAGTATACACAGACCCCTATTGTCACCCCAGTGTACACACACCCCTATTGCACACCAGAGTACACAGATCCCTATTGTCACACCAGTGTACATGGAACCCTGTTGTCACACTAATGTACACAGACTCCTATCATCTCACCAGTATACACAGACCCCTATTAACACACCAGTGTTCACAGACACCTATTGTCATATCAGTGTACACAGACCCCTATTGTCATATCAGTGTACACAGACCCCTATCATCACCCCAGAGTATGCAGACTCCTATTGTCACCCCAGTATACACAGACTCCTATTGTCACACCAGTGTACACTGACCCTTATTGTCAAACCAGTGTACACAGATCACTATTGTCACACCAGTGCAGACAGACCCCTATTGTCACACCAGAGTACACAGATCCCTATTGTCACACCAGTGTACATGGAACCCTGTTGTCACACTAATGTACACAGACTCCTATCATCTCACCAGTATACACAGACCCCTATTAACACACCAGTGTTCACAGAACCCTAATGTCATATCAGTGTACACAGACCCCTATCATCACCCCAGAGTACACAGACTCCTATTGTCACACGAGTGTACACATAGCCCTATTGTCACCCCAGTGTACACAGATCCCTATTGTCATACCAGTATACACAGAGCCCTATTGTCACACCAGTGTACACAGACCCTTATTGTCACACCAGTATGCACAGATCCCTATTGTCACACCAGTGTACACAGATCCCTATTGTCACACCAGAGTACACAGATCCCTATTGTCACACCAGTGTACACAGACCTCTATTGTCACACCAGTATACACAGACCCCTAGTGTCATACCAGTGTACAGAGATCCCTATTGTCCCACCAGTGTAGACAGACCCCTATTGTCACACCAGTGTACACAGACCCCTATTGTCACACCAGTATACACAGACTTCTATTGTCACACCAGTGTACACAGACCCCTATTGTCACACCAGTGTACACAGACCCCTATTGTCACCCCAGTGTACACAGACCCCTATTGTCACACCAGAATACACAGACCTCTATTGTCACACCAGTATACACAGACCCCCTAGTGTCATACCAGTGTACAGAGATCCCTATTGTCACACCAGTGTAGACAGACCCCTATTGTCACACCAGTGTACACAGATCCCTATTGTCACACCAGTATACAGAGACTTCTATTGTCACACCAGTGTACACAGACCCCTATTGTCACACCAGTGTACACAGACCCCTATTGTCACCCCAGTGTACACAGACCCCTATTGTCACACCAGAATACACAGATCCCTATTGTCACACCAGTATACACAGAGGTCTATTGTCACACCCATATACACAGATCCCTATTGTCACACCAGTATACACAGACGTCTATTGTCACACCAGTATACACAGACGTCTATTGTCACACCAGTATACACAGACCCCTATTGTCACCCCAGTGTACACACACCCCTATTGTCACACCAGAGTACACAGATCCCTATTGTCACACCAGTGTACATGGAACCCTGTTGTCACACTAATGTACACAGACTCCTATAATCTCACCAGTATATACAGACCCCTATTAACACACCAGTGTTCACAGACACCTATTGTCATATCAGTGTACACAGACCCCTATTGTCATATCAGTGTACACAGACCTCTATCATCACCCCAGAGTACACAGACTCCTATTGTCACCCCATTATACACAGACTTCTATTGACACACCAGTATACACAGATCTCTATTGTCACACCAGTGTACACGGATCCCTATTGTCACACCAGTATACACAGACTTCTATTGTCACACCAGTATACACAGACCTCTATTGTCACACCAGTGTACACAGATCTCTATTGTCACACCAGTGTTCACGGATCCCTATTGTCACACCAGTATACACAGACTTCTATTGTCACACCAGTATACACAGAGCCCTATTGTCACACCAGTGTACACAGACCCTTATTGTCACACCAGTATGCACAGATCCCTATTGTCACACCAGTGTACACAGACCCCTAGTGTCATACCAGTGTACACAGATCCCTATTGTCACACCAGTGTAGACAGACCCCTATTGTCACACCAGAGTACACAGATCCCTATTGTCACACCAGTGTACATGGAACCCTGTTGTCACACTAATGTGCACAGACTCCTATCATCTCACCAGTATACACAGACCCCTATTAACACACCAGTGTTCACAGACCCCTATTGTCATATCAGTGTACACAGACCCCTATCATCACACCAGTATACACAGATCCCTTTTGTCACACCAGTATACACAGAGGTCTATTGTCACACCAGTATACACAGACTTCTATTGTCACACCAGTATACACAGAGCCCTATTGTCACACTAGGGTACACAGACCCTTATTGTCACACCAGTATGCAAAGATCCCTATTGTCACACCAGTGTACACAGACCCCTAGTGTCAAACCAGTGTACACAGATCACTATTGTCACACCAGTGCAGACAGACCCCTATTGTCACACCAGAGTACACAGATCCCTATTGTCACACCAGTGTACATGGAACCCTGTTGTCACACTAATGTACACAGACTACTATCATCTCACCAGTATACACAGACCCCGATTAACACACCAGTGTTCACAGACCCCAAATGTCATATCAGTGTACACAGACCCCTATCATCACCCCAGAGTACACAGACTCCTATTGTCACACGAGTGTACACATAGCCCTATTGTCACCCCAGTGTACACAGATCCCTATTGTCATACCAGTATACACAGAGCCCTATTGTCACACCAGTGTACACAGGCCCTTATTGTCACACCAGTATGCACAGATCCCTATTGTCACACCAGTGTACACAGATCCCTATTGTCACACCAGAGTACACAGATCCCTATTGTCACACCAGTGTACACAGACCTCTATTGTCACACCAGTATACACAGACCCCTAGTGTCATACTAGTGTACAGAGATCCCTATTGTCACACCAGTGTAGACAGACCCCTATTGTCACACCAGTGTACACAGACCCCTATTGTCACACCAGTATACACAGACTTCTATTGTCACACCAGTGTACACAGACCCCTATTGTCACCCCAGTGTACACAGACCCCTATTGTCACACCAGTATACACAGATCCCTATTGTCACACCAGTATACACAGAGGTCTATTGTCACACCCGTATACACAGATCCCTATTGTCACACCAGTATACACAGACGTCTATTGTCACACCAGTATACACAGACGTCTATTGTCACACCAGTATACTCAGACCCCTATTGTCACCCCAGTGTACACACACCCCTATTGTCACACCAGAGTACACCGATCCCTATTGTCACACCAGTGTACATGGAACCCTGTTGTCACACTAATGTACACAGACTCCTATAATCTCACCAGTATATACAGACCCCTATTAACACACCAGTGTTCACAGACACCTATTGTCATATCAGTGTACACAGACCTCTATCATCACCCCAGAGTACGCAGACACCTATTGTCACCCCAGTATACACAGACTCCTATTGTCACACCAGTGTACACAGACCCATATTGTCATATCAGTATACACAGAGCCCTATTGTCACACCAGTATACACAGACTTCTATTGTCACACCAGTGTACTCGGACCCCTATTGTCACACCAGTGTACACACACCCCTATTGTCACACCAGTATACACAGACATCTAGTGTCACACCAGTATAGACAGACCTCTACTGTCACACCAGTGTACACAGACCCCTATTATCAGACCAGTATACACAGACCTCTATTGTCACACCAGTGTACACAGACCTCTATTGTCACACCAGTGTACACAGACCCCTATTGTCACACCAGTATACACAGATCCCTATTGTCACACCAGTATACACAGACGTCTATTGTCACACCAGTATGCACAGATCCCTATTGTCACATCAGCATCTTCAGACGTCTATTGTCACACCGGTATACACAGACCCCTATTGTCACACCATTATACACAGACCTCTATTGTCACACCAGTGTACACAGACCCCTATTGTCACACCAGTATACTCAGACCCCTATTGTCACCCCAGTGCACACAGAGCCCTATTGTCACACCAGTATATACAGTTCCCTATTGTCACACCAATATACACAGAGGTCTATTGTCACACCCGTATACACAGATCCCTATTGTCACACCAGTATAAACAGACGTCTATTGTCACACCAGTATACACAGACGTCTATTGTCACACCAGTATACACAGACCTCTATTGTCACACATGTGTACACAGACGTCTATTGTCACGCCAGTATACACAGACCCCTATTGTCACCCCAGTGTACACACACTCCTATTGTCACACCAGAGTACACAGATCCCTATTGTCACACCAGTGTACATGGAACCCTGTTGTCACACTAATGTACACAGACTCCTATCATCTCACCAGTATACACAGACCCCTATTAACACACCAGTGTTCACAGACACCTATAGTCATATCAGTGTACACAGACCCCTATTGTCATATCAGTGTACACAGACCCCTATCATCACCCCAGAGTACGCAGACTCCTATTGTCACCCCAGTATACACAGACTCCTATTGTCACACCAGTGTACACAGACCCCTATTGTCATATCAGTATACACAGAGCCCTATTGTCACACCAGTGTACACAGACCCTTATTGTCACACCAGTATGCAAAGATCCCTATTGTCACACCAGTGTACACAGACCCCTAGTGTCATACCAGTGTACACAGATCCCTATCGTCACACCAGTGTACATGGAACCTTGTTGTCACACTAATGTACACAGACTCCTATCATCTCACCAGTATACACAGACCCCTATTAACACACCAGTGTTCACAGACCCCTTTTGTCATATCAGTGTACACAGACCCCTATCATCACACCAGTGCACACAGACCCCTATCATCACCCCAGAGTACACAGACTCCTATTGTCACACGAGTATACACATAGCCCTATTGTCACCCCAGTGTACACTGAGCCCTATTGTCACACCAGTATACACAGAGCCCTATTGTCACACCAGTGTACACAGACCCTTATTGTCACACCAGTATGCCCAGATCCCTATTGTCACACCAGTGTACACAGACCCTTATTGTCACACCAGTATACACAGATCCCTATTGTCACACCAGTGTACACAGATCCCTATTGTCACACCAGAGTACACAGATCCCTATTGTCACACCAGTGTACACAGACCCTTATTGTCACACCAGTATACACAGACCCCTAGTGTCATACCAGTGTACACAGATCCCTATTGTCACACCAGTGTAGACAGACCCCTATCGTCACACCAGTGTACATGGAACCCTGTTGTCACACTAATGTACACAGACTCCTATCATCTCACCAGTATACGCAGACCTCTATTGTCACACCAGTATACACAGACCCCTATCATCACCGCAGTGTACACAGAACCTGATCATCATCCCGGAGTACGCAGTTCCCTGTCATCACACCTGTGTATACAGTCCCCTATTGTCATATCAGTGTACACAGACACCTATCATCAGCCCAGAGTACACAGACGGCTATTGTCACCCCAGTGTACACAGACCCCTGTCATCACACCAGTGTACACAACCCTATTGTCACCCCAGTGTACACAGACCCCTATTGTCACACCAGTATACACAGACTTCTATTATCACCCCAATGTACACAGACCCCTATTGCCACACCAGTATATACAGACCCCTATTGTCACACCAGTATACACAGACTTCTATTATCAACCCAATGTACACAGACCCCTATTGTCACCCCAGTGTACACAGACCCCTATCATCAGCTCAGAGTACACAGACTCCTATTGTCACCCCAGTATACACAGACCCCTATCATCACACCTGTGTACACAGAACCCTATTGTCACCCCAGTGTACACAGACCCTTATTGTCACATCAGTGCACACAGACCCCTATTGTCACACCAGTATACACAGACCCCTATCATCACCGCAGTGTACACAGAACCTGATCATCATCCCAGTGTACGCAGTTCCCTATCATCACACCAGTGTATACAGACCCCTATCATCAGCCCAGAGTACACAGACTCCTATCATCATATCAGTGTACATAGATCCCTATTGCCACACCAGTGTACACAGACCCCTATTGTCACACCAGTATACACAGACCTCTATTGTCACACCAGCCTACACAGACCTCTATTGTCACACCAGTGTACACAGACCCCTATTGTCACACTAGTATACACAGATCCCTATTGTCACACCATGTATACACAGACGTCTATTGTCACACCGGTATACACAGACCCCTATTGTCACACCAGTGTACACAGACCCCTATTGTCACACCAGTATACTCAGACCCCTATTGTCACCCCAGTGTACACAGACCCCTATTGTCACACCAGAGTACACAGATCCCTATTGTCACACCAGTGTACATGGAACCCTGTTGTCACACTAATGTACACAGACTCCTATCATCTCACCAGTACAAACAGACCCCTATTGACACACCAGTGTACACAGACCCCTATTGTCACACCAGTATACACAGACCTCTATTGTCACACCAGTGTACACAGACCTCTATTGTCACACCAGTGTACACAGACCCCTATTGTCACACCAGTATACAAAGATCCCTATTATCACACCAGTATACACAGACATCTATTGTCACACCGGTATACACAGACCCCTATTGTCACACCATTATTCACAGACCTCTATTGTCACACCAGTGTACACAGACCCCTATTGTCACACCAGTATACACAGACTTCTATTGACACACCAGTATACACAGATCTCTATTGTCACACCAGTGTACATGGATCCCTATTGTCACACCAGTATACACAGACTTTAGATTAGATTAGATTAGATTTTAGATTAGATTACTTACAGTGTGGAAACAGGCCCTTCGGCCCAACAAGTCCACACCGACCCGCCAAAGCGCAACCTACCCATACCCCTACATTTACCCCTTTAACCTAACACTACGGGCAATTTAGCATGGCCAATTCACCTGACCCGCACATCTTTGGACTGTGGGAGGAAACCGGAGCACCCGGAGGAAACCCACGCAGACACGGGGAGAACATGCAAACTCCACACAGTCAGTCGCCTGAGTCGGGAATTGAACCCGGGTCTCTGGCGCTGTGAGGCAGCAGTGCTAACCACTGTGCCACCGTGCCACCCACTTCTATTGTCACACCAGTATACACAGACCTCTATTGTCACACCAGTGTACACAGACCCCTATTGTCACACCAGTATACATAGACCTCTATTGTCACACCAGTGTACACAGATACCTATTGTCACACCAGTATAGACAGACTTCTACTGTCACACCAGTATACAAAGACCTCTATTGTCACACCAGTGTACACAGACCCTTATTGTCACACCAGTATGCACAGATCCCTATTGTCACACCAGTGTACACAGGCCCTTATTGTCACACCAGTATACACAGATCCCTATTGTCACACCAGTGTACACAGATCCCTATTGTCACACCAGAGTACACAGATCCCTATTGTCACACCAGTGTACACAGACCTCTATTGTCACACCAGTATACACAGACCTCTAGCGTCATACCAGTGTACACAGATCCCTATTGTCACACCAGTGTAGACAGACCTCTATTGTCACACCAGTGTACACAGACCCCTATTGTCACACCAGTGTACACAGACTTCTATTGTCACACCAGTGTACACAGACCCTATTGTCACACCAGTGTACACAGACCCCTATTGTCACACCAGTATACACAGACCCCTATTGTCACACCAGTATACACAGATCCCTATTGTCACACCAGTATACACAGAGGTCTATTGTCACACCAGTATACACAGATCCCTATTGTCACACCAGTATACACAGACGTCTATTGTCACACCAGTGTACACAGACATCTATTGTCACTCCAGTATACACAGACTTCTATTGTCACACAAGTGTACACAGACCCCTATTGTCACACCAGTATACTCAGACCCCTATTGTCACCCCAGTGTACACAGACCCCTATTGTCACACCAGAGTACACAGATCCCTATTGTCACACCAGTGTACATGGAACCCTGTTGTCACACTAATGTAAACAGACTCCTATCATCTCACCAGTATACACAGACCCCTATTAACACACCAGTGTTCACAGACCCCTATTGTCATATCAGTGTACACAGACCCCTATCATCACCCCAGAGTACGCAGACTCCTATTGTCACCCCAGTATACACTGACTCCTATTTTCACACCAGTGTACACAGACCCCTATTGTCATATCAGTGCACACAGACCCCTATCATCACACCAGTGTACACAGACCCCTATCATCACCCCAGAGTACACAGACTCCTATTGTCACACGAGTATACACATAGCCCTATTGTCACCCCAGTGAACACAGATCCCTATTGTCACACCAGTGTACACAGACCCTTATTGTCACACCAGTATGCACAGATCCCTATTGTCACACCAGTGTACACAGGCCCTTATTGTCACACCAGTATACACAGATCCCTATTGTCACACCAGTGTACACAGATCCCTATTGTCACACCAGAGTACACAGATCCCTATTGTCACACCAGTGTACACAGACCCTTATCGTCACACCAGTATACACAGACCCCGAGTGTCATACCAGTGTACACAGACCCCTATCATCACCGCAGTGTACACAGAACTTGATCATCATCCCAGTGTACGCAGTTCCCTATCATCACACCAGTGTATACAGACCCCTATTGTCATATCAGTGTACATAGACCCCTATCATCAGCCCAGAGTACACAGACTCCTATTGTCACCCCAGTGTACACAGACCCCTATCATCACACCAGTGTACACAGACCCCTATTGTCACCCCAGTGTACACAGACCCCTATCATCACACCAGTGTACACAGACCCCTATTGTCACACCAGTGTACACAGACCCCTATTGTCACACCAGTATACACAGACTTCTATTATCACCCCATTGTACACAGACCCCTATTGCCACACCAGTGTATGCAGACCCCTATTGTCACCCCAGTGTACACAGACCCTTATTGTCACACCAGTGCACACAGACCCCTATTGTCACACCAGTATACACAGACCCCTATCATCACCGCAGTGTACACAGAACCTGATCATCATCCCAGTGTACGCAGTTCCCTATCATCACACCAGTGTATACAGATCCCTATTGTCATATTAGTGTACACAGACCCCTATCATCAGCCCAGAGTACACAGATCCCTATTGCCACACCAGTGTACACAGACCCCTATTGTCACACCAGTATACACAGATCCCTATTGCCACACCAGTGTACACAGACCCCTATTGTCACACCAGTATACACAGACCCCTATTGTCACACCAGTGTATACAGACCCTTATTGTCATCCCAGTATACACAGATCCCTATTGTCACACCAGTGTACTCAGACCCCTATTGTCACATCAGTGTACACAGACCCCTCTTGTCAAACGAGTGTATACATACCTTTATTGCCACCCCAGTGTACACAGACCCCGATTGTTATACCAGCGTGTAGCTTTAGGCTGGGTGCAGCAAGATCAGGAGTTAGCTCAGTGAGTTTGAATTGAATTGAATTGAATTTATTGTCATGTGTACCGAGACACAGTGAAAACCTTTGTCTTACGAGCAATACAGGCAGATCACAGAGTTAAATAGCATAGATAAGTAAATAATAGGTAAACAGCAGTAAAAGCAAACACACAGGTACAGCCAAATGTTAAGAGTTTGTGAGTCCATTCAGTATTCTAACAACAGTAGGGTAGAAACTGTTATGAAACTGGCTGGTGCGTGTGTTCAGGCTTCTGTACCTTCTTCCCAATGGTAGAGGTTGTAGAAAAGCATTGCCAGGGTGGGATGGATCTTTGAGAATGCTGGCAGCCTTTCCTTGACAGCGGGCCTGGTAGGTGGATTCTATAGATGGGAGGTTGGCCTTTGTGATTGTCCGGGCTGAGTTCAGCACTCTCTGTAACCATCTCCGATCTTGAATGGTACAGTAGCCATACCAGGTAGTGATACATCCAGACAGAATGCTCTCGATGGTGCACCTATAAAGGTTGGCAGGGGTATTCGCCATCATGCCAAATTTCCTCAGCTGCCTGAGGAAGAAGAGACGTTGTTGGGCCTTTGTAACCAATGTGTCCACATGAAGAGTCCAAGAAAGCTTGTTGTGGATGACCACTCCCAGGAGCTTGACACTCTACACTCGTTCCACCTCTGTGCTGTTAATGTGTAGGAGGGCATGAGTAATATCCCGCCAAAAGTCAATAATGAGTTCCTTGATTTTGCCGGCATTGAGAGCTAGTTTGTTCTCAGTGGACTATTTTTCCATGTCTTCCACCTCCCATCTGTAGTCTGTTTTGTAGCCATCTGAGATACAACTGACTATGGTGGTGTCAACAGCGAACTTGTAAATGGCATTAGTCTGGTATTTGACGAAGCGGTTGTGGATATACAGTGAATACAGTGGGGGCTGAGTACGCACCTCTGGGGGGCTCCAGTGTGGAGTGTTAGTGAGGATGAAATATTGTCCCCAATCTTCACTGATTGTGGCCTGTGGGTGAGGAAACTGAGGATCCATTGCAGAGAGTGGGGCTTAATCCAAGCTACCAACTTCAGTAATCAGTCTTGAGGGGATAATAGCGTTGAAGACTGAACTGTAGTCAATGAGTTGGATTTTTACGTAGCTGTTCTTGGTGTCAAGATGTTCCAGGGAGGAGTGAAGGGCAAGTGATATGGCAAGTTTTAAAACTTATTTGCTCATATAATGTTGTCATCACTAGTTGCGCCAGACTTTATTGCTGCTCTTGAATTATTTTTGAGAAGGTGATGATGAGCAACCCTCTTGAAGCTGTGCAGTCTGTGGGGAGATGAGAGTGTCCCTCTGACTCTGCAGCCAGAAAGTAAGTTTCCAACGTCCATCCAGTGACAGTGATGGCGCAGCTGATTATTTCCAAGTCAGAATGGGTTTGTTACTTGGAGTGGAGTTGTTGGAGCCCCCCACTCCCTACCCAGTGTATCTACTGCCCATGTCCTTCCACCTCTTGATGTTCTCTTGTAAAATTCTACCAAAATGGCTACATGGTAGTTGTTCCTGAAGCTTGAAAATGTTCCCACATGGAGGTCTTCTTCAATCAGTGATGAAAGTTTTTGCCCTGCATGTGCAAAAAAGTACAAGGTATTACACGTGCAGATTGTATTTGCAGCTCTAAATGGGAATAGGCTCATTCTGACAAGTTGATTTATGAACATGACTGAGTGAGCATAGATTAATCTTATACTTCTTTTTATGTAGAAGATTGAGTGTCTGATGTAATTACCTTATTTTAGCTAATTAAAGGAATTGATAGGTTAGATCAAGAGAAATTACCTCCTTTGGTCAGGGAATCCAAAGCTAAGGTTTATCATCTCAAACTTAAACCAGGCCATTCATGGATTGATGTCTGCTTCATAGCAAAGATATTGTGAAACATGGAGCTCTCATTTCCCAGCAGCATTGCTGAGCTTGAGTGTCAGTCGAAGAATACAAACTGGAATTTGATAGAATTTTGATCACTAACGATGTTAAGGGTTACAGAGCTGGCATGCCTTGATGGATTTAAGGCACAGATCAATCATATCTAAATGACTGCAGTTGAGGAACTGAAGGGTGTACCCCCGTTCCTATGAACCCCTTTGAAGCTTGGTTGAGTGTGTTAGGGCCAGCTAAGGTTGCTGAGAAACACTGTGTCTTTCACTTGCTATCCTCCTGCACAGGAACATGTGCCAGTCCTGAAACTGATTACTCTCCTATTAATAGACAGTGTTGGCCTCCAACAAGGGATTTGAGCTTCAACAGGGCCCATTAAAGCGATCTGCAAAAGAAGCAAGGGTGAAGTGAGGAAGAACTTTTTCCGTCAGTGAGTCATGAGGGCGGGGGATGTATTGCCTGGAAGTATGGTTCAGTTGTGGCTTTCAAGAGGGCATTAGATGGTTATTTGGATAAAAATAATGTACAAGGTATGGAGGGAAAATCAGAAAATTAGCACAAGGTAATGGCGCTCATTTAATAAGCCAGTGCAAGCACAATGGATTGAATTACCTTCTTCTGCCCCATAACACTTTTGTGATTCTGGACATTTTTGCATGTCCAATCGTGGTAAGTTCCTATTACACATGGTACTGCAACATTCTTATCTCTCCTGATTCTTTCAAACTTCCCTTATACATTTCTTTTAACCAAACTACTCAGACAATGGGAGCAGGTGGGACTTGAATCCAGGCCTTTTGGTCTAGTGGTAGGGGCATTCACTGCATAACTTGAGCTCTCAAGCCTCCCTTGTATCATTGCGGAGCTGATAGATTCAACAGATAATGGTAACATATTTTGTCCAACGCCTTTTAAATCAGATCTCTCCAGGGAACTTGGCCTTATAAATAGTTTTCTGGGTCATGCAGACTCTATAGTGTTGTAAGATCTCAGTGTTAGCAGCAAGCCTACTCTTCACAGGGGCTGCAACACCTTTGTTACGTTAGTGGATCCTGAGATCCATTACTAGCTAGTTTCCCCCTTGCAGGGGCATAAATTATTTCTGTTCCCACATTGCATTCAGCAACTTTAAATTTAAACCAAGGCTCCTATTTTGCCAGGAGACAGTGAGGACTGCAGATGCTGGAGATCAGAATCGAAAAGTGTGGTGCTGGAAAAGCACAGCCGGTCAGGCAGCATCCAAGGAGCAGGAGAGTCGTCATTTCAGGCATAAACCCTTCATCAGGGCTTATGTTCAAAATGTCGACTCTTCTGCTCTTTGGATGCTGCCTAACTGCTGCGCTTTTCCAGTGCCACACTTCTCAATTCCTATTTTATCAGGTCAATCCTGAGTTAGTCACTGTGTCCCTATTCAAAAGGTTGAGCTGATACCTAATTATAAAGTTAGACAGACAGCGTTTAATATCTATCACATTTCTCATTACTCAAGATTTCTCACATCATTTTAAAGCCAAATAAATGCTTTCTAAAGTGCAGTTTTTGTTATAATATCAAAAATGCATAGATCAAGGTGCAAGGATCTGTAACTGAAAGCTTGTCCAGTTCACCAGTTTCTCGGTGATATTGATTGAGGGATAAATATTAGCCATAGTACCAGGGAGAACTCATCTGCCCTGCTTTGAAACAGTGTCACGAGATGCTTTATATTCACCTTAAAGGGCAGACGGGGCTTTGGGTTAACATTTCACACACAAGATGACATCTGCAATAGCATATCTTGAGTGTACCAATCTCGGCAATGCGTCTTGAACCTCTAGGCTTCTCAGAAAGAAGCAAACGCACTACCCACTGGTTATACATTGAATCTTAAAGAGCCACAGCAGCAATTAGGAGGCTACAAAACTTTTGACTGACCTGACAATTAATTATTGTGAGGGGACCGACTGTAAGGTGAGGAAGCCGGGGATAACACTGAATAGTAATTAGATACTTAATGATGGCCATTGCAAGCGAAAGTGACAAAGCTGTCAGTCTGAGGTCAGTACTTCATTCTCCCCTGACACATCAGCAAAGCGCTTAAGGCACTGTTAGCTTGACAGAGTTCTATCACTGACAAACCACAAAAGAAGGAGACGTGAGTTGTTATGGTCTGGAACACACTGCTCAAAAAGGGGTGGAAACAGATTCGGTCGTAACTTTCAGAAGAGATTTGGATAAATACGTGAAAAAGAAGCAGGACATTGGGAAAGAGTAGGGGACGTGAAATAATTGCATCACTCTTTCAAAGAACTGGCAGGATGACTAATTGAATGGTTTATGGTTCTACATTCTATGAATGGTTTAGAAATGTAGATATAAATAGATCGACTTACCATGGTGATAATATGACATGAATTAGGAACTGTAACTCTCTCAGTTGTCTCCTGTTGGATGTATGGAGAGGGGTCCCTAGCAGTTCTATTCCCCTGCTGCTGATGTTATTCCACTTGAGGCACAAGTATTAGCTGCAATGTAGCAGCTGGAGGAGATGGACACTACCCAACCTCTGCCTCCTCCCCATAATTCAAGAAAGGTGAAATAGGTAGTCGAATCCTCAATCCATAAAGGAGGTCCCTGGACTCAGGGGAAAGGGCAGAGTGAAAGGAACGTAATTGCCTCATTTCACCCCCTCCCTTTACTCTCTGTTTATGTAAACACAGCTGTCACTATCTCTTTTAATTTGCTCAGGAGATGTGAGTGTTGGTTGAAAGACCAGCATTCATAGCGCATTCATAATTGCCAATAGAAGGTAGTAATGAGATACAATTTTATTAGGGAGTGAGTTCCATGATCAGCCTGAGTTAAACTTTGCAATAAAATCCAATGAAGATGGAACAGCAACAGTTTTCCAAGTTCTGATGATGTGGGGCTTCGAGGCAACCTTACAGGTGGCAGTACAACTAAGATTGTTTTCTCAGGTTGCAGTGGTCACATGTTTGAAAAGTACTGTTACTGAGTTGTTGCAATGGACCTTGTTGACGGTATACAACTGCTGCCATCGGCGCACTGATTGTAGAAAGAATGAATGCCTAACGTGGTGTGTAAGGTGCCAATCAAGCAGATTATTTTGTTCTGGATGATGTTGCGCTTCTTGAATGTTGATGCAGCTACTATTAAACAGGCAAATGTAATATGTTCCATCAAGTTCCCAACTTGTGCCACATAAATAGTGGACAGACTTTGGAGAGGCATGACATTAGTTATCCTTCGCAGAATTGCAGCTTCTAACCTGCTCATGTAACCATGGGACTAGTATTAATGGGATTCATCCAATAGATTTCTGGTCAGTGGTGACCCACCAGTATGTTGGTTGTGGGGATTCAAAAATCATAATGCTATTGAATGTCAAGGGGAGATGGTTAGATTCTCTCTTTCTGGATATGGTCATTGCTTGGCACTTCTGCAGTGTAACTATTACTTGCCACTTATCATCTGAGAGAGGAGACAATGGGGGTGGCAGAAACTGGAGAAATCAGACTTGATGAAGCATGGCTCTGGGAAAGGCACAGAAGGTCAGGCAGCATCTGAGGAGCAAGAGAGTTGATGTTTAAGGCACGACCCTTCTTCAGGACTTATCACCCGAAGCATGAACGCTGTTCAGAATTTACCACACTCCAGAAGGCCAGTTAGTGAAGGGAGGAAGACAGGTAATATTACACAATTTTATGAGCATTTATTTACAGACTTACAAATTACAAGCATACACTTCTGAATCCAGCAACCATTTTCAGTCAGTGTCTGTTTTTAATGGCACAGCTGAATCCCCAGTTAGTGTTTCCTTCTCTCTGTGTAAATGGAAATTAGGGATTTTACGTACAACCAAAATTTCAAAGCAAATCAAATAAAAAACCTCCATCCTCCGTCCACAGCGCTGAATTGTAAGATAGCCCTCTTCAGGGATCCAATTTCATTTCCTACAGGTATTTCTTTTTGAAAAACAATGAGACTTACATTCAGCCATTTAAGTTTCATGATTTCCTTTCTTTCTAGTGTTTATTTCAAACCAGCGAGATCAATCTGTAACCTTTATTCACTTACTCGCTCACACCAACTGTCTATTTATCTTTGTTTCGCATGTTCTAATTTACTGTCAATTATTGACAGCCACAAAACCTTCACCATCATGAGGACTTCTTCCAGCTTTGTTCCAAAGTGGCTCTATGGTGCTTATCCATTGTCTAATCCATTCAAACTGTATGGCTTCTACTTGCGCTACTCTGTCAGCAAAGACAATTATTGCAAGATCTCCACTATTTTTGGCTTTTTTAGTGGATGCAAGAGTCACTCCTAGGCAGGATTAGAATTAGAATTAGAATTGGAATTGGAATTGGAATTAGATTTTATTGTCACATGTTCTCAAGTACAAAAGTATGGGAGTTCAGTGGAAAAGTATGCAATGTTGCCATGAATGCCACCCTCTTAAGTACAAAGTACCTAGTTACAAATCTTAGGTACTAAAATAGATACAGAAATAGAGAAAAAAAAGCGAAAGGTTCTTCATTACAGTTCTTCTTAGTATAAATTAGGGAAATAAAGTTAAAAGGTAAACATTACAGTTATTCTATAGCCTGCAGTCACTGCATGCTGGGGGTTTTGTACCACACTGGGCTGACCCCAACCTAGCTCGCAAGTCACTGATCGCCATCAGTACTGGCAGTGATCTCTCATTGCCTCCCACTCTCTCAGCACATTCTCTTGGTCAATGGATGTCTCATTTTGGCTGTCATCCCATGCATTCAACCAAGATTTAGATATTTCTTACACATTCCACAATTGTCACAACCCGCCCATTCACTAGACCTCCCTGGAAAACTTGTCAACTGGGTGTATGCTCTGGACAATTCAACTTTGGACGTGATAGCTCTGTTCTCTGTGTCATTACCACTTTCAGACTTTGAGTTATATATACATGGGCAAGGTGGTGCAATCAATAGTAATGACACTGCCTTAATAATTCAAGAGCCTGGGCTAATACTCTGGGAACACAGGTTCAAATCCTATCACGGCAGCTGATGGAATCTAAATTCAATGGATAAATCTGGAATTAAAAGGCCTGTCATGATGGTGAGAATGAATTCATTTTCAATATCATAAAACTTCATTTGGTTCACAAATGATGAAGAAAATCAGTCGTCCATACCTTGTCTATAATTCATGTGATCCCAGAATTATAGTTACTCTTAGTGACTCTTAACTGCTCTCTGACTTGGCCTAGTAAGCAATTCAGTTGTATCAAGGACTTATGAACACTTAAAGGGATTAAACTCAATGGTCCACTTGGCATCGATCTAGGAACTGGAAATAACAATGGCCAATGGTAGTACGGTGGCTCAGTGATTCACATGGAGTTTAATTAGATTAGATTACTTACAGCTTAGATTACCAACAAGTCCACACCGACCTGCTGAAGCACAACCCACCCAGACCCATTTCCCCCTTCACCTAACACTACAGGCAATTTAGCCTGGCCAATTCACCTAACCTGCACATTTTTGGATTGTGGGAGGAAACCGGAGCACACGGAGGAAACCCACGCAGACACGAGGAGAATGTGCAAACTCCACACAGAGAGTCGCCTGAGGCGGGAATTGAACCTGGGTCTCTGGCGCTGAGAGGCAGCAGTGCTAACCACTGTGCCGCCCACAATTAGATGGAGTTTAATTTGGATAAATGCAAGGTATTGCATTGTGGTAAAACAAACAAGGCAGGACTTATATAGTTAATCATGGAATCCCTACGGTATGGAAGCAGGCCATTCAGCTCATTGCCTCCCACTCTCTCAGCACATTCTCTTGGTCAATGGATGTCTCATTTTGGCTGTCATCCCATGCATTCAACCAAGATTTAGATATTTCTTACACATTCCACAATTGTCACAACCCGCCCATTCACTAGACCTCCCTGGAAAACTTGTCAACTGGGTGTATGCTCTGGACAATTCAACTTTGGACGTGATAGCTCTGTTCTCTGTGTCATTACCACTTTCAGACTTTGAGTTATATATACATGGGCAAGGTGGTGCAATCAATAGTAATGACACTGCCTTAATAATTCAAGAGCCTGTCACCCCGCCCCAACCCTGTCCCAGTAACCCTGCATTTCCCATGACTAATCCACCTAACCCACATATCCCTGGACACTATGAGAATTTAGCATGGTCAATTCATCTAACCTGCACGCCTTTGAATGTAGAACCCTGGGTATTGTTGTCAAACAGAGACACCTATGGTTCAAGTACATTGTTCTTTGAAAGTTGCATTTAGTACGTTTGCCTTCATTGCTCAGACCATTGAATATAAGGCTTAGGACATACTGTTGAGGTTATACAGGACATTGGTGCGGTCACATTTGGAGTCAGTGTACAGTTCTTGTCACCCTGCTATAGGGAGGATATATTAAATTGGAGAGAGGTCAGAAAAGATTTATCATGTGCCTTGTGTCCAACAGGGAGGTCATTTGGACCAAGCAGCGAGCTGAATTCGCCAGGTACCCATTCTGACTTTAATGTTGAGAATTCTTGACATTCAGTTTGATCCACAGTGGGTAGTAGAATAGGAAGCTGTATATTGATGAGCTGGTAATAAGGTCATTAACAAGCAATACTTTCCCTTAATAGGTAACTCAGCCCTGCCAGGGTAAGAATCTTGCCTGATCACTTGGAGCTTTGTTAAAAGATGCAGTGAGTTGTTTCCAATAGTGAGCTAGGACTATCACTAAACATCCCACATGATTCTGCGTTCAGGCTCCTATAAGATTCCACCCATTATCATTATCAGTAGAACATTTGGTTTCAGAATCCTGAAAGCTGACCAACCGAGTAGGCTTGGTTGTACTACAATTGCTGACAACATTGGAGAAGTGAATTGCAACACTGAAGCCTATGTGACCGCAGCAACATCACACCTAACCATGCGTCGCCTTAGACTAGAGAAGCTAAAATCAGAAACAATAATTGACAGCACACTGCAGAAATTGTTTCACAAGGTAAAAGCTGAATTGCCTTACATATGAGAGAAAGAATGAGGTTTGTGTGGAGTACACAATGAAGGCACACTGTTTGATGGCAAATATATCACCTGCAAAACTCTAGAATTTCTCCAAGCATGTTGTTATATGGATTGTATCTTTCCTATCATAGCATCCCTACAGTGTGGAAGCGGGCCATTCAGCCCATCAAGTCCACACCGACCCTCAGAAAAGAATCCCACCCAGACCCACCCCACTACCCAATCCCTGTAACCCTCATTTCCCATGGATAATCCACCTTGTTTACACATACCTGCAATTTAGCACAGCCAATTCACCTAGCCCGCACAGCTTTGGACTTTGAACTTGCTAAGATGGAACAACAATCCTGTCCAGCTTTCTGGTAACCAGGGTTAGATTGCTATGTAGAAGACTTCACCGGAAAGTGTATAGCATGTACACTCAATGAAAACTCTAGTCAACTATGTCCAGTTCCTTTACAATCAACTCCATGGCCAGCTGAACTATGCAATACCTACTGCTAGGAACTCTAGGAGCCCTTAGGAATTAATGCTTTTTACCTCTTGTTCATGATCTGCATGCAAATAGTCAGACATCACTGCAACAGGTCCCACAAGCATCATTGCGGTCATTGATATCCCAGTGATAGAGTCTGGGATTTTGCCAGACTCTATCACTGCAGACAATGTTGTTTCCAATTAAGTTATGACTTCCTCTAGCAAGCTACAGAATTCACCAACAGCTGATATTGCAATGTGATCTGATATCAAATGTCGGCATTGAATAATTTTAGAGGGTGATCAACAGCAGTCAGAGAGCAAGTATATTGGATTTTAAATAATCAATACACATTCCACTTTGCACATGTCAATCAAGCCCACATTCTCTGACCGGACAATGACAGACAAAATGTATCACTGGTTGTGGATCTCACCAGCTGCTGACTGTTCTTAAGCAGCTACCAACCTCCAACTGGAATGTCAGAGCAAAGCTAAACAATGAATAAAGTAAAAGCAACAACAAATGATCAGTTGGAAGGAAACATGGTTTGCAGTTGGAGATTGGGTATGCATCAAACCGTTAAATCATGTCCTCCAATCTGTGTCATCTCCATTAGGAACCAAAAGCTCAAACAGTTGTTCAGTACTATCACTCATTCCTGTTAAAGGGCTTATGCCCCAAACGTCAACTCTCCTGCTCCTCGGATGCTGCCTGACTGGTTGTGCTTTTCCAGCATCACACTTTTGATTCTGATCTCCAGCACCTGCAGTCCTCACTTTCTCCTACCACTTATCTGTTGGGTGACAGTACAAAGTGGAATATGAGCTGCTTGATAGCAAGCCGACCAAGGTATTTCAGGGATAATGATTGTCAGAGTCCATTTCTTTTTACTCAGTGAGTGACACTGATGATAATCACCCGTCTCATCTCAACTGGTGACACAGAACCAAAACCTCAAAGCCATAGATCTCAATGCTGTCATCAACAACCTTCATATCTCAGATACTGTTCATATGAGTGTTGGGTAGAAGTAACAAAAGTAGGAGGAGAAGGAATACTGTCATGTCAAGAGTGAATGACAGACTTATATTCCATGGAAACACTGACAGTCCCACAGGCTGTGAGATTCTGAGAGCCTTTTCAGCCATCAGTGTACCCAGATCTGACTATACAGCATTCTGAGTCTACCACCAACAAGATGCCTCAGTCCACCACTGAGTAAGTTCTCTAATGGAACCGGGGACATTGACATCAGACACAGCATTAAGAGACTTGAGCTTACAAATCTCAAGGAGTTTGCAGCCCTTGAGACAATGAGGTCCAAGCACAAAGCTCTGTACCAAGTGGTGCCAGACTCCTTCATGCTACCAGTGTCACGGCCTAGTGAGAGTAGGAATAGGAGGATAGAGCAGATGAATGCGTGGCTGAGGAGTTGGTACAGGGAGAAGGATTCACAGTTTTGGATCATTGGGATCTCTTCAGGGGTAGAAATGACCTTTTTTAGAGGGATAGATTCCATCTCAATTGAAATGGGTCCAATATCCTTGCGGGGGAATTTGCTATTGCTTTTCAGGCATCTTCAAATTATTAAGGGAGGGGGATGGGAACCAAAGTGATAGTGAGAAAAGAGAAACGGCTGAGGCTAGTACAGTCAATAAGGGGAGCAAGTCAAATAGTCAAGGCAAGCAAGAGCTTGGCAGAGAACAAGATAAGACTGATAAATTGTATTTACTTTAGTTTATTTCAACTACTTACAAGAGGCCTGACAGGTAAGGCAGATGAACTCAGGTCATGGTTGGAAACATGGGACTGGGATATCATAGCCATCACAGAAACATGGCTCAGGGCAGAACTGGGATACTTTCATGTTCTGGGGCATAGATGCTATAAGAAGGTTAAAAAGTGGGGCAAGAGAGAAGGGGGAGTCAAGTCATGTTTTTATTTAGGAGGAACATTACAGCTGAACTTAGGGAGGATATTCTTGGGATATCATCCAGTGAACTTATATGGATGGAACTTAAAATAAGAAAGAGATTATCATCTTTTTGGGATTGTATTATGGGCCCCCAATAGTCAGTGGAAAATTGAGAAGCAAACATGTATGAAGATCTCAGATACCTGTAAGAATAATAGGGTTTGTATTGGTAGGGGATTTTAACTTTACAAGCATAGTCATAGTGTTAAGGGCTTGGATGGGGAGGAAATTGTAAAGTGTGTATAAGAAAACTTTCTTATTCAATTTGTAGATGTACCAGCTAGAGAAGGAGAAATACTTGACCTTCTTTTGGGAAATAAGGCAGGGCAAGTGGCTGAGGTATCAATGGGGGAGCACTTTGGGGCAAGTGATCATACTTCTACTACTTTTACAATTGTTATGGAAAAGAATAGAACTGATCAAAAAGTTAAAGTTCAAAATTGGAGTAAGGCCAATTCTGACGGTATTTGACAGGAATTTTCAAAAATTGATTTGGGGAGGCTATTCGCACGTAAAGGGATGGTTGGGAAGTGTGATGGCTTTAAGGATGAGGTAATAAGAGTTCAGAGACAGGGCAAAGAAGGAGGCATATATCAGGTATAGACAGCTGGGATCAAGTGAACCCCTAGAAGAGTGTAAGGGCAGTAGGCGTTCCTAAGAGGGAAATAAGGGGGACAAAAAAGGGACATGAGATATCTTTGGCAAATAGATCTAAGGAGAATCAAAGAGATTCTATAAATAATTTAGGGAAAAAGAGTAACCAGGGAGCAAATAGGGCCCTTAAAGATAGGCTCATGTATGGAACCACAGGAGATGAGTGAAAGACTAAATGAACATTTTGCTCCAGCATTTACTGCGGAGAAGAACTTGAAAGTAGGGAACTTGGGAAAATAAATATTAATGTCTTGAAAAGAGTTCATATTTACTAAAGAACAGGTACTGGAGGTCTTAAACGCATAAAGGCGGGTAAATTCTCAGGACCTGATCAGGCATTTCCCAAAACTTTGTGGGATGTTAGGGAAGAGATTATTGAGCCCCCTACTGAGAAATTAGTAATATCGACAGCCATGGGTGAGGAGCCACAAGTCTGGAGGTTAGCTAACATGTTGCCATTATTTAAGAAAGGCTGTAAGGAAAAGCCAGGAAACAATAGACCGATGAGCCTTATTTCAGTGGTGGGTAAGTTGTTGGAGAGGATTCTGAGGTACAGGATTTACATGCATTTGGAAAGACAAGGTCAAATTAAGGATAGCCAGTATGGCTTTGTGCATGGGAAACTGTGTCACACTAATTTGACTGAGTTTTTTGAAGAGGTGACAAGGAAGATTGATGAAGGCAGAGTGGGGGATGTTACTTATACTGACTTCAGCAAAGCGTTCAACAAGATTCTGCATGGTAGACTGAATAGTAAGGTCAGATCATATGGAATCTGGGGGAGCTAGCCAATTGTATACAAAATTGGCTTGAAGTAGAAGACAGAGTGGTGGTGTAGGATTATCTTTTGGACCAGATGCCTGTGACCAGTGGTGCGCCACATTGATCAATAGTGGGTCGACTGCTTTTCTTCATTTATATGAATGATTTGGATGTAGGAGGTATACTAAGTAAGTTTACAAATTACACCAAAATATGTGATGTACTGGAAAGGGAAGGAGACTATGTCAGAGTACAACGGGACCTTGATCAGATGGGCCAATGGGCTGAGGAGTGGCAGATGGAGTTTAATTTAAATAAATGTGAGGTGTTGCATTTTGACAAGGTAAACCAGAGTTGGACTTCTACAGTTAATAGTAGGGCCCTGAGGACTGTTGCCAAACAAAGAAATCAAAGATTGCAGGTTCATCATTCTTGAAAGTGGAGTCACAGGTAGACATGTTGGTGAAGAAAGCATTTGGCTTGCTTGCCTTCATTGATCATAACATTGAGTATAGGAATTGGGAGGTCATATTGCAACTGTACAGGACATTGGTCAGGCCACTTTTGGAATACAGCTTTCAATTCTGGTCGCCCTTCTGTAGAAAGGATGTTGTTAAAATCTGACAGGTGCAGAAAAGATTTACAAGCATGTTGCTGGGACTAGATGCTTTGAGCTATAGGGAATAGACCGTGCCTTTTTTCCCTGGACCATCAGATACCGAGGGCTAACTTATTAGATGTTTATACAATCATGAGTAGCATGAATGAGGTGAATAGCCAAAATCTTTTCCCCAGGGTAGGTGAGTCCAAAGCTAGAGGAAACAGGTTTAAGGTGAGAGGGGTAAGATTTTAAAAGGACCTGAGGGGCACCTTTTACATTCAGCTAACTGGATAGGTGTATGAACGGGAAGGGCTGAGAGAAATGTGTGCCAAATGCTAGCAAACAGGACTAGGTCAGTTCGGGATGTCTGCTCTGCGCAGATAAGTTGGATCGAAGGGTCTGTTATATCACTCTGTGACTCCCTGCTCTTTGACAAGTAACAGCCGGTCTGACAATGCACCAAGTAGGAACAAATTACTGCAGATGTTGGAGTCTGCACTGAAAAGAAAAAGTGCTGGAGATCACAGTGGGTGAGAGAGCATCTGTGGAGAGAGAGCAAGCTAATGTTTTGAGTAGATAACTCTTCATCAGAGCTGACATGAAGTTTGGAGGGACAGCATTTATGCAGTCATGTGGGGATGGAGTGCTGGGGGAGAAAAGGTATTGATAGAGCAGATTAAGTGATCAAATTATGAGAATGGCAGAACAATGGTGTTTCTAACTGTCAGACTGGAAAGAACAGACAGTCCCACTGGAGTGCAGAGAGGGGAGAGAGGACATGGTGATAGAGAATATAGCAAGTAAAGCTAAAAGAAGGGGAAGGAATGGAAATGTGTTCGCAATCTAAAAGTGTTGAAATCAGTATTAAGCCCAGAAGGCCGTAAAGTGCCTCGTCTGAAGATGAGATGTTAGAGTCATAGAGTTGTAGAGATGTACAGCACAGAAATAGACCCTTCGTTTCATCCTGTACACGCCGAACAGATACGAAAGATCTTGAAGAAGGCTTATGTCCGAAATGTCGATTCTCCTGTTCCCTGGATGCTGCCTGACCTGCTGCGCTGTTCCAGCAACACATTTTCAGCTCTGATCTCCAGTATCTGCAGACCTCACTTTCTCCATGCCAACCAGATATCCCAACTTAATCTAGTCCCACTTGCCAGCACCCAGCCCATATCTCTCCAAGCCCTTCCTGTTCATATACTCACCCAGATGCCTTTTAAATGTTGCAGTTGTACCAGCCTCCACCACTTCCTCTGGCTGTTGTTCCTCCAGTTTGCACTGTGATTCTTTGGAGCACCACAGCATGCCAAGTACAGACACATGGGTCGGCGAGCAGGACGCTGTGTTAAAATGACTGACTACAGGAAGGTCGGCGTCATGCTTGCACATGGACCGGAAGTGTTCTGAAAAGTGGTCACCCAGTCTGCTTTTGGTTTGCCCAATGTAAAGTTGATCACATTGGATGCAGCGAATACGATACACAAGATTGGAGGTGGTACGGTGAAATGCTGCTTCACCTGGAAAGACGATTTAGGGTCTAGGGTGGTGAGTAAGGAGGAGTTGAAGAAGAAGGTGTTGTGCCTTCTGAGGTTACAGGGGAAGGTACCATGGGAAGAGGGAGGTGGCGTTAGTAGTCAAGGAATGGACTAGGGTGTCCAGGAGGGAGTGGTCCCTTCCAAATGTAGACAGTGCGAGTGAGGGGAAGAATGTGTTTGGTGGTGACGTTTTGTTGGAGTTGTCTGAAATGGCAGAGAATGGTCCTTTGAATGTGGAGGCTGGTGGGACGAAAAGTGAGGACAAGGGGAACCTGAACTGTTATGAGTGATGGGAAGGGGCAAGGGTGGAAACACAGGTCATAGGTCAGATGTGGTTGGGAGCCCTGTCAACTACAATAGGCCACCACCCTTCTTTTCTCTAAACTGCTCCATCAAATGCCTGGGGCATATACAGCCCTGTTCTCTGGGGCAGCTGCAACCTCCCCTATCCCTTCCTTCTCTCTTGGCTAGAGGCCAGTTGTGTCTGGTGTCCCACTATATGGTAAAAACAAGGACTGCAGATGCTGGAAACGAGAGTCTAGATTAGAGTAGTGCTGGAAAAGCTCAGCAGGTCAGGCAGCATCCGAGGAGCAGGAAAATCGACATTTTGGGCAAAAGCCCTTCATCAGGAACTACTATATGGTAGACCCTATAAGTAAGCCACCTTCTGAAATATGTACAATGTCAATTTCTGAACTGAGTAACAGCGAGTGAGAGGTCTAGGGGCTAATGATGTTTCTTCACCATCAACCTCTCTCTTTTCCTACTTTTCAACTCCGTGCCACTGCTTGTAATGATCACAGCACATTGGCACCTGAAAGGAGAATGTTGTGAGGCTGGATGGAGGGAAGAAACAGATGCAGCCTTGAATTTTCTTCAACTTGTAAATCAGCAAGGGATAGTGGGATGAGATTAGGGCATTCTTTATCTTCAACGACTTGAGTTGTAGCCAGAGGCTCAGTATGACGAGTTCAGTAATGGTGAGCGCCAAGATAAGGATGTGCTGTTTATCTATCGGTCTCACTCATTCAGTGTAGCTAGCTTCAGTCGCCTGCTACCCTGTTGTAATTGTATGACTGAGGATGTGAGCTATGCGTGTGAGAATTGTAGCAGTGTCCAATGTATGAACATGAGGTGATTATTAGGCATGCATTGGTGGGGATTGTTGGAAGGCTAATGAAAGGAGGTGAATTGAGCAGTGCTTAGGCTAGTGGTTCTGTTGTAAGGATGTGTCCTTTGAAGATTAATTCACTCTGAACGCCTGTGTAAAAGTCGCTGACAGTGATCAAAATGTAAGAACAGAAGAAATATTAGCCAGAGCAGGCCATCTGGCTGGTCAAATCTGCTCTGCCATTCAATAAGATCATGGCTTATCTTTTCGTGGCCTTGACTCCACTGACTCTTAGCTCATTTACTGTTCAAAAATCTATCCACTTTACATTCCATGCGGTAGTCTCAACTTCTTCACTGGGCAGGAAATTCGACAGATTAATAACCCTTTGGGTGAAGATGTTCTTCTCAACTCAGTCTGAAATCTGCTTCTCCTTACTTTGAGGCTATGCCCCCGCACCCCCCCAGTTCTAGAATCGCCCACCAGTGGAAACAACATGCTCACTTCTATCTTAAATCTGATGGCTATCTGGTCCCGGTACCTCCTCATTGTATGGCTGGAGGGTCTCCTGATTCCCTGTGGACAGATAACCTTTCTCCCCCCCGTGCAGGTCAGGCACCAAGAGCTCTAGTGATTCATCACAGCACTTTGGAGCCATGTTCACTCTGCCCCTCACGTCAGGTACTCTTAATTTGTTCCAGACAGAATGCACCTCTCCTTTGAGAAGTGCAAACTGAATTTAAGTAGCATTAATTTAAATGGTGCCAATCTTGTACAAACTCAGACCTCTGCTGAGGTGTATGACCACTCAATGGTATACTACCATTATTTAAGTGAACAGGCAGCATGAAGTTTGTGCGATGCTTAATGAGCCCATATGGGTTAATACGTGCCATGATTCCTTTGTCTACTTTGGGGAACTATCACAGAATCCTGACAGTGTGGAATTAGGCCATTCAGCTCACCTCCAAAGGGGAGCATCCCACCCAGACCAGAGCACCAGGAAGAAACCCACGCAGACACAGGGAGAATGCGCAAACTCCACAAAGACAGGCACCCGAGGCTGGAATCGAACTCAGGTCTCTGCCACTGTGAGGCAGCAGTGTTAACCACTGAGCTACCATGTTGCCTCATCACATTTTGGCCCCAAAGTCATTCTTCAGCTACCAGATATGACCTACCTTCTAATATAAAGTCTTTGTTCTCAAAGGTGTTCTTGCCTCCATTTCTAATGTGGGCGAATTTTGACAGCTGTGCCCGAGCTATTTAATTGTTTTTCTTACATTCTAAATAGTTCCAAATCTCTCCAGTGTTGTTAGCTGTAAAATAGGTGGGTTTGATTTGCTTTGTACAGAGAACCTGCAGTACATTCATTAACTTGTACCAGGCACTCATTTATTCCCAGGTGGATTTATATAAAAGATGAAAAATGTGAATCCAGTTTTCTGAAAATTAGTGGCCTATTTCTATATATCATTGCTGGAATGTTGGTCAAGGATAGATACTGAACGGATCCCTCTTCTCATCTTTCAAGAAAAAAATCAGAGACTAGTTCACATATTGCTGCAGTTGTGTGTGAGATTTCGAAAAATGTACTCTTGTGTTGAGTTAATGTTGACACTATAATCCTGTTAATAGTCCAAACGTATAGCCATATGTGTCAACTCTCACTTTTGTGTCAAATGCTTCTCGGCTCAATCAGCCCTTGACATCAAGGCTGTATTCAACCAAGTGTGGCATCAAGGAACCCCAGCATAAGTGGAATCAGTGAGTATTGGGGGCAAATCTTCCACTAGTCGGTTTCATACCTGGCACATAGGAAGATGATTGTGGTTGTTGGAGGTTGGTCATCTCAGTTTCAGGACATCTCCACAGGAGATCCTAAGGGCAGTGCCCCAGGCCCAACCATCTTCAGCTGCTTCATCAATGACCTTCACTTCATCATCAGGTCAGAAGTGAGGATGTTCGCCAATGATTGCACAATGTTCAGCACCATTCGTGACTCCTCAGATACTGAAACAGTCTATGTTCGAATGCAACATGATCTGGACAATATCCAGGGTTGGGCTGACAAGTGGCAAGTAAAATTCACACCACATAAATGCCAGACAATGATCATCCCCATTAAGAGACAATCTAACTACTGCCCATTGATATTCAATGGTGCTACCATCACTGAATCTCTCACTATCAACATCCTGGGGGTTACCATTGACCAGAAACTCAATTAGATTCACCACATAAACATAGTGGCTACAAGAGCAGGTCAGTGGCTAGGAATATATGGCAAGTAACTCACTCCTAAATCCCTAAAGCCTACCCATCATCTACAAGGCACAGGTCAGGAGTGTTGTGGAGTATTATCCACTGGATTGGTGCAGCTCCAACAACACTGAAGAAGCTTGACACCATCCGGGACAAAGCAGCCTGCTTGATTGGCATTATGTCCACAACATCAGTCCCTCCATCACCAATGCCCAGTAACTGCAGTGTGTACTATGTCCAAAATGAACTGCAGAAATTTGTCAAAGATGCTCACACAGCACCTTCCAAACCCATGATCTTTTCCATCTCGAAGGACAAGGGCATGGGAACATCACAACTGGCAAGGGCACCTCCACGCTGCTCACCAGCCTGACTTGGAAATATTATCGCCGTCGCTTCACTGTTGCTAGGTCAAAATCCTGGAATTCCTTCCGTAATGGCATTGTGGGTCAACCCACGGGAGGTGACTGCAGCAGTTCATGAAGGCAGCTCACCACCACCTCCTCAAGGGCAATTGTGGACAGACAATAAATGCTGGCCCAGCCAGCAGTGCTCACATCCCACAAATGAATTTTTTTTTAAAATCCCCCCCCAGACGTTTGAGCACAAGATTTAAGCTGGCACGCTAGCGCAGTACTGAGGGGCTGCATGTCAAATTGCTTAATTGGTTGTTCAGCACTTTGAAACATCTTCAAGTCATGAAGGTGCTATATAAATGCAAGTCATTCTTACAATAATATTACAGCAGCAGCAGTAGGAGCTTGATGGTACATAGGGATTCTTGAAGTATTATCAACTGGAGTCTTTATTCTTCTACAGCAGGGTTAGAAATTAAATGTTTACATGCATTGAATATTTCCAGAGTAATACCAGAATTGCCCTGCTGAATTTCCCTACAATCCTGCATTTTCTTCAGATATTTCACAATTAATATTTCCTTAAAATATGCAGGAGGCACTGTCTTGCCTGTTCTCCCCAGACCTGCAGCATCAACCTGTTTTTCCAAGCCTTTATGTACACATCCACTAGAAGCAAATGCACACATGACTTGCTACATCCTTTGTTGCCCTGGCAACTGAGTGACTTGAGAGTCAACCAGATAAGTGTGGGCTTCGAGTCATCGAGAGGCCAAACTGAGCAGGGGTAGCAGGACATTAAATGAACTAGTTGGTTTATTACAGCAATGTGGCATATTGTGGTTTTTCTGGGTGCGAGCACAAAAGAATTATTGGATTCAGAATACAAAAGTTGCCATGACAGGGGGTCAACTTCAAGTTCGTCAGTCTAGTATCAGAACTATCAGGCACAATGCCCCAAAAGCCACTGGCTTTTTAAAAATAGACAGTCAATGTCCCAGTCATTTTACAGTTTTCCTCAGTCTTTCGTCCATTCACTTAAGTCCTTTCTGAACATGCATTGTCAATTTTTGTCCTTTACTTCATAATCCAAACACAGGAGTCACACAGCCTGAGATATGTAAATCTGCTAATGGAGATTTGATGTAGCCAGTTCTGCAAAATGTTCAGAATTTAAGCTATGCCTTGAACACACTGCGCTTTTGTATAATTGGAATGGAAGAGTTGCATCACCTCATGCCTTTGACAACGTCAAAATGTCCCAAAGCACTTTAGGACCAATTAAATATTTCCTTTTTTAATGTGGTCGTTGTTGTAATGTAGGAAAAACAGCAGACATAGGTCACAGTCTAACGATACAAGGTAGGCTATAAGACTGAGATGAGGAGAGATTTGTTCAATCAGACCATGGTGAGCCTGTGGAATTCTCTGCCACAGAAAGTGGTTGGAACCAAAACATTGAATGTTTTCAAGGAGGTAAATAGAGTTCTTAGGGCTAAAGGAAACAAAGGAGTCGGGGCGAAAGAGAGAATACGATACTGAGTTGAATGAGCAGCCACGATTATATTGAATGCAAAGCAGGCTCAGAGGGCTGAATGGCCTCATTCTGCTTCTATTTCATAAAATCACTACAGTGCGGAAGCAGTTCATTCAGCCCATTAACTCCAAACCGACCCTCTGAACAGCATCTCATCCAGACTCACCCCAATAGTTGTAATCATGCATTTCCCATGGTTAACACACCTAACCTGCAAATCCCTGGATAATTTAGCATGGCCAATCCACTGAACCTATAGGAGCTATAGGAGAAAATCAGAGGAAACCCATGCAGACAAGGGGACAATATGAAAATTCTACACAGGTGGTCACCCAAGGGTGGAATTGAACCTGGGTGCCTGATGCAGTGAGACAGCAGTGCTAACCACTGAGCCAAATTGCTGCCCCATTTATTACATTTCTATGAACTGTTACATGCTCAAGTCTTTAGATTTTAACCCACAACTTACTGACTCGCTCACACAAATGCCACCACAGAATCTGGGACTGCCATGTTTCTGGCCCAACCTAGGAGTGGCAGGCTTGGGAAGCAGGGTGAGAAAGTTTGGAGGAAGCGAGGGTGAGGATTTCCCCTGCTCCAGAGGCTCTTTCCCCTGAGGTCTGACAGTCAATAACATAGCTGAGGGCTTAATGTGGGGCAGCCTGCCTCACCAGCGCATTGTTGGTACTAGAGTGGCCCCACCCTGCCGAGGGCTGTCTTGCAAACCCAGAAGCATCCGATTCAGGGTCTGCTCGCCAGAAGATTCCTGAGACAGACTCTGCACCGACAAATGCAGGCTCAGAGCTTCCATTTCATCTCTCACCCAGACCTCAGGAACCAACGGGAAAATCCAGCCTTTTATGCAGTCAGGAAAGACCTCTCAAATGGAGCAGGCTATTTTTCTAAGGAAGGGTCACTGGACCTGAAAGGTTAACTCTGATTTCTCTCTACAGATGCTGCCAGACCTGCTGAGCTTTTCCAGTGACTTCTGATTTTGTAAGCTATTTTTGAATTTGCGTAGCCATCAAAGGTGAAAAATTTTTCTCTTTGCTTGTCATTGCTGTTCCTTCTGCATGGCTGTACAGCCTTAACTTAATCAATGACATTTTGTGATCCCTTGTTACTTCATCAAAGAGGATTCAAATATTCAGCTTAGATCTTCATTTCAATGATTGCTGTAACATCTATTATTTGGCATTTGTGTGTTATTAAGTGACATAGATGTATGATTTCTGAGCATAATTGATTTTAAAATTATGATTCATTGGGATCTCTGTGTTAGTTCAGTCGATAACAGGATGAGGTTAAGTAGAATTTACCAAACTCTCATGTAATTACATACAATGAAAAATTGTTGGGCTAAAGTAGACTTCTTTCATTTTGAGTTATGTAGGACTGAAGTTTGCCAGATTTCAGCTAAGTGTGCTTCTCTTCCTGAAGCCCTGTATGTTTTCTTTCACTATCTTACCAAACTCACATCATTGTCTGTACATCTTTTCCTTTTGGCACCCCACTCATCATATTCTCTGAATCACCATCCGTTCAAGGGCCCACCACTGCCAGAATAACTAGGCATCCTTGAATCCAGCACCACCTTTAAAGACCCTCCACCAAACATTGGCAGTTGACCTTCTGGGGCCTGCACTGGAAGAGCAACTACAAACCAATGCTTCTCAGGGCTGTTACGACACGAGGTAAACCCTCCTGTTTAATTTAAACCAGCAACACAGAAAAGATTTATCCCATACAGTAATCTGTGAAAAATCGCAAGGCCCAAAACTTCTTAAAGTAAAAATTAACAACTTTATTTCTTAAAGTATAACAGAGAATAATTAACTAACAACTACTTATAACCTCTTCCTAAAACCCCCGATTAAGATTTACAAAACAAAACTTCTTATCGCAAACCCAGGCACCTTTCGGTTCTTCCCTGTGTTCCTGTCTTCTTTTCTTCTTCTTGGGGATTCTGCTTCACAGATTAATGATCGATAAAGGTACCTTTAAATGAGCTATGTTTCAGGCAGTCTTCACATGCTAGTGGCTTGGCAGTTCTCCTCCCAACTATTCAATTATCCCCAGTCTTACCCCCCCTCCCCCCCCCCCCACCCCCCAGAGCATCAGATTGTGTCATTGGCTTTTAAGAATATCAATATACTAAATTCAAACTGGATTGGAGTTTGGTTTTTGTTGGGGGGTATAATTTAAACAGATTGACCTAATTCGAATCTGTTTTCATCTCCAGGCAACCAGCTAATCAAGTTGTCCAACCAAATGTTACGGTATTTTTTTCAGAACACTTGGTGCTGTCAAGTAGTTCCACTAGCTTTTAGCTTTCTTAAAGGACAGTACACCCACATCTTCATAACACCTCACCCCTTAAGAAATAAATGAACATCATAATGAAAAGATGGCTTCATTTTTTTCTTCTATTTTTAACACATTGCCCTAACATACAAGCAACTTTAAAATAAGTTCACCTTAAATTCTTTCCATATACCAGTATATATGTAACATTAAATCTCATCGAACCTTTATCAGTTAAATCCGCGATAACGATTACATTCTTATGACACACAACATGTATGATTTTTAAATTAAATGTCTGTAACATAAGACTCCAATGAAATAGTCTTATATTCTTGTTTTTAAAGTGTTCTAAGAACATAAGTGGATTGTGATCCATGTACACAACCGTCTCCAACACATTGTTCATGACATACACATTAAAATGTTGTGAGGCCGGTACCAAACTCAATATTTCCTTTTCAATTGTGGAGTATTTCCTTTGGTGGATGTTGATCTTCTTCAAAAAGTAACCATCTGGCAGTTCAATCCCATCCTCATCTTCGTGTAGGAGTATAGCTCCAACTCCAATGTCACTAGCATCGATGGCGACTTTAAAAGGTTTTGAAAAGTATGGTGGAGCTAAAACTGGTTTGGTGGTTAATATTGATTTCAAATGGTCGAATGGCTCCTGGCATGGTTCTATCCACTGAAACTTTGTGTTCTTCTTCAGCAAATCAGTGCCACTACACTGCTGAAGTTTGGAACAAACTTCTAATAGAATCCGCTGAGTCCGAAGAATCGAAGCACCTCTTTCTTCGAGGTTGGTTGAGGAAATTCCTCGATGGCCTCTGTCTTTGAGTTCCGTGAGGTCAGTCAACCTTCCCAGACCGATGTTATGTCTCAAGACCTTCACCGCTGCTTTTGCAAATTCAGTTTTGTTTAAGTTTATTATCAGTTTTGCTTCTTGTAGTCGTTCAAAAAGCTCTGCCAACTGTACCTTGTGATCTTTCCAGGACTTAGTAAACATCACCACATCACCCAAATAGACTGCACAGTTTATTAATGCAGCCACAGTTCTCTTCATGAGTCTTTGGAATGTGGCTGGTGCGTTCCTCATTCCAAAGGGCAACACTTTAAACGATATAGCCCATTTGGGGTTACAAAGTCAGAAATTTCTTTCGCCGTCTCTGATAAAGGTACGCCAGTAACCACACATTAAGTCCAACTTGGTGATGTAACTGGCTTGTCCGACTTTCTCGATACAGTCCTCCAATCTCGGAATTGGATATGAGTCCACTTTTGTAACAGTGTTGACCTTCCGATAATCCACGTAGAATCATTGAGTCCCGTCTGGTTTGGGAATTAAGACAACCGGCGAATTCTCTCGCTCTGGCGTGGTTCAATGATATCCTTGTCGAGCATGGCGTCCACCTCCTTCTGGACCCATCTGGCTTTGAAAGGATTAGGCCGATAGGGATGTTGTTTTATCGGAGCAGTTTTCCCGATGTCTACTTCACGTACAATAGCATAAGTCCACCCCGGCTGATTCTTACAAATGTCCTTATACTGCAGTAACAAACCTTTCACTGTGTTCTATGCTCCTGAGGCAGAAAGCTTACTAACCTAGCCCACTCCTCAAAGACTTCTTCATTTTTTAATCTATTTTGAGGCGCATCAAAATCCAGATTATCTGGATCTGATTCCTCACTCTGCAGGGCAGTAACTAACACCTGTTTCTCCAGTTCTTTCTCTGTAGTGTAATACGGTTTCAACATGTTCACATGACATACCCAATACCGTTTTTCCTATCTGGCATCTTTGCTAAATAGTTCACCAGACTCAACTTTTTCTCAATTCGATAGGGATCACTAAACCTGGTTTGAAGGGATTCTCCAATCACTCGTAACAGTACGAACACGTCATCTCCTCGGGAAAACGTCTGAGTCTCAGAGCTTTTATCTGCCACCTGCTTCATTCTACACTGTGCCTTCTTTAGGTGCTGTTTAGCTAACTTATGCGCTCGATTTAAACTCTCCCTCACCTCCGATACATAATCTAATTGTGAGATCTCCGACTTTGGTCCTGTCAATTTTTCTTTCATTAATTTCAAAGGGCCTGCACTTCATGACTGAATATTAACTCAAAGGGAGTGAACTGAGTAGATTCATTTCGGGCATCTCTAATGGCAAACAATGCAAATGGGATACCTTTATCCCAATCATTCAGGTAATCCTGACAGTATGCTCTCGACATGGTCTTCAAGGTCTGATGTCACCTTTCTAAAGCTCCCTGGGGTTCAGGATGATATTATTGGATTTAAAGTGCTGTGTGCCTAAACTATCTATAATGTCCTTAAACAGCTTAGCAGTAAAATTTGACCCTTGGTACAAATTAATCTCTCTGGGTAGCCCATACTTTGTGAGGAAAGCTACCAATTTCTCTACTACCCTTTTTGCTTTGATACTCCGTAATGGAATCGCCTCCGGAAATCTGGAAGACACATCCATTATGGTTTACAAGTACTGGTTTCTACTTTTAGTTCTCGGGAGGGGACCTACACAATCAATTATAACCCACATGAAAGGCTCTTCAAATGTGGGAATTGGCAACAAACATGTTGGCTTTTTAACCGCCTGTGGCTTACTTATCAGTTGGCATGTATGACACGTACAGCAAAAGTTAACCTCATCCTTGTGCAAGCCAGGCCAATAAAAATGTTTTTGTACCTTAGCCTGAGTCTTTTGTACCCCTTGGTGACCTGCTACAGGTAGCTCGTGTGCTACCTGTAACACCACCTGTCTCTATGCTAAGGGCAACACAATCTGATGCATCTTGGCCCATTTCTCCTCTGCACTAACCTGCTGTGGTCTCCATTGTCACCTTAGGATTCTATCTTTCAGATAATAACCCTCTGGAATATTCTCTGTCTCCTTTTCAGCGCACACATCCACATATATATCTTATATTATTTTTGTCTTGCTGTTGCAAGTCTCTGAACTTTTCAGGACTAAACACTTCTGTCTGACCCTCTGTCTGTTCAGGTTTTTTCTGTACCATTGTGCCAAACAGGATATCTGCTAACTGAACCTCAGCTCCTTGGTCTTTCTCTTTACTTTTCGCTTCGTACTGTGACTTATGATCATGGGAGCTGGTTACCACACAGTCTGGGAAAATACCAGGATATTTCTATTTTAACTCCTCAGTTTCTTGGTCTTCCTTGGGCTTCTCCACAACAAGGGGTGTCACTCTCACCTTGGACTCTGCCAAATCATTCCCAAGATCAAACTTACCGCAACTCCCTGGACTGGTTTCACTGAACCTTCAGGACAGGCCATAGGCCACTCTGGACTGTAATGACTTTGAGCATCTCAAGTGGCCAACTGACTGTTTTCAAGCTCCTGGACTGATATTAGATGATGCCCTTGCCTTACAGAGCTGGGATACCCCTAACCGAAGGGTATCTCCCTTTGCCTAACTGAATTCTACTCTCCTGAGATTTTGTGACATGGACATTTGGTTGAAGCACATTCAGGGTGTTTGCTGTATTCATTTCTGGCACATGGTGCGACATAGTGCAGTACAGATTATTGTAAACAGTGCTATATAGTTTGATTCACCATAGTTAATGATGTAGCACAGTGCTGTAGAGTAACATGCTCACCCCTTTGACTGATAACTGCTGACAAGCAAGCTGGCACAAAGTGAGTGAGCACTAAGAAAGCAAGTGAGAAAAACCCAAAGTGTTCCTTGGTCCAGCAATTTTCCAATGAAAGGTATTTGTGCGCTCCAAAGTGCAGCATTAAAATGCAGAACCATCTTCCAAGTGGTTCGGAGATAAGTTGTGAGGTTGTGTTGAGGTTGATATATGTCCAATGCCAATGTCCGTGAACAGGGAATGCATGCCATCAATGCCCATGGAGTGTGCCCTGAGCTGTTGGTAACTGATGTCCGAGATGGCAGTCCAGAGGCGCGAATGGTGAGCTGGAACTGCCAGGTACCTGCTCTGACTATCATGTCAGGAATTCTCGGTGTCTAGTTTCTATCCAGGGGATTAGAGTGGGATATTTCCCAATTTCACTTCCTGTGAAACATTTCCCGAGAATGGGAAACTGCATATCAATGACACAGGGTTAACTAATGATGAGATGTTAATGCATGCTAATGAACTGAAGTAGACCTATCACTGCACGCTAGTGAGAATTCCATCTTGCCTTTCAAAATGAGACTTTTTGCTCTTGATGTCAAGAAATGCCTCACTGCTGACCTCACACGATTTCCCCAACTTTTTGCCAATTCCCATATCGTACAATGTCTGAGACGATCGTGGAATCTTAAGTCATAGAGTTGCAGAGTCATACAGGATAGAAACAGACCCTTCAGACCAACATGTTCATGTCTACCAAGTTTCCAAAGGAAATTAGTCCCATTTGTCTGCACTTGGCCCATATCCTTCTAAACCTTTCCTATTCATGTAGTGTTCAAACGTCTCCTAAATGTTGTAACTGTATCTGCATCTACCACATCCTCTGGCAGTTCATTCCACACACAAACTGCTCCCTGTGTGAAAAAACTGCCCCTCAGGTACCTTTTAATTTGTTATCCTCTCACCTTAAAATAATGCCTTCTAATTATGAACTCCCCCACCCTTGGGAAAAGACTTTTGCTTTTCACCTTACTATTGCCCCTCATGATTTTATAAACCTGCGCTGGGATTTTACCCTGCAACAGTAGCTCTACTGGAGAAGGGTAAGAAGATCTAAGGTGGGAATTTTATAATTCACAAAGATTTTCGACAGTGACAAGAAAGAAATGATTTCCCCAGGTTAGGGAATTGGCAACTGTTTTGATTGACGACCCATGGTGACTGAGAGAACTAAATTAACAAACACTGAAATTCACAACTAATCTTGGAGGAACTGTTGGGCGAAGTTCACAGCACAGAATCAGATAAGTTAATTGTTGTTTTAACTCTGTCCAAGAGAAAGCCTGCAGTAGTGGGTACAGTGGATTCTTTCTTGATTATTTGTTTTTGGAGATAAGTCTCTTGATTAAACTTAAAATATAAGCCATAGCTATTAATTTAACCTGGGGCAGTGTTTGAAGAGGAATAAGATGGTGTTATTTTCTGGGTCTGTAGATTGTGAAGGAGCAAAAATGGCCTTTGCAGTGATATGTACTTCTTGTCAGATGTGGGAGTTTAAAGAGAGTTTAAGGGTTACTGCGGATTATATCTGCCACAAATGCTGTTGGATGCGAATCTTATCAAATCGAGTGGATCAGTTGGAGAGACAGATAGAAGCGATGAGGAATTTGCAACAGCAACACTGTGTGATGGATGGCAGTTATAAGAAGGGGAGCAAGTCTCGGATACAATCACATAGATGGGTTAACTCCAGGAAGGGTGGGAGAGGTTGGCACCTAGGGCAGGAGCCTTTTGTGGATATACCCATTTCAAACAGGTATGCTGTTTTGGAAAATGTAGGGGGTGATGGATTCTCAGGGGAACATAACACAGACAGCCAAGTTTCTGGTATTGAGACTGGCTCTAATGCAACGAGGGTTACGTCGGCTTCCAAGAGATCAATTGTGTTAGGGGATTCTGTAGTCAGAGGTACAGACAGACATTTCTGTGGCCAGCAGCGAAAAAGCAGAATGGTGTGTTGTTTCCCTGGTGCCAGGATCAAGGATGTCTCAGACAGGGTGCAGAATGTTCTCACGGGAGAGAGGGGCCAGCAGGAGGTCATTGTCCACATTGGAACCAACGACATTGGAAGGGAAAAGGTTGAGACTCTGAAGGGAGATTACAGAGAGTTAGGCAGAAATTTAAAAAGGAGGTCCTCAAGGGTAGTAATATCTGGATTACTCCCAATGCTACGAGCTAGTGAGGGCAGGAATAGGAGGGTAGAGCAGATGAATGCATGGCTGAGGAGCTGGTGTATGGGAGAAGCATTCACATTTTTGGATCATTGGAATCTCTTTTGGAGTAGAAGTGACCTGTACAAGAAGGATGGATTGCACCTAAATTGGAAGGGGACTAATATACTGGCAGGGAAATATGCTAGAACTGCTTAGGAGGATTTAAACTAGTAAGGTGAGGGGGGTGGGATCCAGGGAGATAGTGAGGAAGGAGATCAATCTGAGACGGGTACAGCTGAGAACAGAAGTGAGTCAAACAGTCAGGGTAGGCAGGGACAAGGTAGGACTAATAAATTAAACTGCATTTATTTCAATGCAAGGGGCCGAACAGGGAAGGCAGATGAACTCAGGACATGGTTAGGAACATGCGACTGGGATATCATAGCAATTACAGAAACATGGCTCAGGGATGGGCAGGACTGGCAGCTTAATGTTCCAGGATACAAATGCTACAGGAAGGATAGAAAGGGAGGCAAGAGAGGAGGGGGAGTGGCATTTTTGATAAGGGATAGCATTACAGTTGTGCTGAGGGAAGATATTCCCGGAAATACATCCAGGGAAGTTATTTGGGTGGAACTGAGAAATAAGAAAGGGATGATCACCTTATTGGGATTGTATTATAGACACCCCCAATAGTCAGAGGGAAATTGAGAAACAAACTTGCAAGGAGATCTCAGCTATCTATAAGAATAATAGTTATGGTAGGGGATTTTAACTTTCCAAACATAGACTGGGACTGCCTTAGTGTGAAAGGTTTAGATGGAGAGGAATTTCTTAAGTGTGTGGATGTACCTACTAGAGAAGATACAAAACTAGACCTACTCTTGGGAAATAAGGCAGGGCAGGTGACTGAGGTGTCAGTGGGGGAGCACTTTGGGGCCAGCAACCATAATTCTATTTGTTTTAAAATAGTGATGGAAAAGGATAGACCAGATCTAAAAGTTGAAGTTCTAAATTGGAGAAAGGCCAATTTTGACGGTATTAGGCAAGTACTTTCGAAAGCTGATTGGAGGCAGATGTTCGCAGGTAAAGGGATGGCTGGAAAACGGGAAGCCTTCAGAAATGAGATAACAAGAATCCAGAGAAAGTATATTCCTGTCAAGGTGAAAGGGTAGGCTGGTAGGTATAGGGAATGCTGAATGACTAAAGAAATTGAGGGTTTGGTTAAGAAAAAGAAGGAAGCATATGTCAGGTACAGACAGGATAGAACGAGTGAATCCTTAGAAGAGTATAAAGAAAGTAGGAGTATACTTAAGAGGGAAATCAGGAGGGCAAAACGGGGACATGAGATAGCTTTGGCAAATAGAATTAAGGAGAATCCAAAGGGTTTTCACAAATATATTGAGGACAAAAGGGTAACTAGGGAGAGAATAGGGCCCCTCAAAGATCAGCAAGGCGGCCTTTGTGTGGAGCCACAGAAAATGGGGGAGATACTAAATTAATATTTTGCATCAGTATTTACAGTGGAAAGGATATGGAAGATACAGACTGTAGGGAAATAGATGGTGACATCTTGCAAAATGTTCAGATTACAGAGGAGGGAGTGCTGGATGTCTTGAAATGGTTAAAGGTGGATAAATCCCCAGGACCTGATCAGGTGTACCCGAGAACTCTGTGGGAAGCTAGAGAAGTGATTTCTGGGCCTCTTGCTGAGATATTTATATAATTGATAGTCACAGGTGAGGTGCCGGAAGACTGGAGGTTGGCAAACGTGCAGCCACTGTTTAAGATGAGTGGTAAAGACAAGCCAGGGAACTTTAGACTGGTGAGCCTGACCTCGGTGGTGGGCAAGTTGTTGGAGGGAATCCTGATGGACAGGATGTACATGTATTTGGAAAGGCAAGGACTGATTCGGGATAGTCAACATGGCATTGTGCGTGGGAAATCATGTCTCACAAACTTGATTGAGTTGTTTGAAGAAGTAACAAAGAAGATTGATGAAGGCAGAGCAGTAGATGTGATCTATATGGACTTCAGTAAGGCGTTCGACAAGGTTCTCCATGGGAGACTGATTAGCAAGGTTAGATCTCATGGAATCCAGGGAGAACTAGCCATTTGGATACAGAACTGGCTCAAAGGTAGAAGACAGAGGGTGGTGGTGGAGGGTTGTTTTTCATACTGGAGGCCTGTGACCACTGGAGTGCCACAAGGATCGGTGCTGGGCCCTCTACTTTTTGTCATTTACATAAATGATTTGGATGCGAGCATAAGAGGTACATTTAGTAAGTTTGCAGATGACACCAAAATTGGAGGTGTAGTGGACAGCGAAGAGGGTTACCTCAGGTTACAACAGGACCTGGACGAGATGGGCCAATGGGCTAAGAAGTGACAGATGGTGTTTAATTCAGATAAATGCGAGGTGCTGCACTTTGGGAAAGCCAATCTTAGCAGGACTTATACACTTAATGGTAAGGTCCTAGGGAGTATTGCTGAACAAAGAGATCTTGGAGTGTAGGTTCATAGCTCCTTGAAAGTGGAGACGCAGGTAGATAGGATAGTGAAGAAGGCATTTGGTATGCTTTCCTTTATTGGTCAGAGTATTGAGTACAGGAGTTGGGAGGCCATGTTGCGGCTGTACAGGACATTGGTTAGGCCACTGTTGGAATATTGGGTGTAATCCTGGTCTCCTTCCTATCGGAAAGATGTTGTGAAACTTGAAAGGGTTCAGAAAAGATTTACAAGGATGTTGCCAGGGTTGGAGGATCTGAGCTACAGGGAGAGGCTGAACAGGCTGGGGCTGTTTTCCCTGGAGCGTCGGAGGCTGAGGGGTGACCCTATAGCGGTTTACAAAATTATGATGGGCATGAATAGGATAAATAGACAAAGTCTTTTCCCTGGGGTCGGGGAATCCAGAACTAGAGTGCATAGGTTTAGGGTGAGAAGGGGAAGATATAAAAGAGACCGAAGGGGCAACTTTTTCACGCAGAGGGTGGTACATGTATGGAAAGAGCTGCCAGAGGATGTGGTGGAGGCTGGTACAATTGCAACATTTAAGAGGTATTTGGATGTGTATATGAATAGGAAGGGTTTGGAGAGATATGGGCCGGGTGCTGGCAGGTGAGGCTAGATTGGGTTGGGATATATAGTCGGCATGGACGGGTTGGACCGAAGGGTCTGTTTCCATGCTGTACATCTCAATGACTCTATGAGTAGATGCAGAGAAGATTAATACCATAAATATATGGATACAACAAATCAGGATAAGGATGGAATGAGCTGAGTCTTTTCTCTTGAAAAATGGCTGGTTAACCTAATAGAGATCTTAAAAACCTATGAATGCTTTTATACTATGGATAGAGAGAAAGTATTTCCTCTCGGGCGGAACAACCTCAAATCTAATATAGTCACCAAAACAAATCAGTAAGACATGCAAAGAACCACCTTTACTCAAAGGGAAAGGAGTAGGTAACAATGACAGTTGTAAATGAGGAAAGATTGGACGATCCTTAAGTGAAACATAAACACCAGCATGGAATTGTTAAGCCAATGGCTTGTTCTTGTGCTGTATATCCTTTTTAATCCTCTGTACAATTCACGTACTGCATCAGCAGGGATGCCATTAGTAATCTGGGCCATGTGCCATTATCCATCAGCAATGATTCCAACACCCCTCCCGACTTATGGAAACTAATTGTTTAAAATAACCTCTTGTGCACCACCTCTCTTGGTGTCATGATTAGTAGTCGTGTCTTTAGCTGCCTTATCCCCACATTCTAGAATTCCCACTTGAACTCTTTACTTTGAATTAGATTTTTGAATTAGATTACCTACAGTGTGGAAACAGGCCCTTCGGCCCAACAAGTCCACACCGACCCGCCGAAGCGTAACCCACCCAGACACCATTCTCCTACATTTACCCCTTACCTAACACTACGGGCAATTTAGCGTGGCCAATTCACCTGACCTGCACATCTTTGGATTGTGGGAGGAAACCGGAGCACCCGGAGGAAACCCACGCAGTCACGGGGAGAATGTGCAAACTCCACACAGTCAGTCGCCTGAGGCGGGAATTGAACCCGGGTCTCTGGCGCTGTGAGGCTGCAGTGCTAACCACTGTGCCACCGTGCTGCCCACTTGTTCTCCTTCCTCTCCTCTGTAACTCTTCTTAAAATTCCCCATCTGACCTAATTTCGCTTCCTTTGGCTCAATGTCCAGTTTTACATTAGAACTCCCAGAAGTGTCTTTGACATTTCTCTGAATTGAAGGTGGTAGTTAATTGAAAGCTGCTGTTGTTGTATGCAAGAAATACATACTGAACCTATTTCACCATCTTTGTAGGTCCTAATTAGTGTCAGAATGATTCACTCAGGAACAAAGGGGAGATGTTTGATGAAGCCCAATTAAGACAGAGTTCGTCAAATCAAATCGCAGTTACATTCAGTAATTTCTATTTGCTACATTGTAAATTAGTTTGAAGAGGACAGTAAGACAAGTAACTGAAGGCTAGCCACAGTTTCAATCTTGAAAGGAGGTAGAAGCAATCAGATAGCACAGAAACACTGAAAGTTTATTTGATGATGGAAACACCAATTCATTGAGGCTTAGTCCATGTTCCGTTTGTTGTCAGCAAAGTGGAAATTGGATATTTTGTAGAAACTTGTATCACCTGTGATCTACCTTAATGCTCATTATTGGCATAGAACGCAGAATAATAGAATTTTATATCACCATTTTGCCCGTCATGTCTGTATAGGCTCGCAAAAGAGCTAGCCCAATTCTCCAACCCTATCTTTGTAGCCCTCTAAATTAATCACTTTTAAATATATATGTTTCTGAATCTTCCAAAGGAATTCCCCTCCACCACTCTCCCAAGCAGTGCATTCCAAATCCTAACAACTCTCTGAGTAAAGAAGTTTCTCTTCATCTCACTCCCAGCTCTCTTGCTGACAATCTGAAATTACTGTCATACTAGCTAGTGGAAACAAACTATCCTTTTTTACCCTGTCAAAATTGTTCATAATTTTGAACACCTCATTAAGGTCACCTCTTAATCTTGTTTGCTCCAAGGAGAATAAACCCAATTTAGTCATAGAGTCATAGCGTTGTACAGCATGGAAACAGACCCTTCGGTCCAACTTGTTCATGCTGACCAGATATCCTAACCTAACCTAGTTCCACTTGCCAGCACTTGGTCCATATCCCTCTAAACCCTTCCTAGTCATAATATCATAAGACCATAAGACATAGGAGTGGAAGCAAGGCCATTCGGCCCATCGAGTCCACTCGGCCATTTAATCATGGCTGATGGGTGTTTAAATTCCACGTATCCGCGAGATCAAGAATTAATCAATCTCTGCCTTGAAGACACCCAACGTCCCGGCCTTCACTGCGCTCCATTGCAATGAATTGCACATAGTCATGCACCCATCCAAATGCCTTTTAAATGTTGCAATTTTACCCTCAACACCCATCTCCAAATCATTTATATAAATCAGGAAACGCAAGGGTCCAAACACTGATTGCTGGGGAACAGTGCTATCAACTCACCTCCAATCTAAGAAATGTCCATATATACATACCCTCTATTTCTAACCTTTTAGCCAAATTCTAATCTATGCTGCCAAGAACCCATCAATCCTAAATTGATTGATGTACAATTCACGTACTGCATCAGCAGGGATGCCATTAGTCATCTGGGCCATTTGCCATTGTCTATCAGCAATGATTCCAACACCCCTCCTGACTAGTGGAATCTGCCATGTGGTATTGTTTGTATGAACCAAGCACGTTACCATTGTCATAAAGGGAAGATGGTGGTGTAGTGATAATGTCACTGAATAGTAATCCTAAGGTCTAGGCTAATGCTCCGGAAGGTTCAAATCCAACCATGACCATCTCAACTGTCAATGTTTTTTAGAAAAGGAAATTTGTCATTCTTATTTGGTCTGGCCTATATGATGACTTCAGACCAGCAATGTTGTCGACTCTGAATTGCCCTCTGAAATGACTATAGCAAGCCATTCAATTTAAGGGGCGATTAGGGATGGCAACAAATAATGGCCTTGTCAGCGACACCCACATGCCATGAAAGAATAAAAAGAAAATGATCTTTTGAATTTGAACTGTATTTCAACAGCAGCTTTTCAGCAGCAGAGCAGGGCAAAGAAAACCTAACAACAGAAATTGTTAGGCTGGCTACCTCTCTCTCTCATCATTTCAAAATGACAGTACCCATGATAAAGCAACTTGGGAAATCAATCATTCACAGACAACTGAAGATAGCTACACATTCTGTACAGCTGCATTTAACAATTAATTAACTGTGGCCTCAAGTTTAAAATATAATATCTGAAAAACTCCAGGATTCATAAACCTTATTTCACTCTGTAATACTCTTTTATCTTAAGACTTATAACCTGTGTTTGAGGCTGCTTTGTTTCCATAATTAGCAGATAGTAAGATTCTTCTTTCTTTCACTCAACTAAACTTTGGTCATTTTCTCTTGAATTGCATTTTAATTGAAGTGTGTTAACTACGCTCAACAAGAAACAATAAAGTTGTGTTGCTACTGACCATTGGAGAGGTTAAAAAGTGGAGAACTTATTCTCCCTCTTCACCGAGACATGATCAACAAAACAAAACTGAATTAATGGAAAAACCAAAGAACTGCTGATGCTGAAAATCAGAAACAAAAACAAAACTTTCTGGAAAAGCTCAGCAGGTCTGGCAGCATCTGTGGAGAAAAAGCAGATTTAATGTTTCGGGTCCAGTGACCCTTCTTCAGAATGGATTATAATGAGGAAAAAGTTGGGGTGAGGGGAGGGAGAAGGAGTAAATAATAGATGGAGCCCAAAAAGAGAGAAAAACAGTTGGACAGACAAAGGAGTGGATAAAGTGGGAGGATGATTAGCTACTAATGGGGACCATTAGTGTCTGACTATGGATTGTTTGTGGTATCAGACCATGTGATGACAAGGTCTGATACTTGAATAATGGAAAAGGGCATGTGAGATGGTGCTCAGGTCCTAAAATTATTGAACTCCTAAAATTATTGAATTATTAAAATGATTGAGTCCTGAAGGCTACTGTGTTTCCAAGTGGAAAATGAGGTGTTGTTCCTCCAGCTTGCACTAAGCTTCACTGGAGCACAGAAGCAAGCCCAAGACAGAAATGTTGACTAGGGAACATGATGGTACGTGGAAGTGGCAGGAAACCAGAAGTTCAGGGTGTTTTTTGCACACAGAACATAGATTTTCTATAAAGTGATCACCCAGTCTGAGTTTTGTCTCCCCAACGTAGAGAAGACCACATTGTGAGCAACGAGTACAGTAGACAAGATTGAGTGAAATGCAGGTAAAGTGCTGCTTCACCTTGAAAGTGAGTTTGGGCCCTTGAATACTGAGGAGAGAGGAGGTAAATGGCAGATGTTGCACCTTTAACAATTGCAGGGGAGGGTGCCATGGGGCTGTGTTGGAGTGAAGGAGGAGTGGACCAGGGTGTCCCAGAGGGAGCAGTCCCTGCTGAAAGTTGAGCAGGGAGGGGAGGGGAGGGGAATATATGCCTGGTGGTGGCATCCTGCTGGAAGTGGCTAATGGTCTTTTGGATTGGATGTTGATGGGATGGTAGGTGAGGACAAGGGGAACCCTATCAATGTAGTGAGAGGGAAGATAAAGAGTGAAGGCTGAAGTGCGGGAGATGGGTCAGACATGATGAAGGGCCCATTTGGGTGTGAAAAAAGGGCGGCACGGTGACACAGTGGTTAGCACTGCTGCATCACAGCGCCAGAGACCCGGGTTCAATTCCCGACTCAGACGACTGACTGTGTGGAGTTTGCACATTCTCCCCGTGTCTGCGTGGGTTTCCTCCGGGTGCTCCGGTTTCCTCCCACACTCCAAAGATGTGCAGGTCAGGTGAATTGGCCATGCTAAATTGCACGTAGTGTTAGGTAAAGGGGTAAATGTAGGGTAATGGGTGGGTTGCGCTTCGGCGGGTCGGTGTAGACTTGTTGGGCCGAAGGGCCTGTTTCCACACTGTAAGTAATCTAATCTAAGTAATCTAATCTAATCTAATCTAACCATGGTGGTGGGGAATCCTCAGTTGAGGAAAAAGATGAACATTTCAGAGACCCCGATGTAGAAGCCGGCATCATTGGAACCAATGCAACAGAGACGGTGCAACTGGGAGAATGGAATAGAGTCTTTACAGGAAACAAGTGAGAGGATGTACAGCCAAGGGAACAATGGGAGTCAATGGGTTTGTAGTGGATATCTTTGGCCAACCTATCCCTAGAAATGAAAACAGATGTCAAGGAAGGGAAGGGAGGAGTCAGAGATGGACCAGCTGAAGATGAGAGTGGGGTGGAACTTGGAAACAAAATGGATAAATGTTTCCTATGCTGGATGAAAGAGGGCAGCCACACCGATCAATTCATCAAAGTACCAGAAAAAGAGTTGTGGGTGGGGGCCAGAGTCGGACTGGAACAAGGAATGTTCCATGCATCCCACAAAGAGATTGGCATAGCTGGGACCCATGCGGATTCCCATGGCCACCCTTCTGACCTGAAGAAAGTGAAATGAGTTAAAAGAGAAGTTGTTCCAAGTGAGGATGGGCTCGGCCAGGCAGAGGAGGATGGTGGCAGATGGGGGAAGTTCAGGGCATCTTTCCAGGAAGAAGCGGAGATCCCTGAGACCATCCTGATGGGGTTGGACGTAGTGAAGAGGAGAATGCTGGAGCCCGCAAACTGGAAATTCTGAAACTGATGTAAAGCATCAGAAGAATCACGGATGTAAATGGGAAGGGACTGGACATTAATATAAAAGATAATCATTGGGCCCTTTCTTATTAGAGTGGGGCCACTGACTGGCACTTTTGTGATAAACCAGGAAATACCACGCAGACACAGATTGATTATCTGAGGAATTGAACTGAACACTGGGATCATCAGGGAATGTTCTCAACTTTATTATGGAGGGCAGGTCATTGTTGAAGCTGCTGAAAACTAACACAAAATAAAGTAATGTATGTCAATTTCCAACCATCTTTTAGTAACTTGATTTTGAAATGTTGAAAGCATAACACAAAGCTATTTCCAAGTCAGATCAAGATAGTGATTTCTTCAGCAAATGTAAAGAAAAGTTTAAACCCTTTCAAAGGACAGCTCAGGAACGGGGGGGGTGGTGGTGAGGGTGGGGTGGAGGTTTGGCCAGTTTTGTCATCAGTGCCAGCATCAAATAGGATTGATGTGCGCCAAACACCATTTCAGGATTTGCACTTGAAATTACACATTGGTTACACTGATATCAGAGGAATGGTACTGAGACGTCAGTGTGACTGAATAGAAACTTTGAACCAAAACACAGCAAATAGCTCATGCGCATGGCTAAGGTCATCTTTCTTTGAAGCTTGCCTTCATGGTGAATTGAGCTTCTTTTTCTATATTTTAATTGTCCATTCATTCAAACCACTCTTCAGTTAGAAATCTAATTTTGTTAAGGTAAATCAACACCTGTAAAGTTGGAGGCCTTTATTTCAGTGTGATGTCCTGCTTTAATTTGACCCTATGACATGTACACAACTATACTGCTTCACTCTAAATTATTGCAAGGAATTGGTGTCGAGCATTCTGAGGTAGAAATCTAAGGATCTATGTTCTTCTCCTGCTAACATAAAAACTAGGAACGAGAGTTCAACCCTTTGAGCCTTCTCTGCTTTTTAAAACGATCCTGGTTGATCACATCTCAGCCTCAATTCGACTTCCCTGCCTGCTCCCCATAACCCTTTAACCCATTACTACCATATATACTCATGTATGAGTCAATCTCATGTACAAGTCACCCCCTTATTTTTGGCCAAAAAAAACTGGTATTTTTCATATACCTCATGTATAAGTCCTAGTTTTTCAGGTGTCTCTCCCTAACCATATATGCAGTGTAAAAGGGCATGATTTGCACACTTTTGATTCAACTGCAATACCTGCATCAACACATTACACGCACCAGTATATAATTGCACAACATGATTTTCAAATCGTTAAATTGAATGTTGATTTTATATATATATATATATATATATATATACTGTATATCTATGTACATATACTGCATACATTTATTTATGTAATATTTACATGCATAGATTTGACCTGTGCATGCAAATAACTATGGTACCTTATGGCAGCCCTTCCACCTTTTCTTCCTGCTGTTGGTGGAAGACAAGGTAACTGGTAATGGTACTGGTAATTGCAATATGGTACGACAGTACCATTCCACCATAGCAGGCAGAATGGAAGCAGTTATTTTGTAGATAAATATTCAATAATGGCCATAATTCTTTTCCCATTCATTGTTTATTATTTTATACAGAGATCTGGTTCTTGTTTGTCCATTTTTTGACTCGGACTAAGCATGAATTTCATCCGCTCGAAAACAATACCTCATGTATATATTGACTGTCTAATTTCAGCTGAAAATGTCTTCAAAATCTGACCTATACACAAGTAATTAAAGAAAATTGTCAATTTCCTTTTTATGTTTATTCGATGTCCTAGCATCGACTGCACTCTGGGATAGTGAATTCCACAGATTTACAACTCATTGAGAAACTTAATTCCTCCTTATCTCTGATTTAAGTCTGCCATTCCTTAGCGTATAACTATGACCTCTTGTTGTAGATTTGCCTCACAAGGGGAAACATCAACTCAATGTCCATTTTGTCAACACCCTTTAGCCACTTATATACCTCAATTCGATCTTTTCTCCCCCTTCTAATGTCTAGCAAGTATAGGCCTAATATATAACCAAACCGACTGTGAATGTTAATATAGATAAAGGAAAGCTTAGAAACAGCATAGCATTCTTCACAACCTCAGGGCACCATAAAGCAGCACAGTGGCTTAGTGGTTAGCACTGCTATCTCACAGCACCAGAGACCTGGGTTTGATTCCAGCCTCGGGCGACTGTCTGTGTGGAGTTTGCACATTCTCCCTGTGTCTGCGTGGGTTTGTTCCAGTTTCCTCCCACAATCCAGTGATATGCAGGTTAGGTGAATTGGCCATGCTAAATTGCCCATACTGTTAGGTGCATTAGTCAGGGGTAAATGTAGGGGAATTGGTCTAGGTGGGTTACTCTTCGGAGGGTCAGTATGGACTTGTTGGGCCGTAGGGCCTGTTTCCATACTGTTTACATCTAATCAAGTACCAATTAAACAGCTTCTGCCAGGAATACCATGTTTTCTCACGACTATGTGAGTGTGTTTGCCTTGAAAACATGTCTTATCTCTAAGTCACACACCATATTTACTTAGAAATATGTTGCCATCCTTTCATCGTTGCAAAGTCAAAATTCTGCCCATCAGCTTTGCGGCTCTGTCTTTTACTGCATTGACTGAAGTGATTCGAGAAAAACACTCAACACTTTTTCCAATTGAAACTGGGGATGGGCAATTACAATCAAATTTGTGAGAGGTATCCAAATCTCAAGAATGAGTGTATTATTTGCAATTGTGTGGAATTCAGAGAGCTCAATAACTGAGCTGATGCATAATGCAGGAGGAATTTCTACACAGGAGTGTGTTGGGTTTTCTCACATGATCGCGTTCTTTTCTGCTTGTTAAGTCAAAGAGTCACACAGCTGTACAGCACAGAAACAGACCCTTCGGTCCAACCCGTCCATGCTGGACCAGATATCCCAACCTAATCTAATCCCACCTGCCAGCACCCGGCCCATATCCCTCCAAACCCTTCCTATTCATATACCCATCCAAATGCCTCTTAAATGTTGCAATTGTACCAGCCTCCACCACTTCCTCTGGCAGCTCATTCCATGCACGCACAACCCTCTGCGTGAAAAAGTTGCCCTTTAGGTCTCTTTTATATCTTTCCCCTCTCACTCGAAACCCATGCCCTCTAGTTCTGGACTCTGCCATCCAGGGAAGAGACGATGTCTACTTATCTTATCCATGCCCCTCATGATTTTATAAATCTTATAAGGTCACCCCTCAGCCTCTAACACTCCAGGGAAAACAACCCTAGCCTATTCAATCTCTCTCTACAGCACAAATCTTCCAACCCTGGCAACATCCTTGTAAATTTATTCTGAACCCTTTCAAGTTTCACAACATCCTTCCAATAGGAAGGAGACCAGAATTGCAGTATTCCAACAGTGGCCCGACCAATATCCTGTACAGCCGCAACATGACCTCCCAACTCCTGTACTCAATACTCTGACCAATAAAGGAAAGCATACCAAATGCCTTCTTCTGCTTACCTACCTATCAACCTGCGACTCTACTTTCAAGGAGCTATGAACCTGCATTCCAAGGTCACTTTGTTCAGCAACACTTCCTAGGACCTTACCATTAAGTGTTTTTGAATCTGTAGTCTGTACTGTTTGGACCACCTTACCATTAAGTGTATAAGTCCTGCTAAGATTTGCTTTCCCAAAAATCTAGCATTTATCTAAATTAAATTCCATCTGCCACTTCTCAGCCCATTGGCCCATCTGATCAAGTCCCATTGTAATCTGAGGTAACCTTTTCGCTGTCCACTACACCTCCAATTTTGGTGTCATCTGCAAACTTACTAACTATACCTCTTATGCTCACATCCAAATCATTTATATAAATTATGAAAAGAACTGGATCCAGCATCGATCCTTGTGGTACGCCACTGGTCACAGGCCTCAAGTCTGAAAAACAACCCTTCACCACCACCTCCTGTCTTCAGTTCTGTATCCAAATGCTAGTTCTCCCTGTATTCCATGAGATCTAACCTTGCTAACCAGTCTCCCATGGGGAACCTTGTCGAACGCCTTACTGAAGTCCATACAGATCACGTCTAACACTCTGCCTTCATCAATGTTCTTTGTTACTTCTTCAAACAACTCAATCAAGTTTGTGAGACATGATTTCCCATGCACAAAGCCATGTTGACAATCTCTAATCAGTCCTTGCCTTTCCAAATACATGTACATCCTGTCCCTCAGGATTCCCTCCAACAACGTGCCCACCACTGAGGTCAGGCTCATTGGTCTATAGTTCCCTAGCTTGTCTTTACCACCCTTCTTAAACAGTGACACCACATTAGCCAACTTCCAATCTTCCGGCACCTCACCTGTGACTATTGATGATACAAATATCTCAGCAAGGGGCCCAGCAATCACTTCCCTAGCTTTTCACAGAGTTTTAGGATACATCTAATCAAGTCCTGGGAATTTATCCACTTTTATGCGAATCAAGACATCCAGCACTCCCTCCTCTGTAATATGGGCATTTTTCAAGATGTCACCATCTATTTCCCTGCATTCTGTATCTTCCATGTCCTTTTCCAAAGTAAACAATGATGCAAAATATGTGCAAGCATGGGTAAAACAACAGTTTTTATAGGCAGGAGATTCTTGAGCTTACTAGAACCTTACAGGTCCAGCATCCAGAACATACTCAAAAGCATTTAAGCAGGTATATCACTCAATCTCTGCTTATCACCCCTAGCCACCTCTGGAGGTGTTTGAGACCAGGCAACAAAATGGTGCCATACTTTCGCAATGCATCCCTAAAGATTGTCCTGAAGAGGGAAGCGTTGTTCTTTTCTTTTATGGATGGCAACAAGAGGCAATTTCAACTGAAGAAGGCAGCCTGGACAGAGCTGGCTGTGGGAGATCACAGCTCAAGAGAACTGAGTGTCAGTGCCTCAAAAGGATAAATAAATCTGCTGCACTCTGTTCGGGTATGAACCACTGACTACTGAAAGCTTCGAGCTCCAGTGAGTGTGAGTTGGCATTGAAAGGTTACCAGCACAGAGGACTGTCACACATAATGCTGACTGTCAGTCAGCTCCATCAGATGCTTCATTTGCAATCCAAAGTTTGTCACTTCATTGCAACTACCAGTGTTGCACACCTCACACCACAGTATACTGTCTGCCAGGGCTCACACTGAAAGCAACACTCCATAGCCCAAGTACTGTCAGCTCACTGAACTTTCCTCACAATTTGGAGAAAGTACACATTTGATAACCATTCACCAACAGCTTGCTCGAGGGGTCAGATGGCCTACTCCTGCTCCTAGTTCCTGTGTTCTTACGTGACAAGGACACAACCAAGAGATGACCTTTTGAAACAAGCCCCTGTTATGGACAAGGCCAGACTCCCTTAAAACATTTCAAGAATGTAGGCCAAACTCTAACTTTTCCAGTTGGTTTAAACAGGTGTAGCGTGGATATTCCCAGAGTGATGCAGCTTGCCCAACCACTTAGTTTTAAACAAAACAGAATTTATTTGCAAGATTACCGAATGAAACACAAACAAAAGAGAACTAAGTATAGAATAACTTAACCTGACTGAAAACCCAACAGACTATCCCAACTTAATGGTGCTGTTCCAAATATTGGTAACAATCCCCATAAACAACCCTTGGCAAAAAAGGTAAAATCAAACACAGGGTCTTACAGGAGAGATGTCAGAGAGAAAGATGGCAGAGAGATTCAGCATGGAACACCTTCTTCCATGTTGCTGTTTCTTTGACCAGCAGCCTCAAGACTGACTGACTGCTTTCAGTGAACAGCCAGACTGCTAAACACCAAACCAAAGCAGAGAAAAGCTGAGCTCCGAGAACTGGCCGCTCCCCTTTCATTACGCAAGTGTCTTTTTTTTTTAAACTTAAAAGCTTCCTCAAGTAGATCAACCCTGAGATACGACCTCCTGAAAAAAAAGCCAATGACAATCTAACCTTGTTAAAGGAGCAGCATCATCACAGCCCTTTATAAGTTGAAACTGGTCAGGTTTGCTATAATTAGGCCATCCTGTCTGCCTCATTTGGGCAGGTTTGTTGACCCGGTAAAGCTACGAGGAGAAAGTGAGGACTGCAGATGCTGGAGATCAGAGTTGAAAATGTGTTGCTGGAAAAGCACACCAGGTCAGGCAGCATCCAAGGAGCAGGAGAATCGACATTTCGGGCATGAGCCCTTCTTCAGGAAAAGCTTCCCCACCCTACACTCTACCTGTTGAACAACAACAACAAGCAAGATCACGTAAGTCTAAGACTTCTCAAGAACTAGTTGACCCGGACAGGCTTCACCCTAAACAGTTGTGCAAAGAAAGTACCCCTGAGTTATGAAGGAGTCAAGTTACTGTTTTCACTGGGAGTTGGAAGAGCAGATACAGACCTCATACATTCAGTTGAGTTTATGAACACATATTTTTCCTGATTTGGAGACACCGGTATTGGACTGGGGTGTACAAAGTTAAAAATCACACAACACCAGGTTATAGTCCAACAGGTTTCTTTGGAAGCACTAGCTTTCGGAGCGCTGCTCCTTCATCAGGTGATTGTGGAGAATATGATTGTAAGACAAAGAATTTATAGCAAATGTTTACAGTATGGTGTAACTGAAATTATACATTGAAAAAGGCCTGGATTGTTTGTTAATTCTCTTATCTTTTAGAATGACCATGTTGGTTTCAGTTCTTTCATATGTAAATCGTAAAACATTTTTAAAAAAGTTACATTCTCAAGTGACTTTAACAACTGGTGTCATGTCAGTCCAGATAATGTATTGAAGGTGTTATCTCCCTGTGTGAGGCTGTCTGTGTCACAATGGTCAGACTGATTCTAATCTAAAAAAACAGATTTACAGAATCTTACATGGATTCATGTGATTTGGAGAGCCTTAGTTTGGAGAGCCATCAGTTTGACCATTGTGACACAGACAGCCTCACACAGGGCAGCTCACAACTTCAACGCATTATCTGGGCCGACATGACACCAATTGTTAAAGTTCACTTGAGAATATAACTTTTAAAAGAAGTTCAGTGATTTACATATGAAAGAATTGAAACCAACACGTTCATTCTAAAAGATAAGAGACTGAACAAACAATCCAGGCCTTTTTCAATATATAATTTCAGTTACATCATACTGTAAACTTTTGCTATAAATTCTGTATCTTACAATCTTATTCTCCACAATCACCTGATGAAGGAGCAGCGCTCCGAAAGCTAGTGCTACAGATAAACCTGTTGAACTATAACCTGCTGTTGTGTGATTTTTAACATATTTTTCCTGTTTTTACCTAAAAAGATTGCGACCTTGAAGGTAATTTCAATGGGTTGTAGTGTTAATGAGGATTCGTCACATGCTATTAAACCATCATGTCTTGTTCCTGTCTAATGAGAGAAGAGTCTATGGTCTGGTAAGACAATGGCAATTTTACCATTAATGACTGTACAATAGGAACCAGTCTTAAGGATGTTTCAGAGAACACCTCTGGGACACCCGGACCAACCAACCCAACCACCCCGTGGCTCAACACTTCAACTCCCCCTCCCACTCCACCAAGGACATGCAGGTCCTTGGACTCCTCCATCGCCAGACCATAGCAACATGACGGCTGGAGGAAGAGCGCCTCATCTTCCGCCTAAGAACCCTCCAACCACAAGGGATGAACTCAGATTTCTCCAGTTTCCTTCATTTCCCCTCCCCCCCACCTTGTCTCAGTCCCAACTCTCGAACTCAGCACCACCTTCCTAACCTGCAAGCTTCTTCCTGACCTCTCCGCCCCCACCTCCACTCCAGCTTATCACCCTCACCTTAACCTCCTATCGCATTTCCTACGCCCCTCCCCGAAGTCCCTCCTCCCTACCTTTTATCTGAGCCTGCCTGGCCCACTCTCCTCATTCCTGAAGAAGGGTTCATGCCCGAAACATCGATTCTCCTGCTCCTTGGATGCTGCCTGACCTGCTGGGCTTTTCCAGCAACACATTTTCAGCACCACTCTTAAGGTCAACCTTAAGCTGCTGTCATTAGACTCAACTTTTACAACCCTCCAAACCACCCCAAAGCAGCCAATGACATTTCCCCTCCTGCCCTCCTAAATGCTACGGATATGAGCCTGGTACATTTCACCTGATATCTCAGGTTGTTAATCTTCCATTAGAACTTTGTTGTTCACCTTACAACTCCTTTGAGATCAACTACTCTCAACTGTCACAGGATCAGTCAACATTTCGAGAGTGCTGTCGAACAGTGATATTTGATGAGACATAATTGCTACTGTGTGACACACTCCACAGCTGCTTCAATGGCTCCTGCTACTATTTATACAAGTGAGGTAGCTGCTATGAGAAGTAACAAAACAACCATCCTTACTTATCGATTCAGCAGTAACAAGAAGAAAACAGCTTTCAGAAGATTGGCGTGCGGCAAACAGGGTCAAAGGTCATTTTTCTCTATTCCAAGAAAGGGAGGGCAGGAATTAACGCTGTCTTTTCCAAAGAGGATGATCATTGCCAAAGTTCAGTTAACAAGTTTGGATTCCTGTAGGTAATCATATGTTATAGTTTTGTTTTCAGATTCAGGCAATGTGGCTTTGCATCCCTGAGTTTGTGGTCTACATCTTCAGTTGTTCCAGCACTAGTTCAGGTGGTAGCATTCCCACCTCCAAGTCAGACAGTCAATGGGGTCAAGTCCCACTTTGAAGCCTATAAAACAAATGGAAGCCCCAGAACAACAACAAAGTGCATTTCTATCATGACACTACAGCACTTAACATGAGGAGATATTAGGTGATCCAAAGCTTGGGCAATATATACATTTTAAGGAGTATCTTAAGGGAGGATGTAGAGCTGTGGAGAGATTAAGAAGTTAGTGCCAAGACAGCTGCAGGAAGTGGTGAAGGGGTGAAGGAAACTGGGGATGTGTCAAAGGCCAGAATTGGAATGGCCCAGAGACTTCAGAGGGCTGTACGGTTAGAGGTGGCTGCAGAAGCGTGGATTGGCAAGGGCATGGAGGAGAACTTTAAAACCGAAGTGATTTGGAATGGGAGCCGAAGTGGTCCACAAGCATAAGGGCATCAGTAAGTATACATGGTGCGAGTTAGGGTCCTAATTAGCAAGGACAAATGTTAGGGGGAAAACATAAACCAGTCTTCATCCAGTTTGTATCTGGTTGATAGCTTCTGCACTGATGGAATATTCCCACTGGGGTTTAATCACGTCTGGCTTGTTCTTCTCCAGATATCAAAATCTCTGTCCCATTGCTCTTGTCAATCAGAGAGCCAGAACCCATGGAATAGCAACTGAGTTTTAGCCTGCATGTCATAAACACATTAGCTGCAGTCGGCTGAAGATTAAAATTTAGGACCTTGGGTTAGGAAAATAGGATTAGGAGGAGTCTGTTTAATGCCTGGAGCCAGTTCTATCATCAGTTAGATCCTAGCTGGTTTGTATCTTAATTGCATGCATTCAGCCCCTTTGAGATAAAATACCAAGCGCCTGGTTAATTAATTGTTTTCTGAATCTCTCTGCTCACCCACAGATCCACAAATTTCTCACAATTTAGAGGCTGCTTTCTTCAGTCAAAATTTCCCCACATCGAGCACCGCTTGCCATTGTTTGACCCCTTCCCAATCTATCTGTGCCCCTTTACAACGTTTTGAAACCCACTGATACCATTTCGTCTGCAATGAAACTTTAATGAGCTGCCCCTCGGTTCCTTCGTTCAAGTCACTTAAACTGAGGCCTCTGTCCATATCTCCCTGAGAGCCACGTTCTGTGTATTTAAATTCATATCCGTCAACCACCCTATCACCATTTAACCCCTCCCTCCCCACAACATCAAAGGCTTCCCATCAGGGTGTGTTTGTGACCCAGTAATGAACCCCCTTCTAAATCTTGGTTCCTCAGCTAAACCCCAGCACCAGGTGGCTGGGGTCAGTGTCTGACTAATCCACCCAAACTGTCTTACCTAAGTCTTCTCCCTCTCTAATCGAATATCAAATTCATTCGGATCAAAGTCACGACGACTTAAATGTTCTCTCGCCATTAGATTATTGAATAATTGGGGCTCATCACTGATCACTGAATCCAATGTGGTCGATGACCTCGTTAACTGAAGAATACATCACTGGGAGGCCCCTCTGGAGGCACAGTAGTAGTGGTTCTGCCTCTGGACCGAGAAGCCTGAGTTCAAGTCCCACCAGCTCCAGAGGTGTGTAATAACAGGTTGATTAGAAAATAGATACATCCCTAGGGCTCTTGTGGTGCAGTGGTAGTGTCCCTACCCCTGAGCTGAGTGAACATGACTTAAGTTCCACCTAGAGGTGTCTAATAACATCTGTGAATGGGTTGATTAGGGAAAAATAGATTAAATTAATAATATTGCTCCAAGTAAACTGTCTGGAAGCACTCAGGAATTTTGCTGCAAAGTAATTAGTTGGATGGATTTACGATCTTCCAACCTTTCCCTCATAGTCTCTCTCTCTCTCTCACACACACTCTCTCGCTGCCTAATTCCTCACGTTTCCTCTGTTTGACTTCAGTCTCTTCTGACCTTTCTCCTCATCTATTCCTAATGTCTCCACTTCCTGAAGGGAGGTCAGCTGGATCAGCCGAAGAAGCTGCCAGTGAAACACTTTTAAGTAGTCAGTGTTGTCTATTTTATGGCTTGTGGAGATGGCATTAGTTTCTATACATATAACTACTATACCAAATCCATGCCCATCCTGCCCAGAACCCAGTGGTGGAATTCCTCCAATCAGGCTGCTGCACCTGCCACTGCACCAAAATGGCTCGATTCAAACTCATCTCTGGTGTGCATTGTGGATGACCCAGCTCTAACTCACCGTACCTCGCCACACTTCCTGATTATCGTTATCTTTATCTGAGATGAACAGAATATTTCCCAATTAAAAATTGGAAGACTGAAGCCATTATCCTTGGTCATGTGCCAAACACATACCAACCCTATCCTTCTAGCAACAGTCAGAGATTCAACCTTTGTGTCATATTTGACCTCGAGAGGAGTTTCAACTATACATTCACACTGTCACCAAGAGTAATCATTGTTACCTACATCACCTTACTGAACCTCATCCATTTTAGCTCATCTGTTACTGGAGCCTTGGTACATGCTTTGATTGACTTCTTGGCTGACCACCTACTTTCTTCCCTTCATAAACTTGTGATCTTCCAAAATTCTGCACCCTAAACCCAGTAATAAAAAAATGAATCAATCTTAGCTTAAATTACTGTCGCAATAATAGGCAATGGAACTCAGGTCTGTATTTCCCTATTGGTTTGCACCTTTCTGAAAGTTACATATTGGGATGAAAGTTACATGCAGATCATGCAGCTTTAAAAAAGACAACGGAACTAAACTCAGGATTACATACTGAACAATGTTTCAATAGCTGCTTTTGAGCTGCAGAGCAAAGAAAAGGAAAAATGGATTTGCAACAAAAATTGGAAGACAGACTTTCTCCTTCTCTGTCTCTTTCATCACTGAAGTCAGTGCTCAGTGAAAAAGCAACAGAGGAAAACACTCATTGCGACTGCTGAAGAAATATGGAACAGCTTAACAATTGAGACTCAGGTCCTTCTCACAACTCAAAGATTCTAAGAACATTGCTGTATATTCTTGTTTGTAAGAACATACAAATGGGAGCAGGAGTAAGCAATACAGCCCCTCGAGCCTGATACAATCATGATTGATCTCATCTCAGCCTCAACTCCACTTTCCTGTCTGTTCCTCATAAACCTTTAACCCATTACTAATTAAGAATCTATCACCTCCTTAAAATAAGCACCCTTCCTCCCTTCTTTTTAAGCTTATGACCTCTGTTTGTGTGCAGGTATTTGATGTCTTCTTTTTATTATTTTCTCTAGGTAATGCAATACGTTTATTTCACTCAAGAACACTTTGGAATTTCGTTTCCTTCATTTTGATCAAATTAATAACGTTTTTATTGAAGCATGATATCTGCAAGCTAAAAGAAAAATAAAATTATTTGTTGCAACCATCAGAGAGGGGGTTAAAAAGAGGGAGCTGATCTCCTTTCTCATCTGAACATAACACCCCCATCTTTCATTCAGGCATTCCTTTAAAAATGTCAAGCGTTTGATCAGGTAATCTAATATCTCCTTGTTGTGGCTCAATATATATTGTTCATAAAGCTCCCTTTGGCTGTTTTAGCATATTAAAGGTGCTGTATTAGTGTAAGTTATTATTGTTGTTGCAATTAATGAATGACACTTTCTCACAAGACAGAAAAGCTGGAGAAAAGCTCTGTTCCCACACGTACATACAATTCATCTCCCAACCAACAAACTGTTTACAAAGCAGACTCATGTTGCTGTTTAAGGCATCATGCTGTGTGCAAATTGCTGACTGCGTTTTTCACGTTACAACAGTAAACTCTTCGAAAATCTTTCATCGGCTCTGAAACACTCTGCGACATTCTAAGAGTATGTTGAGTTGCAGAATAAATTCCTATTTCTGACCCAGGTCAGGCAAAATCTTGCCCATTTACCTTCCCACAATGTTGGACCTCTGATGCAGGATCCTTGATAACAGAAGCTGTCCGGAAGATCACACAGATGATACTGGACTGAACTGACACAGAAACCATGTCCTTTCTTCATGGTGGTAGCTGCTGGATTCCTTTAAGCAAAGTGTTTAAAGGTCCCAAAGCCATTTGGAACAGCTACTGAGAAACGATACAGGAGCAAGGTAGAGGGAGAGAGTGTAGACTGGCTTGTGTGGGTAAAGGCGACAGTGGTAGATGGGAAAGGAGGTAGAGTGACAGGTGGGTGAAGCGGAAGGGTGCCAAGTGGGTGAGGGGGAAGGGTGTCAGTTGGGTAAAAGGATTATTGGGACAGGTGAGTACGGTGGTAGCTTGTCAGGTGAGTAAGGAGGAGGAGGAGGCTGGTGAGATGGGATAGGGTGTTATGCCAGGGCGATAGATGTATGGTGCCAGGTAGGTGAGGAAATAGTGTGGTGGTGAGTATTTGAAGAAATAGGGAGGCAGTTATGTGAGAAAGATACCGGTGGCAAGTACATTGAGATGATTAGATGGGTGAAATGGCCAGCAGAGATTGGGTTCTGATATCTGTACAGGTGGGATGAGGTTGGGAGGGATGGTTGCTTGTCTTTCCATTTGAGGCTAGATGCAGTCAGACAGGTGTCAATGGACGTGTCGTGTCAGTCTGGAGTCCATGTGGGGAGCAGTCACGTGTCTGTGTGGGTGTGTGGGGTTAGTCAAGTGTCTGTGTGGGGGTGTGGGGTCAGTCAAGTGTCTGTGTGGGGGTGTGGGGTTGGTCAGGTGTCTGTGTGGGGGTGTGAGGTCAATCTGGAGTCTGTGTGGGGATATGGGGTCAATCGGGTGTCTGTGTCATGACGTCGGGTCAGTCTGGTGTCTCTCAGGGGTGTGGGGTGAGTCAGGTGTTTTTTGTGGGGTTGTGAGGTCAGTCAAGTGTCTGTGTGGGGTGAGGGGTCAGTCAGGTGTCTGTGTGGGGGTGTGGGGTCAGTCAAGTGTCTGTGTGGGGATGTGGGGTCAGTCTGGTATCTGTGCGGAGGTGTGGGGTCAGTCAGGTGTCTGTCAGGGGTGAGGGGTCAGTCAGGTGTCTGTCAGGGGTGAGGGGTCAGTCAGGTGTCTGTGCGGGGCTGTGGGGTCAGTAGGTGTCTATCGGGTTGAGACTGAAGTCAGTAAGGTGTCTATGGAGGGGGGGGTGGGTGGTGAGTGTTGGAGAGTTTTTGTGTGTTTGTGTGGATTAAGTGTGAGTGATTGGGGTGTGGCTTCAGAGTTGGCTCAAAATAGGTGTGAGTTGGGGGCTGGTTCAGCTTTATGGTTTACCATTTCAAACAAATTCATGTCTCTCTAACCTTTCCCCGGTAATAGTCCAATGAGTCAGAAACCCCTGAATTCTCTGACACTATGTGAGAGTGGGGGACTCTTTCACAGAGCTCTAGGCCACCCGCCAGCGATTTAAATTACCCTGTTGTCTGTGTGTCGGGACAGTCCAGAAATACTCATACTTTTCAAGATACGTCCTGTCTCTGACTGCCAATGGACTGGAAGCTCTGGGTGATCGAATTACCAATCACTGTTCCCATTTTGCATTCAGAAGCTAGTGGCAATGATAGGCTGTGGCTGATTTTATTTCAAATTTTCAACATCCAAAGTATTTGTGTTGAGCTTGATTGAATTATTTGTTTTCGTTTTAACTGTCTATCAAATTGCATTAAATCCAAGTTGCATATCCAATTTCACAATTCCACTTAAAGAGTAATACAGTAAATATGTCAAGATTAGACAGCTATGATGTGAACTACAACAATCAATAATGCCTGAACATGACATGTGGACAAGAGAACTTATGTCCTGGGGTCCAAACCCATTCTTTGTACTCAGGAACCTTAACATGTTAGATTTCAGCTGCAGGTAGCCTTGGAGTTATGGTTCAGATGCTGTGAAACCTTCATAAATTATAGTTGGGCCTCAGCCAGAATATTGCATTCAGGTCTGAACTTCCTGCTCTGGGAATGTTGATAAAGCCTTGTAGAGCATGCAGAGGAGATTTACCAGAATAATAGCTGAAAATGTGTTGCTGGAAAAGCGCAGCAGGTCAGGCAGCATCCAAGGAGCAGGAGAATCGACGTTTCGGGCATGAGTCCTTCTTCAGGAATGAGGAGAGTGTGCCAAGCAGGCTAAGATAAAAGGTAGGGAGGAGGGACTTCGGGGAGGGGCGTAGGAAATGCGATAGGTGGAAGGAGGTTAAGGTGAGGGTGATAGGCCGGAGTGGAGGTGGGGGTGGAGAGGTCAGGAAGAAGATTGCAGGTTAGGAAGGTGGTGCTGAGTTTGAGGGTTGGGACTGAAACAAGGTGGGGGGAGGGGAAATGAGGAAACTGGAGAAATCTGAGTTCATCCCTTGTGGTTGGAGGGTTCCTAGGCGGAAGATGAGGCGCTCTTCCTCCAGCCGTCATGTTGCTATGGTCCAGCCATGGAGGAGTCCAAGGACCTGCATGTCCTTGGTGGAGTGGGAGGGGGAGTTGAAGTGTTGAGCCACGGGGTGGTTGGGTTGGTTGGTCCGGGTGTCCCAGAGGTGTTCTCTGAAACATTCCACAAGTAGGCGGCCTGTCTCCCCAATATAGAGGAGGCCACATCGGGTGCAGCGAATGTAGTAAATGATGTGTGTGGAGGTGCAGGTTGCAGTAAATGATAGCATGGATCAGTGAATTGTCGAGATTGAAGAAGCTGGGGCTGGGTTTCATTAAGCAACAAATGTTGGGAGGAGATTTATTGAAGGTGATCAAATTGTTGAGGGGTTTGCTATGGTGGAAGGGGAGAACTGGTTTCCACTTTAATGGGGGAGGGGCAGTGGCCAGATGACTCAGATTGAGGATAATCGACAAAAGAATAAGAGAGAAGATGAGGGAGATTATTTTCATGCTGTGATGAGCTAAAACTTAATTCCTGAGTGGGTGGTGGATTTAAGAGTGATTTTCAACAAGGTACTTTTTCCAAAGTAGCCACTGTTTCAGCAATAATGTTAATGATCAGGGTGCAGTGAGTTACACACAGGACGATTCATTTTTAAACCTTGGCCCCAATCTGGCTTTGCTTGATCTACTTTGAAATGGAAGACACTACTTGGGCCAGAGGTGAGCTTGGCATCTGATTGGTGGCACTGGGCTCCATATGGACCAGCTCCAGATTGTAATGCTGCAAGGCAGAATCAAAGAATTCCTCGGTGTGGAAACAGGCCATTTGGCCCATCACATCCACACTGATCCTCCAAAAACCATCCCAGCCAGACCCATCCTATCCTATAACCCCGCATTTCCCATGACTAATCCACCTAGCCTGTACATTTTTGGACTACGGGAAGAAACCAGAGCACCTGGAGGAAACCCATATAGACACGGGAAGAATACGCAAACTCAATACAGACAGGCCTCCGAGGGTGGAATTAAACCCAGGTTCCTGGCACTGTAAGGCAGCAGCAGTGCCAATTACTGAGCCATCATGTCACCCCAGCTCTGATGAGGAGAATGGAGCAATGCAGAGGGCTAACAGCACTGTGGTCATTACAAGTGATTAAGCAGTTAATCAGAAGGTGGTTGACCCTCTCTGTTTGGATCACATGATTTTTCCATTGCTTTTATTTATCAGTCACATTGCACAATGCTTCTCTGTGATGCCGTGCATAAGGATATCCTAGCTTCTACTCTGAAAATTTCCTGCAAAACTTCAGCACATTTTACAGGCGTTTTACAGACAATTGAGCCAGCTTCAGGGAGTACTATTTATAACTCGCACCCACATTCAACTTCAACTCTACCAGTGTTTGGAAATCAAAGCTAGTTAAATGTAAAGGATAGGTTTTAGCCCAGTCCTTTGGAGGACAGAAGAAGATACGTTGAGACAGTTTGTTCTTTGGTCCTGTTCCGCCTTTTGCCTTAAACCTGCTCCCTTACATAATCCAAATCCTGGGTGGTATCAGCTTGGTGTTGACATTATCATCCCTCAGCCAATCTATACTTCTGTGGCCATTTAACCCACATATGCAATTTATATCATGCTGACTCTTTTCACAAGATTTTATGCAGACACGATTAAAAATAAATTACTGTAAAGCAGATTCAGTTTACAATAAGCTGGTCACTACAAAGGGCTGCCCTTGGAGGGTCAGTTGGACCTGGGACTACTCCAGGAGCAGATGAAGAGGGGACTATGGACTGGGTTGTTGGCTTGTATAAGAACATTTCAAAATAATACTTGTACACGATTAAACTGCACAACATGGCATTATGTTTGAAAATACACTTGGGGCTAATGCATTCCTTCTCTAAATGTTTGAATGCACTGGTGCCTCCAGTGGTTTAGTACCTCTGAGTCAGCAAGATACAGGCACCCAACCCGCTCCAGGGATTTGAGCAAATAATCAAATCTGACAGCCGGCCGAGGGATTGCTGCACTGTCACAGGCACTATTCTTCAGATGAGGTGGCTGCAGTGGTGCTGACCTGCTCAGGTGGATGCAAAACATCCCTTGGCCTTGTTTCAAAGAAGAAGAGTAGCTGAATTCACACTAATTACCCTGCTCGATGCTTATTCCACAATCAGCATCACTTGAAAAGACAAATGATCTGACTAATAATGCATTGCTGTTTGTGTAAGTTTGTTTGTGCAACTTTGCTGTACACAAATTGGTTGTTGCTTTTCCCACATGAAATGAGTCATGACATTTCAGACTTTGCTGGCTGTGAAATGCTTTGGAACACTCTCAGGTCTCTATAAATGCTACTGTCTCAATTTTCTTTATGCGGCTCTCTGTCAGTCTCCATTTTAATTTTTTTTCAGTTGGGTGACAGTTTGGTTTGCATCAGGGGAGCGGGAATTGTGAGATTCGAGGTTTTCGGATTGCGTGCCAAGAGAACCAGCAGCTGTCCCATGCTCCAATGTGTGCGTTCATCATGCAGCGAGGCTCAGAGGGGAAGGATTTCTGACCTGAGAGCCTGTCAAGGTCTTCTGGTGAAACGTCTACTGCCTTTTGAGAATGGAAATGCCTTGGGGGCAGGAGCAGATTTTGAGATGAGGAAATACTTTTTTCCAAATCTGTCCATGGCCTTTACCTTCCCAATCTCTGAAGCATCCTCAAGTTTCTCCGAGAAATCAGCTCTCCTCTAATTTTGACCTGTTGAACATCCACAATTTTCAAAATTCCACCATTGACGGCTGTGCCTTGAGCCTAAACTCTGGAATTCCCTCCCTGAATCTTTCTCTGTCTCTCTCTCTCTCTCTCTCTCCCTCCCCCCTCTTTTAAGAACCTCCTTAAAAGTGACCACATCAATGACATTTAGTGTCAGTATCTGGTTGCTGCTTCTCCTGTAAAGCACTCTGGGACATTTCACCATGTTAAAGGTGCTGGGATAAATGCATTTTATTTTGTGTTATAACTTGCCAATAAAGTAGAGTAGTAGCACTATGAGTTCAGAGTAGCCACCTCCTCTAGCCCTTCCATGCTGTATTTTCCATTGTTCTTCAATATTATCTGGTGATGAACTCTACCATTGGTCCTGAAGATAGGCTTCACTGAATTATATTGAGCATACCTGTCACAAGAAAGTTTTATATCCACCAATGAAGAGGTATGGAAGTAAATTGGCTAGATGGAGTTAATACAGATCAGGAACAGCAGAAACAGTGTGTGAGGGGTTGAATGGGCTCTTTCTGTTCCTCTGTTCCCAAAAGCAGCATTGAAAAGGTATCCCTTTTTTTTGAGAGTCCTTGCACGCACGCACACACACACACACACACTGATCCAGCTCCCTCAGAGCCAGCTCTCAGAGTGAACAGAACCTCTGACATTTCTATTCCTTTTTTCAGGATGCCTAACACTCTTGTTTTTTTTATATATTAACCCCCACACTACCACCTAACCGCGGTAGTGCTGATATTTTCCCCAGTACTCATGTTGTGTGTGTGCAGGTGTGAGACACAAGGTGCACGAATCTTTATTCAAATTTCCACCACCAAGAAGAAAAGAAACACCCGAGTGGCCAGTGGCAAGCAGTGCCCTTCACATCATAGGACAATGCTGTGTGATCAAACCGTGAAGGGGAGGGCAGGGGTTACATCAAAATAGAATTCGAGGGGGAAATAATACACTCCACTCCCTGCGACGCCCACCTCTCCCTGAACAACTCCAGGAAGGTATCCCTTTTAAAATCTCTGGCTGCTTAAAGCCAATTCAGGACTCTCAGCAGCCAATCAATCAGCTCATTGGAGCATGATTAACTTACGTTGGACATTTGAGTCCAATAATTAAACTTCCCCATCAGAGCAAAAGTACTCCTTACAACAACTGAAGACACACCATCCACCAACTGATACTAATCAAAGTTAGTACTGACATGCCTGCTGTAAGCAATCGGAACTAGAAATGTTTCAAGTGAAAGTTAGCAAAACAGATAACGAGTGAGAAAGCCTGTTTAAATGTGATTGAGATGCATCTCATAATTTACTTGTTTATGCTGTTTGTTCTTAATTGAGTTTCCAGATAGGAAAGAGGAACCTGCTGACTGTGTGGGAGGCTGAAAGTCTGGGTCAAAGCTGTAGCTGATTTGTTTTTCATTATTCTATCAGGGTACTGTACAATCTTATATAACCGTCATTCAAGCACCTCATGATTTATAGAATTCCAACTTTCAAATGCATCAAACAAATGAGACCAAATATCATTTGATATTGCTGTCTCCAACATGCGCAGCTGCCCAGATATTGAAGACTCCTCTGGAGATATCCCTGAGCTAGATATCATTTCCAATCCCTTCCTCAGGGACTCACGGACTCTGTAGGGCAACATTAAACTGAAAGCTCCTCAATCTGTTCAGAAATCAGTGACCAAAAGGCCAACACTACCTCAGTATCAATTCGCCATGACATTTTCATCCGGATTAAGAAAAGAAAAATCAAAAGGCCATAACAATAAGAGTTCCTTGTTGTCCTAAACCCATTTGTTACTGACATTTATACAGGGCTTGTTTGAATGATTTGAGAGAGGTCTTTTCAAGGTTTATAAATAATGTCCAAAGATATTTATTTGGTGACATGTTGACGGCAATGCTAATGTTTCTTGCATTCTCATTCAAAAGGAGGGTGAGAGTCAGTGCGACAATATCCTAACAAAACCATGCATAAGGTCAGGCTAGCCTCCATTGAGGACTGGATGAGTTGAAAGTTCTCCTGGTCAGCCTGCCACAATCCACCCTTCATAAACTTGACGTCATCTAAAACTCCTCTTGCCCTTCTGCTTACAATAAATCCCATCCATCGCCTCTGTGTTCGCTAATCTCCAGTGCTCCCAACTGCTTTAACTTGAAAACTCCCAACATGTTTTCAAAACCCTCCATAGTATTGTCCCACTTTCTACAATCTCTGTAATTCTTCCGACCCGAGAATTGTCTCTGTTATTAATGGTCTTCAACTTCTGGGTTCTTGAGCATCTCTGCTTTTAATTGCTCCTCCATTGGTTGTCGTGCTGTGAAGATCCTAAGCTCCTCCACCTCTCTACTTTTCCTCAGAAACTTCTTAATAGCTATTTCTATAGCCAAAAACTTGATCACATGCCTTTAAAAAAAAATCACCTCATGACCTGTTGACCGATGTTGGCTGAAAAGATTATCTTGATCTTTGTAACGAAAGCGTCTCTGAGATCTACACACTAACTTTGTAAGTAAGGCTGGAAGAGTCGATGAAAGATCTTTTAAAAGAAATTTCTGATAAAGGAAAGCAGCCAGGTGTTAATTTTGCCTTTCTGGATGAACAGATCCTAATGAACAGGATATTACAGCCTCGGACATAACCCCTCTTCAGTAACGTTAGACAGGAGGAAACTATTACAATTTGAAGCATATTAAACAGAATTAACGTTTCAGGTCAATAAGCCATTGAAAGATGTTGGAAGTGAACAGTAGTTAAAGAAGTTCTCAAGGCCAGGGAAAGGAAATAAAAAGAAGTCTGGTGAAAGGTTATCAGCCTGAAATATTGAGTCAGTTTTCTCTCTCATCAAATGTCATTTGACCTGCAGCACCTTTCTGTTTTCTTTCCAGTTTGAAAAGCTGCAGGATTTTGCTTTTGATAAGTAATAGTTTAGGGGAGCAGGAATTATTTAAAGACCAAAGTTATAGTGCAAGGGGAAATGTGGTGATAAATGCAAAAGGGACTGGAACAAATAAAAACAGAAGGTGCAGAACTTGGAAAGTCAGACAGCATCTGTGGAAAGAAAAAGCAAGTTAATGGTTTGAGTTTAGTGATTGCCGAGCTCTAGAGTAGATCAAAAAAGGCTCAAGACTTGAACAGGGATTGAAACAGAAGACAACTTCAGAGCAGATCTGAATCAACTATTTACCAAGAGGAGGTCACAGATTTTTACTCAGCTATGTGTTTATTATTTGTTATCACTGAGAAGAGAGAGATGTTGCTGAAGCTTTTCATCTTGCAATCATCAGGACAAATGCAAGAATGCCAAATTTTAATCAGAACAGAATCACAGAATTGTTACAGTGCAGAAGAAGGCCGTTCAGTCCATCGTACCTGGACTGGTTCTACTGCCTACCGCCAGTCTCCTGCCTAGCGCCAGTCTCCTGCCTTTCTCCCATATCCCTGCATACCATTTCTATCCAAATAATCATGTGGTGCCCTCTCGAATGCCTCAATTTAACCTGTCACCATGACATTTCCAGGCAGTGCATTTCAATCCCTAACTACTCGTTGTGTAAAAACATTCTTTCTCACGTCAACCTTGCTTCATTTACACATCATTTTTAATCTATGTCCTGTCTCTTTCTTTTTGCAAGTGGGAATAACTTCTCCCCATCTATTCTGGAATAGATTTTGGAAACTGTCAGAAAATCTCTCAGCCTTATTCTCTGCAAGGAGTACAGTCCCGGCTTCTTCAATCTAATCTCATGACTGAAGTCTCTCATTCCTGGGACCATTCTTGTAAATCACTTCTGCACTCTCTCCAATGCAGTTTATTTTTTTTCTTCATTTTTAAAAAAATTTTTTTAACCCCCACACTACCGTCTAACTGTGGTAGTGCTTATATTTCCCCCAGCACCCATGTTGTGTGTGTGCAGGTGTGAGACACAGTGAGAGACACAAGGTGCACGAATCTTTATTTAGTTTCCACCACCAGGAAGAAAGGAAACACCCGAGTGGCCAGTGACAAGCAGTGCCCTTCACATCAAAGGGCAATGCTGTGTGATCAACCAGTGAAGGGGAGGGCAGGGATTAAATCAAAATAGAGTTGGAGGGGGAAATAATGCACTCCGCTCCCTGCGGTGCCCACCTCTCCCTGAACAACTCCAGGGTGTTGGTAGCCACCGCGTGCTCCTTCTCCAGACATACCCAGGCTTTAACGTAACCGCAGAAGAGGGCCAGGCAGTCGGCCTTACCAATGCAGTTTATATTACAGAAGTGAAAAGTGATGATTGGTTGGCAAGTCTGATCAGCTAAGGCATTGCCAGGGAAAAAGCAACACGGATCTTTGTGCTCCAGAATAGACTTTAAAATCTCCAAAACTTCAACAACCTATTCCTTTAATTTGCTGAGGACAGGTGCCTGTGTCTGAGCATAAGCTGTTTCTAGCAAGCATAAATAAACAAATTGATGAGATACCAATGAATTTGTCCAGCTTTAAGTGGAGAGGATATTGAAATAACTCCACAAAGGCCAGTATCCCAACACCAAGTCACTCTTTATTTCCATGTGTATAGTACATTACACTGAATAAGCTAGCTCAGAGCTGGCTCCTACGGTGAACAGAACCCTAACATGCCTTTTTCTTTCAGTCCTTCACTCCTTGACACTGATTCCAGCTCCCTCAGAGGCAGCTCTCAGTGTGAACAGAACCTCTTGACACTCTTGGGTTTTTTTGTTGTTGTGTGTGTGCAGGTGTGAGACACAGTGAAAGACACCAGGTGTACAAATCTTTATTCAATTTCCACCACCAGGAAGAAAAGAAACACCCGAGTGGCCAGTGGCATGCACTGCCCTTCACACCAAAGGGCAATGCTGTGTGATCAAACAGTGAAGGGGAGGGCAGGGATTAAATCAAAATAGAGTTGGAGGGGGAAATAATAGACTCCACTCCCTGCCGCGCCCACCTCTCCCTGAACAACTCCAGGGTGTTGGTGGACACCGCGTGCTCCTTCTCCAGAGACACCCGGGCTCTCATGTCTATTTATTTTAATTTTTAATTTTTTTATTATTATTACCCCCACACTACGACCTAACTGTGGTAGTGCTTATTTTTCCCCCAGCACCCATGTTGTGTGTGTGTAGGTGTGGGACACAGTGAGAGACACAAGGTGCACGAATCTTTATTGAATTCCCATCACCAGGAAGAAAGGAAACAACCGAGCGGCCAGTGACAAGCTGTGCCCTTCACATCATAGGGCAATGCTGTGTGATCAAACAGTGAAGTGGAGGGCAGGGGTTAAATCAAAATAGAATTGGATGGAAATAATACACTCCACTCCTTGTGGTGCTCACCTCTTCCTGAACGGCTCAAGGGTGTTGGTGGACACCGCATGCTCCTTCTCTCGAGATACCTGGGCTCTCACGCCTATTTTATATATGTCAGCCAGGGCTCCCTGATTGGACCAGATTAACAGCCCCAATCAGGGAACTCATATTCAATGAGGTTCACCGCACTGACCTCATTCCAATCACTGCAGATATACGTGTGCAATGTTTATTTATTGTATCGACCCAGCATTGTAGATGTGCTGGAACAGCTTAGATCAGGTACAAGTCTTCAGAATACTGAGGGGATGTTGTGATGGCGCAGAGCCTTTTCATCTATCATGCTCACCCTTTCCTTAATATTATGTACAGAGAATCAAATTGCTGAACATTGGCATTGATGAGACCCTCAGGAGGACGTTGAGATGGATCATTCACTCAATACATTTGCTGAAGATTATTGCAAAGGTTACAGCCTTGTTTTGGGTACAGAAGTGAGGGTGGGTATACTCATAGAAGCTCTCCTCACGTTATCACAATTTCATTTGCACATGTCGAACTTTAGGACCTTCATCTGATCCATTGAATGTGGGATCGCCTGGCTTTGCCTATAACCAGCTACATCTACTGTTTGGTTCACCAGGTGGCCAACAATTTTTCAGATAAATCTAGGGATATACCTGGCATACTCTCCAAAATTTCTATTAAACTAAGTTGCTTGGAAGAACCATGAGCTCATGAGGTTGTAGATTGTGGTGGTATATAGTTCTGGTGCTGTGATGGTCCACAGCAGCTCAGCAATGTCCTGATTTCAGCTGCTTGGTCTTGAGCAGCCCCCTTCATTGGCATCGCATTCATTCATTTCCCTGCACCACCATGCTCAGTAAAAGCAATGTTTACCAGCTACAAAATTCACTGCAGAAATTCACCAAGGCTCGTTGGATGCTTTTTTCAAACTCATGACCATGCCTATTTAGAAGGTCAGCAGAAACATAGGAACACTAGCATCTGCCAGTTCCCCTCCAAGCCACTCACTACCCTGAACATGAAACATAGAACAGTACATTACAGGAACAGGACCTGCCCTGCACAAAGCTATGCAAAAGTGAGGACTGCAGATGCTGGAAATCAGAGTTTAGATTAGAGTGGTGCTGGAAAAGCACAGCAGGTCAGGCAGCATCTGAGGAGCAGGAAAATTGACATTTCGGGCAAAAGCCCTTCATCAGGAAATCCCCCCACAGATCCCACTGTCACCATCCCCGCCCCCCCCAGAACACTGAGGGGAACACTACCCCTTCTCATGACTCCACCCCCAGTCCCCTACACCACACCCACTTCAGTTACAGGCTCCACCCCCACTCCCAGCTCCACACCTACACCAGGTCCTAGGTCCTAGCTCCCAGCCCTGCCGAGTTTTCACCATCCCCCCAGACCTTCTCCTCACTGAGGACGAACAATCAGTCGTCAGCAAAGGCCTTACCTTTATCCCTATCTGTCCACGCTTCAATTAATTTAATACACGACTGCACAAAGCTATGCTGACTGTCCCTAATTAGACTGTGCTTTTCCAAACGTGCATAAATCCTATCCCGAAGATTTCTTTCCAATAGCTTTCCAACCACCGATATGAGACTCACTGGTCAATAGCTCCATGGATTATCCCTATTTCTCTTCTTGGACAGAGGAACAACATTAGGTACTCACCAGTCCTCCAGGATCTCTCCAGTGTCTAACATGGATATAACGATCTTGGTCAAGGCCCCAGTAATCTCCTCTTTTGCCTCTCTCAATAATGATTTAGGGGTGCTGATGTTGGATTGGGGTGTACAAGGTTAAAAATCACACAACACCAGGTGAGAGTCAATCGGTATATTTGGAAGCACCCTACTTTCAGAGTGCTGCTCTCTCAATAACCTGGGCTAGATACCATCAGACCCTGGGTACTTATCCACCTTAATGTTCTTCAGGAAACCCAACACCATGTTAAGCAGCCAATCCTGTCCCTCTCTCAACCACGTCTCTGTAATGGCCCGAAATATCATAGTCTCATGTACAGATCCAGGCTCTACGTTCATCTGCATAACCTATAATACTCCTTGTATTGAAATAAACACATTTCAGCCCATTAGTACCATCGTGTTCATTTACCTGTCTCTGCCTGCCCTTCCTTTCTGACTTGCTGGTCCTAATATCTACCTTCCCCTCAACCACCCCCACCTCCACCAACACCCCCCCCCCCCCCCCTCCCCACCCCGACTTGCTGACCTGCTGCTCTGGCTCCCAGACCTCTGCCAAGCTAGTTTAAAACCTCCCAAGCAGCACTAGTGAACCCTGACTTGGGAATATATCGCTGTTCGATGCTTGGACACAGTCAGTCAGCTGCTTGGGATGGTCAGGGTCACAGGGTTCATCTCATTTCAGTCCAGGGACAGAGCCATGGTCAGTCCTGCAGGTCTGGAGCAAACAGTAAAGGGATTCATGGTTCAGCAGTCAGGGAACTGCACAGGGAGCACACAGGGGTCTGGTTAGTCATCCGTCGGATTTGTCCATCCAAATTGGTCAGGTGGTGTGGGCTGCGGTCAGTACTGAGGATCAACAGACAGAAAGGGGATTTCCAGAGGCAACTGCTGTGGTATGGAAGTGGGGGGGACTCAATTCTGGAGTCAGAATCAGCCATTTGGGATGCAGAGATAATAAGGATAGGGAAGAGGGGGAGACAGCAATGCATGAGATGGTGCGGGAGGTGGTCACCATCACATTGGATAGGCATACCTGACAACAGTGTGCAGGACTAAATTTTGCTTCCTGTCCCAATACATGGGTTCTGCATCTGAGAGAAGGGAGGCCCATCAAGGGGAAATTCCATCCATCATCCAGTTGCAAGTATAGATTGCAGTCATCCATAATCATAGTATCCTGCATGTGAACTATATACAGTGTCCAATTATGTGGGGTCCAAATCCTGCTCACTAGGAACCTTGACCATGTCATTGGTCATTGTGGATTGAAGATAGTCAGTTCTGTGAAGCTGATGTAATCTCAGGCAATATTAAAAGTGGCATCTCTGGACCACAATTCACAAATTTAATCCAAGACCTCATCCTCTCAACTTGAACTGTAAGTATAATTCAACATGCTTTTATATGCAGTAGTGCACTAGAGTCATAGAGTCATAGAGATGTACAGCATGGAAACAGACCCTTCGGTCCAACCCGTCCATGCCGACTATATATCCCAACCCAATCTAGTCCCACCTGCCAGCACCCGGCCCATATCTCTCCAAACCCTTCCTATTCATATACACATCCAAATGCTTCTTAAATGTTGCAATTGTACCAGCCTCCACCACATCCTCTGGCAGCTCATTCCATACACATACCACCGTCTGCGTGAAAAAGTTGCCCCTTAGGTCTCTTTTATATCTTTCACCTCTCACCCTAAACCTATGCCCTCTAGATCTGGACTCCTCGAACCCAGGGAAAAGACTTTGTCTATTTATCCTATCCATGCCCCTCATAATTTTGTAAACCTCTATAAGGTCACCCCTCAGCCTCCGACGCTCCAGGGAAAACAGCCCCAGCCTGTTCAGCCTCTCCATGTAGCTCAAATCCTCCAACCCTGGCAACATCCTTGTAAATCTTTTCTGAACCCTTTCAAGTTTCACAACATCTTTCCGATAGGAAGGAGACCAGGATTACACCCAATATTCCAACAGTGGCCTAACCAATGTCCTGCACAGCTGCAACATGGCCTCCCAACTCCTGTACTCAATACTCTGACCAATAAAGAAAAGCATACCAAACACCTTCTTCACTATCATATCTACCTGCGACTCCACTTTCAAGGAGCTATGAACCTGCACTCCAAGGTCTCTTTGTTCAGCAACACTCCCTAGGACCTTACCATTAAGTGTATAAGACCTGCTAAGATTTGCTCTCCCAAAATGCAGCACCTCACATTTATCTGAATTAAACTCCATTTGCCACTTCTCAGCCCATTGGTCCATCTGGTCCAGATCCTGTTGTAACCTGAGGTAACCTTCTTCGCTGTCCACTACACCTCCAATTTTGGTGTCATCTGCAAACTTACTAACTGTACCTCTTATGCTCGCATCCAAATCGTTTATGTAAATGACAAAACGTAGAGGGCCCAGCACCGATCCTTGTGGCACTCCAGTGGTCACAGGCCTCCAGTCTGAAAAACAACCCTCCACCACCACCCTCTGTCTTCTACCTTTGAGCCAGTTCTGTATCCAAATGGCTAGTTCTCCCTGTATTCCATGAGATCTAACCTTGCGAATCAGTCTCCCATGGGGAACCTTGTCGAACGCCTTACTGAAGTCCATATAGATCACATCTACTGTTCTGCCGTCGTCAATCTTCTTTGTTACTTCTTCAAACAACTCAATCAAGTTTGTGAGACATGATTTCCCAACACAAAGCCATGTTGACTATCCTGAATCAGTCCTTGCCTTTCCAAATACATGTACATCCTGTCCGTCAGGATTCCCTCCAACAACTTGCCCACCACCGAGGTCAGACTCACCGGTCTATAGTTCCCTGGCTTGTCTTTACCACCCTTCTTAAACAGTGGCACCACGTTTGCCAACCTCCAGTCTTCCGGCACCTCACCTGTGACTATTGATGATACAAATATCTCAGCAAGAGGCCCAGCAATCACTTCTCTAGTTTCCCACAGAGTTCGAGGGTACACCTGAACAGGTCCTGGGGATTTATCCACCTTTAACCGTTTCAAGACATCCAGCACTCCCTCCTCTGTAATCTGGACATTTTGCAAGATGTCACCATCTATTTCCCTACAGTCTGTATCTTCCATATCCTTTCCCACAGTAAATACTGATGCAAAATATTCATTTAGTATCTCCCCCATTTTCTGTGGCTCCACACAAAGGCCGCCTTGCTGATTTTTGAGGGGCCCTATTCTCTCCCTAGTTATCCTTTTGTCCTTAATATATTTGTAAAAACCCTTTGGATTCTCCTTAATTCTATTTTCCAAAGCTATCTCATGTCCCCTTTTTGCCCTCCTGATTTCCCTCTTAAGTATACTCATACTCTCTTTATACTCTTCTAGTGACAAACTGGGAGGAGATCTCAGTGCTCATGTATCATTTACAACATCCTACTGTCTCATTGCAATGTAATCGGTACTGCATTCATCAGAATACGGTCCAATGCCAAAGGTCTATATAAAGGCATTCTAATACTCTTTTTGTTAAGAGTCCTGAATTTAGAGGAAGATGCTAAACCATCGTTTATGAGCAACGTAAATCTTGATTGCTCACATTGCTGAGGACCAGTTCCATTTCCGATGTCCCCCAAATAGGTTAATTGGAGATCTAACTGATGGATCAAGCCACAGCAGGGATTATCATTGCTGTTGCTGTGGATCAAAGATGTTACAGAGAAATGACGAGCAATGGACATGCCAGCAACCCCAAGACCAGCAGCAAGCCCCAACAGATGCTGGATGTGAAGAGATCGTAGCTGAAGGGTCCCTCAGGATGTGCAGTAAACCTAGAGTCCTCCATTGTCTATGCCATTTCCTGCAGGTGACTGAGACACAGAACCAATTGCTACATGAAGGAGTTGGGGGTGTCCTGGGGGTGTGGGATGTGGGGGTGTGGAGGCTGGAGGATGTTAACCCTATCCCGATGACTCTCAGGTGACAACTATATTGAACAACTGGCGTCTTCCAATGGGGAGCTGTATGGGATCTCACAACCCTTGACTCAATGACATAACAAAGATGTGCCTGATGCAATTTGTACCAAATGATACCAGTTTATCTTGTTTCTCTGTGACAAGTACCGATGTGAGACTCACTGGTCTTTAGGTTCCATACAGTTGGCTTTGCCAATATAGTTGGCATCCTTCAGGTACAGGGTACTACAGGCTGTACAGACATCACATTGAGGGGACCACATCGTACCGTAGCTGACCTCATCAACAGGAGAGGATTCCATTCTATCAATGTATATGTTCTCTGTGATCATCGAAACTACTACCTTTGAGAGCTCTCATGTTCCTACTACATCTGAAGGGACAGACGCCATCCAAAGATGGTTACTTGGGGCAAAACCTACCTTCTGCAACATGGATAAAGGCTCCATGAGAGAGCCCATACCTGAAGTCAGGCACAGACACAATGCAGCCCATTCTGCAACCAGGGCCATCATGCAGCAGACAATAGGCCTTTTGAAGATGAAGTTCTGACCAGAACATCATAAAACACAGAAGCAGAATTCCTTCATTGGGCCCATTAAGTTTGCTCTGCTATTCCACCATGACTGATGTTTGGATTGGTCTGGCAGGGGTGTTGTGCTGTGCAGTCCAGACAGGGAGCACCACATATACTCTTGCATGCTGTGCTCAACCGTAGCAGGCAATGAGGAGATGTGATGGACTCCAAAGAGCTTGAGAGAATGGCAGGAGTCTTCCAAGAAGGAAGACAAAGACATTGAGAAGAGGAACTTCACCTGCTGCATGATAGAATGCAGAGTGTCAAGCGCTACAAGCCAGACAAGATTCAATTGACACCCAGTTCCAATAGATGAGATGAGGGTACAGTAATTACTCATCAACTGTAAAATTGTTGGTGCTCAAAAAGCAAGCAGTCCATATCTGTTCCAAGAGGTAAATGCTGTTTCTTTTTGCTTTTTTTCTCTTTGCTTTTGGTTAATAAAAGTGAAGGGTTGAAGTGTTTGAAGACCTTCCTGTGTGTGATGGTCCCACCTTGAACTATGATGAGTTGCAGGGCTACAGTGGGCATTGAGAAAAGAGTAGCAGAGATTTGCGTAAGGACAGATGCATTGTGTGGCTAGGTACATAAACAGTAATAGGTGGAGTAACGTACAGATGTGTGTGTAATGAAGTTATCAGCCGTGCCATCTCTGTGCCCCGACAAGCATTTGTTTCTGGATGCTGCCCTGTTATGAGCATGTAACTTCAGAGGCAACTCCAGACTGTCATCGCTTGAACAGGTACGTGGCTGTAGTCCTAAGATAACACTGGCACCAGGGATCCTGGGACATCGCGACTCTGATGAATCTTTCCGATGACGGCAAATGTCAGAACTGGGCTGGTCTCGGACAAGTGGGCTGCGTGGAGCATGCATTTGAGATGATAGGGTGAGAAAACTCGCAAAGAGAAAGCCTCCATGAAAATTACAGCTGATTTCTGGTGAGATCCAGCTGTGGAGATGCATGACGTAGCTCTCCAAAGCATTAGTCCAGACCTCTGGATTACTATCACCTCAACCCTGCTGCACTCACTGTTTATAAAGACTAGTGTTTTAATGAGTCAGTTTTGCTTGAATTTATGATTGAAGATTGTGAGATTTGGCTTTGGATGGGACCAGTGAGGAGAAACTAGAGTCAAGGGGTAACCAGGTCAGGATTGAAGTCTAAAAGCAAGAAGGACACAACTAGAATAAATAAACACAGGAATGTAGAAATTACCAGGGAATAAAAGTCCATCCAGTTCATTCTCTACCTTCTTAGGCTGGCATGATACAATGATGGAAATGTTGATATCTGCTACTTTTCCAAGTGCAAGTTGAGAAAAACCCAGATGTGGGCAGTTTTGGAAATCCTAGCTCCAAAGTCACCTGTTACTCCCAAGCTTGCTTCACTTCGTACTTCTCATACCTCATGAACACTCCTACAAAGGGTAATATGATATTTTCTCGAAGAAATCTATCCAATTCACATGTGAATGCTTCCACAATAATGCTTTCCACTGTTTCTCTTGACAGCCTGCCCTATAGATCACCCAGTTTAGCACTGCCATCATGTTTTATCAATGAATTCTGAATTTATTGCTTTCTGACTTATGGTTCAATAAGGTGAAAGTGAGTCAGGGTTTGTACGTGTTAGAATTTTCAGATTGTGACTTCTAATTTCAACTAACTCAGGTAATATTCTGTTGTTTACTCGGTGCAGGCACAATGCAGATAAAGTGCAAACTGTGACTTGAGATTTTTCTCCTCAGCCAGCGGGTTTTGTGTCATTGTGGGCGAATTGAACAAGTGGCGTCTTGGACAGGCAGCTTCCCCAGTGATGGTGAACCATTTTAGCGAAATCATAAGAAATTTGCTTTCATGGATTATACACCATTGGTTTGATTAATTGATTCACAATTTACGCCACTGTTGTGTTAACTGAAACAAAGAATCTCACAGGCAGACTGTATATTGACCTAGAAGTTTTCTCTGCAGCAAAATGTTTGGCAAAATGTTCAGTAATTAACCCTCTTGCGCACTGATGCAATACAAAGTTAAAAATTCAACAGAGACCAAGCTCCACTTTGTCAAATTTTTAAAAAAAGAAAGGACTGCAGATTCTGGAAATCTGAAACACAAATTGAAAGTGCTGGAGAGACTCAGCAGGGTCACTGGACTCGAAACATTAACTCTGTTTCTCTCTTGACAGATACTGCAAGACCTGCTGAGCTTCTCCAGCAATTTCTGCTTGTGTTCTACTCTGTCATGGCTGCCAAATACATTGGTCGGACATTTTCTGTTTTGAAATATTTGATTGGTCAGTTCTCTGGCATTTCAAAGGCGATGGCCTAGTGGTATTATCTCGAGACTGTTAATCCAGAAACTCAGCTAATATTCTGGGGAGAAAAAGTGTGACGCTGGAAAAGCACAGCAGGTCAGGCAGCATCTGAGAAGCAGGATCGTTGACGTTTCCAGCGCCACACGTTTTGACTCTGATCTCCAGCATCTGCAGTCCTCACTTTCTCCTCATGTTCTGTGGACCTGAGTTCAAATTCTGCCATGGCAGATGGTGGGGATTGATTCCAATTTTTAAAATGTGGAATTAAGAAGCTACTGATTTCTGTGAAACCATTGCCTGTTGTCGGAAAACCCATCTGACTCACTAATGTCCTTCAGGAAAGGAAGTCTGCCATTTTCACCTGGTCTGGCCTACGTGCGACTCAAGACTCACAGCAATGTGGTTGACTTTAAACTACCCTGTGAAATAGCCGAGCAAGCGATTCGGTAGTATCAATCGCTACAAAGTCTCAACAAAGAAATGAAACCAAATGACACCGGCCTAAGTTCTGGAAAGGACAACAACAGAAATAGCCTGAAAACCCCGCAAAGTCCTCCTTGCTAACATCTGGGGGCTAGTGCCAAAATAGGAGAGCTGTCTCATGGACTGGTCAAGCATAAACCTGACAAAGTCATAGTCATGGAACAATACCTAATAGACAATGTTCCAGAGACCATAGTCTCCATCTCTGGATATGTGTTTTCCCCACTGACACGACAAACCCAGCAGAGTTGGCTGCACAGTGGTATACAGTTGAAAGCAACCAAACAGGATGACCTACATGCCATACAGCATAAGCAGCCAGTGATAGACAGAGCTAAGCGATCCAACAACCAACGGATCAGATCTAAGCGCCCCCAGTCCTGCCACATCCAGTCATAAATGGTGGTGGACTATTAAACCACTCACTAGAGAAGGAGGCTTCACAAATATCCTGATACTCAATAATGGAAGAGCCCAACACATCAGGCAAAAGAGAAAGTTGAAGCATTTGCAGCAATCTTCAGCCAGAAGAGCCAGTGGATGATCTGTCTCAGCCTCCTCCTGTGGTCCCCACCATCACATAACCAATCCTCAGCCAATTTGATTAACTCCATTAGATATAAAGAAACAGCTGGAGGTACTGGATACTTCAAATGCTATAGGTCCTGACAACATTCTAGCAGTATTACTGAAGACTTGTGATTCTGAACTTGGAGTTCTCCTAGCCAGGCTGTTCTCTCCGCCACTGATGCTCAGTAGCAGCAGTGTGTGCCACCTTCAAGATGCACTGCAGAAATTCAGCAAAGATCCTTAGATAGCACCTTCCAAAGCCATGGCCACTTCCATCTAAAAGGACAAGGGCAACAGATAGATGAGAACACAATCATCTGCATGTTCCCTCCATACCACTCACCATCCTGACTTGGAAATACATCACTGTTCCTACACTGTCGCAGGGTCAAACTGATGGAATTCCCTGATGAAGGGCATTGTGCTCTACCTGCAGCATATGGACTGCAGTGGTTCAAGAAGGGAAGCTCACCACCACCTTCTCAAGGGCAACTAGAGACGGGCAATAAATGCTAGCCAGCCAGCAACACCCATGTCCTGTGAGTGAATGAAAAAAAAATGAAATGAATGGTGTAAAGGTTGAGGGTGTAAGTATTGTCTGGGGCACTTACAGTAGGAATGCAGCAAGGAAGACATACATTCATGTGGTCAACAGCCATGTTCCCTGTTTAGCTGCCCCCATTGAAATTCCATCAATTATTCTCTAGCTCCCTATACTTTAGCACATAGAGAGATCTCTGGATAACCCTCAGTCTGGGATCTGGGCTGCAGATCAGTGGCAAAGCTGCAGTGCATCATATGATGAGTAGATGCAGTGACATCCAGCTATCATCTCAGAGTATGCCTTCACCTCTTTTCTTGTGTACTGCAATGGCACTGAGAACCATGATCCTCACAAATATCTCCCTCCAGTATCCCCTCTAATTCAAGCTGCCATCAATCAGGAATCATGGTCGCTCTGCCTAGACATGAGTCATTTAGAGATGGCTTTTGCTCCACCCTATATCATATTTGCAATCCTCTTGCTCACTGGCCCGCGATCATCATGATCCCTTCTGACACTACCCAGAGACTGTCAGAGATTATTGTGACATTCCTCTTTCACTTTGCCTCCTTCACTCTGAGTGGAGCCTAACTCATCCAGTATCAATGGGCCAAATCTGGGTTGTGTGTCTGTTTTACCACTATCCAATGTAACCGTCCAATGAAATGAAAATCAGATTGGCTGTGTTTGTAAAAAAAAACTTTCAACAGGAACCACTTGCCCCTTCTGGTTAAGCAAGAGGGCTAGGTTTAAGCACTTAGATTCCTCTTTTCTGTTTTTCTTAACAGTTAAGTTAAATTCAAATTCCACCATCTGCCATGGCAGGATTCTGAACCCAGGTCCCCAGATTAATAGCTCAGTGATAACACCACGAGATCATGATTTCATCAGTTTCCCTTTTATACTTGATCCATAACAATCCATTCTTGAGATTATGCTCAGGAAATGGCACAAAAACAACTGGGCCAAACATTTCATCTTAGCCTGAAAAAAACCCTGCAGTAGCCCCTGGGAAGGGTAGTAAATAAAGGAAAAGGAGGAAAATACAGGAGTGACCTTCAAAGTAATGGTAACGTCAGTTTAATTCTTAAACTGAGTTTTTAAATCGCTACGTAGTGCCCTGACATAGGTCAGTTAGAACTAATCTACCTGTCCCACATCTCCTCAGGCATTGCATTGCAGATGGAGCTAACTCATTAGCTCTTTCTCAGTCTGTGCTGTATCCTCATGGTCCTTGTCCTACTTTCGAGTTGTTGTACAGCTCCCGCTGTGATTTGAAATGATGTCAGTGCTATTCTCGGATCCATTTCTGCAAACAGACAAAAGGGCTGTGCCTCTGAGAGTGTGAATGCATTGCTGATGATGAACCTTATTTTTTGTCGGACTGTGTCCACCCGTGCCTGGTACTACATTCCCAGGGAAAATTGTAACTATCGCTAATTGACTTCTGCAATAACTTGTGGATTGAATGTTCACGTTGTCAATGGTTTGTCAGTTTAAGGCCTCCACATGAGTAAGTAAGCTGGAGTGATGCACTAGTGGATTCTAAAGAGAGGTGCCATTTTTTTGTATAAAATCTTAAACTGAGCCAAAAGGAAAATTAGTTTCCCTACAGTATGGAAACAGGCCCTTCGGCCTAACAAGTCCACATTGACCCTCCGAAGAGAAACCCACCCAGACTTGAGCTATAGTGGGAGGTTGAACAGGCTGGGGCTGTTTTACCTGGAGTGTCAGAAGCTAAGGGCTGACCTTATAGAGGTTTATAAAATCATGAGGTGATGGATAGGATAAATAGACAAAATCTCTTCCCTGGGGTGGGAGAGTCCAGAACTAGAGGGCATAGGTTGAGGTGAGAGGGGAAAGATATAAAAGAGACCTAAGGGGCAACTTTTTCACGCAGAGGGTTGTACTTGTATGGAATGAAGTGGTGGAGGCTGGTACAATTGCAACATTTAAAAGGCATCTGGATGGGCATATAAATAGGAAGGGTTTGGAGGGATATGGGCTGGGTGCTGGCAGGTGGGACTAGATTGGGTTGGGATATCTGGTCGGCATAGACGAGTTGCACCGAAGGGTCTGTTTCCGTGCTGTACATCTTTATGACTATGACTATGACCCTAAAGCACCTAACAGTATGGGCAATTTAGCATGGCCAATTCACCTGATCTGCACATCTTTGGACTGTGGGAGGAAACCGGAGCACCCAGAGGAAACCCACACAGACACGGGGAGAATGTGCAAACTCCACACAGACAGTCACCCAAGGCTGGAATCAAACCTGGATCCCTGGCTCTGTGAGGCACCAGTCCTGACCACTGAGCCGCCCAGTCCCAAAATGTCCCAAAGCTCAAAGAAAAACAAGGATTATCAGAGAACATTATCATAAAACCTCTACAGTGTGGAAACAGGCCATTCGGTCTATTGAGTCCACACCAACATTCCAAAGAGCATTCCACCCAAAATCACTGCACCCCCCCCCCAACCCAATCCCTGTAACCCCCTGTAATTTCTCATCATTGATCCAATATTTCGATGGTGTTCCGGCCAACACTTATCCCTCAGCTTCAATTAAAGCAGATCCTCTGGTCAACATCGCATTGCTTTTGTGGGATCATGCTATACTCAAATTTTCTCCAATATTTCCCTGCATTGTAAACGTGACTGCACCTTAAAAGTACATTGAATTTGAAGTGCTTTGGAATGGCGTAAGGGTAAAAAATCTTTAGATACAAATGCAGATTTTTTCTTCCCTCTTTATTTTGGAGAACCTTGCTGATTTATTACAGTCAAATCAATAGAATGAAAATCAGTTAGATTTAAAACGGGCGGTGGGGGGGGTCAAGGTATTGTGTCAAATTGCCATCTCTTTGATCGAACTTTGTTACCTGAAATAATATCTTCTTATGCTACTTAGCATATAATTTTTTTTGATAAGGCTGTTAAGAAGTACCTTTGAACATTTTGCAGAAAATAACTCAGAAGCCCGTTTACTGGTTTTCCTGCTCATCGCATGCTCCTCAAAATGGAGGTTCAGTATGACCAATACAATCATTTCCAAGTAGGACTGCTGGAGTTCCTCTAAAGAAACTTAGAAGCAGGAATAAGCCAATTGCTGCTTCAGCTCATTCTGTTATTCAATAAGATCTTTGAACTTAAATCCACTTCCATGTCTAGTCCCAAAATCGTTTAATTCAATTAGATTTCAAAGATTTGCCTATCTCCATTCTCAACAAGAAAAGATCTACAGTCCAGTCATTGAGAATCCAAGACTTACAAGGCTTTGAGCGAATTTCTCTTCATCAGGGCCCAAAACAGCTGACCCTTTTTCATGTGTCTAATCCCTCTACTTCTGTAGATATATTATCTTGACATCTGTCCAAAGTGTCATTTGTTACAGAGGCTGAATACAGCAATCATAGGAAATCTGAAATAGAAATTGTGGAAAAATTCACCAACGTTTCACATTTTAGGTCAACGTTGTTATCTTATGTAAGGAAGTGTGTGTGTGCGCGCACTTATGGCCTTGAGCTCTCTTAAGAATTTAATATATGGTTAGCCTCTGCAAGTCTGTTGGTGATGTCCGCATTCACCTCCCCGACACTTCCACTGTCAGGCTACACAACACATCAAATAATGAGTGAATCAAAATTGTCCTTCAGAAAGCTGAGTAGGCACAGAAAAAAGGGTCAGCCATTTCGGACTCTGATGAAGAGAAATTCACTCAAAGGCTTGTAAGTCTTTGGATGATCCACACAATCCCATGACAAACAATGAGGTACATCACCAGATAAACTGTTTGAACAATGTTTAACAAGCAATGATTGTTAGCTCACTGGGTGAGACTGTACAATTCTACTTGACTTGTTAAAATTATTGAAACATCCTGTAATATAACTTGGTGTCTTTGTATAGCTTCTATCTGACAAGAGCGCAAGATGTATTGGCAGTAAACAGTAATTGCAAATCTGTATATAATCTTGATTAAGAATTTGAGTATTGTGTGTGACCAACAACAGAAGAAAGTAATGGATACTATAGGAAGTTTGAAACTTGAATGACCAACATTCTGTCTTTTATGAGGAAATACTAGTGGTGTGGAAAGTGCTTGAAAATTCAATCCTTTCTCATGCTGTATACAGAATTGTATAAAAGATGTGTCCAAGATATTGAAATATTATTAGTCAGTGCATTGACTGCAGGAGCTGGGAAGTCATGTTGCGGCTGCACAACACATTGGTTAGGCCACTTTTGGAATATGGTGTGCAATTTGGGTCTCCCTCCTATAGGAAAGATGTTGTGAAATTTGCAAGGGTTCAGAAAATCTTTACAAGGATGTTGACAGGGTTAGAGGGTTTGAGCTATAGGGACAGGCTGAATAGGCTGGGGCTGTTTTCCCTAGAGCATCAGAGGCTGAGGGACGACCTTATACAGGTTTGTAAAATCATGAGGGGCATAGATTGAGTGAATAGCCAAAGTCTTTTTTCCCAGGGTTGGGGAGTCCGAAGCCAGAGGGCATAGGTTTAGGGTGAGAGGGGAAAGATTTAAAAGGGATCTGAGGGGCAACGTTTTCACACAGAGGGTGATGCAGGTATGGAATGATTTGCCAGCGGAGGTGGTGGAAGTTGGTACAATTACAGCTTTTAAAAGGCATTTGGATGGGTGTATGAATAGGAAGGGTTTACAGTGATAATGGCTAAATTCTGACAAATGGCACTAGGTTAATTTAGGATATCTGGTTGGAATGGACAAGTTGGACCGAATGGTCTGTTTCCATGTTATACATCTCTATGACTATCTGTATGACTGTTGGAACCAATAGATGGAAGCAGAATGTTTCCAATAGTTGACAAGTCATTTCCTCATTATCCAATTGTGTAAGTTGATGGACAAGCTGCAAATAAAACCATTTCAGACGATGTAGCATCAAATGGCAACAGTTGGCTGTAAATAGCAATCTGCAGCCCCAGGGGTGATAATTCACATCTCCGGTCTTCATGCCACGCTTGCATCTTGAAATAGAGCTTTGGACATTTGCTGGTCATCAAGTTCTAGCTATCTCACCATACGGAAAATCCTTGATGACCATCTTTCAGATCTAGCCCATTCCCTGAAGCTACCTTTTCTAAGTGTTAAAACACTTGGGAGTTCTGCCTTTAGTTAGAATTGCTGCATGTACACATTTAAACACAAAAGATTTAGAACTGGGAATCACTTCTTTAAAGTGAGTTGAGTGGTTGTGGAACTCAGTTCCAACATGAGTGGATGAGGAAGAATCTATCTGATGTGGCTTTTGGGAGAAGCACCAGTGTTTGTATGACATCATCTGAGTATTCCCTTGAGGATAATTCATAGAGTCATACAGCACAGAAACAGACCTTTCATTCCAATTTGTCCATGGTGACCAAGTTTCCCAATCTAAACTAGCCCCAATTGTCTGCATTTGACAAATATGTCTCTCAACCTATTCTATTCATTAACCTGTCCAAATGTCCATTTGGACAGTGGTTAGCACTGCAGACTCACTGCGCCAGGGACCCGGGTTCGATTCCAGCCTCGGGCGACTGTCTGTGTAGAGTTTGCACATTCTCCCTGTGTCTGCATGGGTTTCTTCCAGGCGCTCTGGTTTCCTCCCACAGTCCAAAGATGTGCAGGTCAGGTGAATTGGCCATGCTAAACTGCCCATAGTGTTAGGAACATTGGTCAGAGGGAAATGGGTTTGGGTGGGTTACTGTTCGGAGGGTTGGTATGGACTTGTTGGGCCAAAGGGCCTGTTTCCACAATGTAGGGAATCTAATCAAACCTTTAAATGTTGTAACTACACCGTAAATTCCTCTAGCAGTTCGTTCCACATACAAACCACCCTCTTTGTGAAAACATTGCCCGCTCAGGTCCCTTTCAAATCTTTCTCCTCTCACCTTAAAATTATACCTTGCAGTTTTTAACACTCCAACCCTCGGGAAAAGACTTTTGCCATTCACTCTTTTCATTCTTTTTGTGATGAGTTTAGTTATGTTTCCTCTTAATTTATGGGCGGCACGGTGGCACAGTGGTTAGCACTGCTGCCTCACAGCGCCTGAGACCCGGGTTCAATTCCCGCCTCAGGTGACTGACTGGAGTTTGCACGTTCTCCCCGTGTCTGCGTGGGTTTCCTCCGGGTGCTCCGGTTTCCTCCCACAGTCCAAAAGATGTGCAGGGTCAGGTGAATTGGCCATGCTAAATTGCCCGTAGTGTTAGGTAAGGGGTAAATGTAGGGGTATGGGTGGGTTTCGCTTCGGCGGGTCGGTGTGGACTTGTTGGGCCGAAGGGCCTGTTTCTACACTGTAATGTAATCTAATCTTAATTCCATGCCATTGTCCAGTCTATCATTATTTAGTTTGTCATTAATATTCACAATCTTAAAAACCCCTCAAAGTTACCTCTTAACTCTCTCAGCTTTTACTGAAAGCACCCCTTTAACTTGCCAAGCTTCTTCGAGTAATGTTAACCCTCAATCTTCTTAACATCCAATGAATCTAGACTGCAGTCTTCCCTTGGTTGAATGCTCCCTACAGGCATTTGCTAATCAACCAGGTCAGAGATGTTGTTACCCACCTCTGGAGTAGATGGGACTTGAACCCAGGACCCTTGGTTCAGAGATAGGGACACTACCACTGCCAGAAGAGCCCGAAATGTTCTCTTTGATGTGGTAATAAAAACAGAGCATACATCACTCTAATGAATCAGAGTTAATAGATTATTTAAAAAGGGAATTAGATAGCTACTTGCAAAGAAGATTATTAATGAATGTGTTGGAGCTAGCAGGAGGGCAGAATTAGCCAAGTGGTTCACGTAAAGAAAAGCAGAGGTTTGACAGACTTAATTGAAGGTTTCTGTGTGACAGTATTTTGATGGTTCAGCATAAATTATATCCAACCTCCTGGGCTGCTCAGTGGCGCCACAAAACAAAGATAGCACGCATTTTATTTCGACAAATTCCCAGAAGAAAGCCTGCACTCGACAAGAAACACCAGTGGGCTGGATTTTGCAGTCAACAGTGAAGCAACAGCACTTTGCTGACCACAAGGAGGAAGCTGGTCACAAAGATCTAGCGACCTCTGTGGCAGGCATTTTCTCACTCTGGATGGCAGTTTGAGCCTGGCAACCAAATCAGAGGAGGGTCCAGCAGAGTAAGCAACCTATCACCCTGAGGTATTCTCACCAGCAGCAAGCCAAAAAGCTAAAAGCACTTTATCCCATTCACTCTTAATTTTAAATTTTACAGATAAAAAAATGTAACGATTCAGACGCACACATGGGATTAAGATACAAACTAGAATATCGTCCACTTAGTCATTATTTTAACAAGATGAAATTCTTATAATAATGGAGAAATCTCTCGGGGCTGCTCATCAGGTGAATTTAGCATGCTGCTAAACATCCTTGCTCTGCTAGCTGTGTCCAGGAGTGTGGAGCTGGAAAAGCACAGCCAATCAGGCAGCATCTGAGGTGTGGGAGAATTGACGTTTCGAGCATAAGCCCTTCATCAGCCCTTGCTGATGAAGGGCTTATGCTCGAAACGTCGATTGCCCTGCTCCCCAGATGATGCCTGACCAACTGCGCTTTTCCACTTCCACACTCTTCGACTCTGATCTCCAGCATCTGCAGTCCTCACCTTCTCCTCACTGTGACCTTGCAAGGGTTTACACTGAGACTGAGGCTAAGAGTGGAAGCAGCTGCCTTCAGTTTTGTAATATCCTATTAGCCACTGTCCAAGGACAGCTGAACAGCACATCCGCTGGAGATGCGTAGAATTACTGACACCAAATTCTGGATTTGGTGAACTACCAAGGCTGTGAAAATTCTAGGTAATTGTTTTTGCAATCTAATTGCAGCTGGGATGTTAGAATTAATTCAATGACTAACGTAAAACCCCTGGGTATTTGTGATTTTTCAATTATTGTACCTTAAAGTGTCCCCCTTGGGCAGCAAAATATGCAGCATTTGTAGAACATTCATGTCACATCCTTCCTCCAGGATAGCACACCTTCCCTTGACATTTCTATTAATGCAGTGTGGCCTGTTGCCTACAAAAGCAATTAAAAACATGGAAACTTTTATCAAGCTCAAGCTAAAAAGGAATTTAACTTTGTCGCCAGTGGCCAGTAACAAGGTTAAATTGTTTTTCAGTAAAATAAACCAATCTGCTAATCACGAGGTAGGTTATTTTTAAATTCATTCACAGGGTGAGGGGATCGCTGGCTGGGCCAGTATTTATTGCCCATCTCTAGCTGCCCTCAAGAACCTGGGTGGTGAGCTGCCTCCTTCAACCATTGCAGTTCATTGCTGTAAGGACATGCACAATGCCGTTAGGGAGGGAATTCTAGGATTTTGACCAAGCGACACTGAAGGAACGATTATATATTTCCAAGGTCTTGTGACATAGACAATGAAGACTGGAGTCTTGGTGAGACAGAGGTCACCTAACTGATCTAATGGCACACTGCCTGTCTGGTGTAGGACCTACGCAATAATCCCTTCTCTTTCTCTAAAGAATGGGAACCCTTTTCTGATCAGCATGTGCAAAGATGCATACACATTCAGATAATACCTCAAAGGAGTCACAACATGACCAGATCGTGTTGTTATATTGTTATCACAACTTAACCATATAGTTTCACCACGAGATGCTGTCTACCATCACGCGTCATTTGTCATAGATGTGTACGGTTATTGCCACGTACTGACCTAATCCGACAAAATCTGATTCATTATCCTGAATGATGGGTGACTGATGATATGCAGTTCCAATATGTCACCTAATTCTTCACAATTCTTGACCATGGCACTTTACAATGCCATATGACTTCGGCTGGATAAATGTGTTCATTTGATGACTTTGAACAGATACTTTGCTTCAATTGAGGTTGAGCTAAATAACTGCATAAAAGCAAAACACTGCGGATGCAAGAAATCTGAAACTAGCACAGGAAATGCTGGAGAAACTCAGCAGATCTGGCAACATCTGTGGAGACAGAAACAGGGTTAACATTTCGTGTCTAGTATGACTCCTCTTCAGAACCTGACTGCATGCCTGTTGATCATGCTTTTGTACCATTTTCGTCTTTATAACAATGCTTTGTGCTTGTGATTGGTTCATTGGAGTGTGGGAGGGAAGGACTGCGAGGATCTGTTGTCCAAATATAAAAGATGCTTGTGAAGGTAAGCCATTTTTTTGAGGAGTAGCACATGGACTTAATATAACTAAGCAAAAACTTTGGCAAATCATTTTACACTTGACTATCATACATTTCATGGAAAGGATACACATTTTACAAGGCCAATATGCTGAGGGGAATGAGGAGAAGAGCTAATATAATGGATGGTTCATTTCTCCTTTGAAAAGAGGACTATACAGTCCCATTACCAATACTCTCCTTTGACCAGATAGGTTTGTTCTTACTTTCCCTTAACAGATTTCATCTTCCCTAAGTCAGAGGTGTGGCCATGGGTGCACACTTTGTTCCATGCTATGCCTATCTCTTTATGGGTGACGTGAAACATTCCTTGTTCTAGCCTCACAATTCTTCCCCTGACACATCAATGAGGTCGTTGGTGCCGCTTTTAGCTCCCATCCAGAAATGGAAAATTAATTAGCTTTGCTTTCAATTTCAGTCCATCTCTGACTCTTCTCTTACCTTTCCTGATTTCAGAGTTTCCATGTCTGGGGATAGGCTGTCCAACAATAGCCATTCCAATCTCACTGATTCCCACAGTTACCTCGGCTACATCACTTCCTACAAGGATTCCGTTTCATTTTCCCACATTCTCCATCGCATCTATTCCGATGATGCCTCCTTCCATCGGGCTGCCTCTAACATTTCTCCTCAACAGGGGACTTCCCACCATCGTGGTTGATGCAACCTTCAAGCGTGTCCAATCCATTTCCCTCACTTCTACCCTCCTTCCCAGAACAACTATAGCGTTCCTAATGTCCTTACTTTCTATCCCACTAGTGCCTACTTTCAGTGGATCATCCTCTGGCATTTTCACCACCTCCAGCAAAATGCCATCACCATCTTCCCCTCCCCTCGCACCCCCTCCCCCCCACTAATGTCAGCATTCCACAGGGACCGTTCCCTCTGTGGCACTCTGATCCACTCCTCCATCACTTCTAGCACTTCTGCATTCCTCCATGTCATCTTCCCATTCATTTGCAGAAAGTGTATCACTTGCTCATTCACCTCCTTGCTCCTCAGTGTCCAAACATACTTTCCAAGTGAAGTAGTGTTTCACTTGTACATCGTTCAATTATGTTCACTGTATTCGCTGCTCACAATGGTACCCTTTACATTGGTGGGACCAAACAAAGACTGGACGACCACTTTGTGGGACACCTCCACTCTGTCTGTAGGAATAACCCTGACCACCTAGTTCTTGCCATTTCAAGAAACCATATTGTAGCCATGCTAACATTTCTGTCCTGAGTCTGCTATAGTGTTTCAATGAAGCACATTGCAAGCTTTACCTTAAATATTCTTATTATTTTCGTTACATGTCAGAATAGATAAGACACATTTGTAGATTTGAGTTTTAACACACTCTTGTACTGATTTGAGAATGAAGGAGCCTGAGGAATTAGAATAGTTGGGTGGTTGTTGTAAACCAGTGTAGAGTCAATGGGCCGAAGGGCCTTTTTTCTGAGCTGTAAACCTCCATGACTAACTTGTTGATGAAGAGAATTGTACATCATTTTAAAAAGACCCATAATTTTGCAACTGCTGAGGTCAAAAACTGGCAAGTGCCTCTGGATTACATGCTGTATTTGGTAGTCCCTGACTGGATTCATCGTGATCTGGGGGTCCTAGCTATAGCCAAGGGCATCCCAGAGTAGGGTTTCCCACCACGAGAAGTCTCCCTGCAGCTACATCCATAGTTTGATCTGAAAAAGTAGATATCTCTTCAGAAGACACCTCCAAGGTGGTCGCTGTGTCCAACTCTGTCAGTGGTCTCTGTCTATTGTCCCTCCAAGAATACAGGAACCCACCCAAGACTGGCAAATCTGGGGGTGGCCAAATAAGAGATTTCTTCCCAGATTTTGCTGGTGGGTGCATTGCTGGCAGATATGGAGTCTGGATTTGAAAATGTTTCCCCCAACCCTGGCAATCATTCCTAAAACTTAGAGTCACAGATTCATACAGCCCAGATACAGACCCTTCGGTCCAACCAGTCCATGCTGTCCATAATCCCAAACTGAATTTGTCCCATCTGCCTGTGCTGGGCCCATGTCCCTCCAAATATTTCTTATTCATGGACTTGCCCAAATGTCTTTTAAATGTTGTACCTTTTAAACGTCCCCTGGAAGTTCATTCCACTCATGAGCCACTCTCTGAGTAAAATAATTGCCTTTCATGTCTTTTTTAAATCTTTCTCCTCTCACCTTAAAAATATGCCACCTGGTCTTGAAATCCCCAATCCTAGGGAAAAGACACCTGTCATTCACTTCATCTATACCCTTCGTGATTTTTTAAACCTCTATAAGATCACTTATATATTGACTATATATATATTGACTTAATCAATTGTCTTTCATCAAGATCGGATAATGGTAGAGAGCAGCAGACTTCCTTTGCTCTCATCCCTCCCTGTAACCTGTTACACCATAATAACATGCAGCTCTGTTGAAAGTCAATTGATACATGAACGTGACTCTGTGGTTGCTGTCACCTCATGCTGTGGTTTGGTGGTAGAACTGTCACATTTGCGCTCAAAGCTTGTGTGTTTAAATCCCACTCCAGAAACCTCAGCCTAAAAGTCACGCCAGAGTTGGAGATGCCATTTTTTGGATGATTTATTAAACCGTGACCAGCCTGTCCCTTTTAGTAGCTGTAAAATATCAATGTCAGTATATTAAAGAACAGAAGAGTTCTCCCAGTGTCCTTTAAAACTATTTACCCCTGAATTAATCTTGCTGTGAGGCATTGCAGTTTTCCGCATTGACTCCATAACCATGGTGACTACATTTCAAAAGTATTGCTGTCAAATCATCATGAAATACTTGTAAATCCTTCTTTTTGGCCTGCTGAATGTTTGCAGTATTTTCCATTTATATTTGCTTTTCACCTTTAGTTATAAGCTGTCATAACATGGAACAATCAGTGTGATCCCATTTCTGCCCTGCACTCAGAGGCTGCTGATAACGGCAGATGTATTAAGCTCTTGGGTTCATAACTTGAAGGAAAAGAAAGAGTGTAGTTTCCAGTGAGGTCCAGGCAAGACAACGTACCAAAGCTCTGCTCAACTGTGTGTCAGGGTATGTCACTTTTGATCAGTCTTTACACTTCAATTTGAAAGAGGTTTCCTTTCCCTCCAACTACCAAAACAAAAACCTAATGACGGGCTGTCAATTGTTTCTGCTACCAGTTATCTCAATGCTTACGACAAAAGACTATAAATATAATTAATTGCTCATCAGTTCAAATGAAAGTGTTTGAGCTCAGCTGTGCTTTCAGGGAGAGTGGTGAGTCAAGGCCAGGTGCTTCCCAATGTGTGAGGGAGGAAAGCGAGTCATTCCCTCGCATGGTTTTTTTCCACTACTGGTTCTAGACCAGCCCTGTAGGAATATCTTATGCCCTCCTTCTTATCTCAGAAAGGAGTACAGTATTAGGAGACATGAGGCAAAAGCTATAACATAGCCTATTAAATAAGTAAATTCTACACTGCCATAATAATGTGGTTTCTAAAAGCAGAGACTGACTCTAGCAAGTACAAAATTGCTTTAAGATAATTCTATTGTATCCATGTTATATGCTGCTGAAGCTGTGTCAATTGATTGTGCTTCTTCTGTAGTCTCAAGCCTGAATACTGTCCCTTCACGCATTCTACACTCACTGGGATTTATTAGGCACTGAGTGTCTGTATGCATTCTTAAAGACTGCACTGTCTGGATAGATTGCTACTGTTCTGAGTCCCTTGCATTACTGGCTTATCCTTCGATTAATTCCCTCTCACTCTCAGGAATTCTGTAACCTCTTTCATAACATCATAGAATCCCTAACAGGGTATTTGGCCTATCGAATCCACACTGACCCTCCAAAGAGCATCTCACCAGATCCACCCCACGCCCCCCACTTACCCTGCATTTCTGATGGTTAACCCATCTAGCCTGTACATCTCTGAACACTAAGACCAATTTAGCACGGCCAAAACACCTAGCCTGCATATGCTTGGACTATGGGAGGAAGCCCATGCAGACGTGGGGAGAATGTGAAAAATCCACACAGACAGTCACCCAAGGGTGGAATTGAACCCTGAGTCCCTGGCTCTGTGAGGCAGCAGTGTTAATCACTGAGCCACCGTGTCTGCCATATTTGCATCATGATGAATTAAGTTCTCCAATGCAGTGTTTCTCTTCAACTCCTCTGTGAGTCTCGCTCACATGTATTTCTTTCCACTTGCCTCTGCTCTGCTAATGTCACAGCATCATTGTCATCACTTACAACATCAATATTAACATATTTATTCCCATAATACTACAATAGTGTCTGAGAATTTAGGCCAATGTAAGAGACAGTCAGCATGGATTTGCAAAAGTAAATTGATTTTTTTTAAGAGAATAAATAAGTGATTGCCTGTAAATATTAATGATTAGACCTTCAGAAAGCAGTCCACAAGATTCCACATAAAGAGACTGTCAACAAAAATAATGGTGCAAGGAATTGTAGGTAACTTATGGTTTTGACAGGAAGATGCTTAGGAAATAGGAGACAGAGAGTCACAAATTAGCAAGATGTGATTAGTAGTGTCTTCCAGGATCTGTACTGAGACCTTAGCTTTTCACCACATTCATAAACGGCTTAGGTAAAGCAAAAAGCAGCCCCAGAAAAGGAAAATACGCAGATGTTGAAAACCTAAACTTCAAAAGGAAAATGCTTAAAATATCCATCAGGCCACGCAGCAGCTGTAGAGACAGAAACAGAGATAACTACATGTCCACATTTTCTGACAAAGCAGTAAACAGTGCAGAATGGGAGCAAAGAGATTCAATGGGACATTGACACATGAAGTCACTCAGTAAAGCAGAAGCTGGGAGAGTTTAATGTTGGGGGTGTGCAGTTTAGAGTTTTTGAGGAGCTAGGATCTGCAGATGAGCCGAGAGATTTGGATATCTGGCCATTAATTCTGCTGGATGGGTATAAAAATAAACCAGGCTAATGGATTGTTTGCCTTTTAACTCAGGAAAATTGGAGATGTAAACGGCGTTATGTTACAGTCGAACAAAGTTTTGGTTCGACTCCATCTGCAATCGGTTCTGGGTGCTGCCACCCAAGAAGTGGGTGCAGTGCCGATTCACCAGAATGATACCATGGATAAAAAGGTTAAATTAAGGAGAACGAGTGCAGAACCTCGACTTGTAATCCCTTGGGTATAGAAGACAAATTGTGGTGTTTGGTATAATTTGATACAATGGTTGGACAGCAGCTGTTTTCTCTGATAGGACAGACCAGAACTAGCGTTCCCAACCTTGACTTTAGAGCAAAGTGAAGACAGAAATGTTTAAACTAATGGAGATTGGAAACACTCTTGCCCAACAAGCTGAAAATTATATTTTTTTTGTTAAGGGAATGGCACTAATGGTTCTATAATCCAGGAGGATAGATAGAGTTAAAATATAGATCAGCCATGATCTAGCAGAATAGAAGTATAGTCCTAAGAACTGAATAACCTCCTCCTACTCAACTATTTAATAAAAAGAAAGAATTAACTTGCATTTTTTGGCTCCTTTTCTCCGGATCTCCCAAAGCGTTTCACAGCCCATGAAGTACCTTTGAAATGTAGTCAGTTGTACAACATAAAATAGACAGTAAACAATTCGCACTTAGGTTTGACAATAAGCAATTAGATAATGAAAAACTCTAGGAGAAAGTGAGGACTGCAGATACTGGAAATCAGAGTCAAAAAGTGTGGCGCTGGAAAGCACAGCCAGTCAGGCAATATCTGGGAAGCAGGAGAGTTGACTAGATAGCTCAGTGGACTTTGTGGTTTGATAGGGAAAGGTGAGGCGAGGGAGGAATTTTTATCAAAGGTGAGAATTTTAAAATTGAGGACTGGATGCCAGTGAAGATCAAGTCGACTCTCCTGCTCCTTGGATGCTGCCTGACCAGTTGGGCTTTTCCAGCCCCACACTTTTTGACAATGACCAAACTCTGTTCGAAATTACATTGGATGAGAAATACATATCGGCCTGGTTACCGAAAAGAGCACTCTTCCTCTTATTTGACTAGTTCGGGGGATATTGAACCGGTACCTGAGAGGGCAGATGGGTCTTTGATTTAGGTCTGGTGAGCAAAAACTTTTTCAAAGTGGTAAGCTTTATGAAATGCCTTAAAGAATGAAAGCAAGGTGGAGAAGTGTAAGGAACATATTCTAGATCTTTATGCTAAGTAAGCTCAAGGCATGACCATTAATGGTGGGGCAGCTATGACTGAGAATGTACAAGAGGTCAAAATTGGAGGAGCATAGATAGCTCAGTGGATTTTGTGCTTTGATAGGGAAAGGTAAGGCGAGGGAGGAATTTTTATCAAAAGTGAGAATTTTAAAATCAAGATTTTGCAGGACTGGATGCCAGTGAAGATCAATGAGAACAGACATTCGCATAGGGGAGTGGGGTTGCTGTGGGTTAAAATAGTGACAGTAAGGTTTTAGATGACCTCAAGTTTATGATGGATAATATGGGAGAGCAGCCGGGTGTGATTTGAAAATAGTCGAGTCTGGAGGTGGTGAAGGCATGGATGGGGAGTTTAGCAGAAGATGAGCTTAAACAGTTGAGATAATATCTGGTCCAATCTGTTGCAGAAATGTTGCTTGGGGGACAAATATTGGTGATGACACCTGAGAAAACCACATTGCTTTCTTCAAATGTAGTGGGAGTTTTAAAACCCATTTGGAAATACTTAAGTTTACAATTTCATCCAAAACACAGCACCTCAGAGAGTTTGGCACATTCTTACGTCTACACTTGAGTGCCAATTTGCAGTGTTCCTTCCATTCTCTAAATTGGCACTTAAATCTACCACCTTCTGTCCTTGACACTTAGACTATCGCCTTGGTGAAGTTGCCAAACATTAATGGTTTTCTTCTAGTTTAATAGAAGTTCTATTCCTCCCATGATTGATGGTTTTTAGGAAGGTTTTACTGAGCAACTGAGGTTTTAACCATCATTCTATTGTAATTAGGTAATTTGATCAGAAATGTGTGTTAAAACCCGAGGTTGACGATGAAACAAGGTGAGCCTATTCCATGTGCACCTCACAACTAATGACAACTTTTAAAGGGAGAGCAATAGAAACACAGGCTTTTCAACTCCAAGAGCATGCTGCATTATTTAGTTAGATCGTGGCTGAGCAGCTTAATTCCATGCACCATCATTGGATGTAAGGATCTTATCGCAATAGAGGCAAAGCTTTTCAGAGTAAGAAAGTGAGAACAAGACACAGAGGATGATAATGGGGCGGCGACACAAGGAGGTCAAATTTAAATAACTTACTTGGACAAATGGAGGAATGTAGAGTCATAGAGAAGTACAGCACAGAAACAGACCCTTTGGTCCAACTCGTCCATGCCGACCAGAGATCCTAACCTAATCTAGTCTTTTTTGCAAGAACTTGGCCCATATCCCTCCAAACCTTCCCATTCATATACCCATCTAGCTGCATTTTAAATGTTGCAATTGTACTAGCCTCCACCACTTCCTCTGGCAACTCATTCCATTCCCTCTGAGTAAAAAAGATGCCCCTTAGGTCTCTTTTATATCTTTCCCCTCTCACCCTAAACTTATGCCCTCCAGTTCTGTACTCACCCACCCCAGGGAAAAGACTTTGCCTATTTACCCTATACATGCCCCTCATGATTTTATAAACCTCTATGAGGTCGCCCCTCAGCCTCCGATGCTCCAGGGAAAACAGTCCTAGCCTATTCAGCCTGTCATAGTCATAATCATAGAGATGTACAGCATGGAAACAGACCCTTCAGTTCAACCAGTCCATGCCGACCAGATATCCCAACCCAACCTAGTCCCACCTGCCAGCACCCGGCCCATATCCCTCCAAATCCTTCCTATTCATATACCCATCCAAATGCCTCTTAAATGTTGCAATTGTACCAGCCTCCACCACTTCCTGTGGCAGCTCATTCCATACACATACCACCGTCTGTGTGAAAAAGTTGCCCTGTAGGTCTCTTTTATATCCTTCCCTTCTCACCCTAAACCTATGTCCTCTAGTTCTGGACTCCCCCACCCCACGGAAAAGACTTTGCCTATTTACCCTATCCATGCCTCTCATAATTTTGTAAACCTCTAAGGTCACCCCAGTCGATCAGAATAGGAATTTGGAGATTATTTTCCATTTTGCCACTTCGCACTTGGCAATTCAACAACTTCAGGGTCACAAAGGGTGGTCCTGGAAAAGCACAGCCGGTCAGGCAGCATCTGAGGAGCAGGAGAATCGGCGTTTCAAGCATAAGCTCTTCATCAGGAATGTCAACAACTTCAGACCATGAGCTCTGATCTGCATTCTATTCCCCATCTGATCACCATGTTTGCTTTTCTTAGTTTCGCTGTCAATGGAGCTGACCTACATTGTGTTCTTTGCACCTACTCTGGATGTCTCTTACTTCTCTGCGACCATTACCACTCCCTTTGCCTTTCATTCTATGACATCTGCAGTCACTAACCTACCTCAGTGTCCCCTTGCCTTCCCTTTTGTTTCACTTGTCCCTTCCCTCCTTTACCTACATTACAAAACCCATTACGTTTCCATCTCTTTATCAGTTCCAAAGAAACGTTATATTGGACACTCTCTCTGTCTGCCAGACCTGATGAGTTTGTCAAGGGTTTTTGTTTATATCTCACCTTTTGGTTTTGCTTTTGCCCCAGTCTACACTGGAACAGCAGTAAGCTGTCCAGCCCTCGAAGCTTTTTCACCAGTCTATGAGATCCCAGCAGATATAACTCAATTTACCAATCTTAATTTCATATCACTTAATATTCTTTTCTTATCAAAATCAATCTACCTCAGTTTTTTCTATTTACCAAAACCAATAATTTAATGGAAAGAGACTTGCAGATTTTCATTATCCACTGTGTGAAGTAATATTTTACTGATCTCATTCCTGAATGACAAGGTTCTAATTTTAATACTGTACTCCTTGGTCTGTGCTGCCAGCTTTTTTTTATAGATATTTTTATTAGAAATTTAACATTTTTACAAGTTTACAAAAATAAACAAAACTCTCAAATATAAACATTGATATACAATAGCCAAAATTTAACAAAAGAAGAAAGAAAAAAAATACCAAAAAGGAAAAAAAAAACAAAACTCAACTATCTACTAATCTAACCTATAACTAACCAGAATGTATATTTAAGTCTCTTACATGCTCGGAATGTGTTAACATCAGATGTAATAAAACCCGTATTCGTGCGGGATTCCTCTCCTAAGGGGCCCCGGACCAGCCAGGTTTGTAATCTCAATTAAATAAAAGCCCTTGTTAGGATAGCCGAAATATCTGTATTTATGTAATTCAAAAAGGGCTGCCATATTTTATAAAATAATTCGGTCTTTCGATGTACCATATTTGTAAGGAAGTCAAGGGGAATACATTCCATTATTAATCTGTGCCAATTTGAAAGTCCAGGGGGGCCCTCAGCCACCCAGTTCACCAAAATATTTTTCCTTGCACAGAAAGAAAGAATAGAAAATAGTCTCTTCCCGTACATGTCCTGGGAGGGAAAGTTCGAAAAGCCCAAAAGGAGAGATACAGGGTCCACTTTAATTTCCGTTCCTAAAATTTCTGTCAGGGCACTTGCTACTTTAGTCCAATATCTACGGATCTTATGACAGGTCCATAGGCAATGTACAAGAGTGCCCACCTCTATTTTGCATTTGGGACACATTGGAGATGCTCCTGCCTTAAATTTTGCCAGTCGAACCGGTGCTATATGGGCCCTATGAAGTATCTTCAGCTGGATAGCCTGGGTTCTGTTACAGATAGTAATTCTTCTAGCGTTTTCCCAAATATCATTCCACGTTTCTATAGAGATTTCTAGTCCCAAATCCTGATCCCATGTTTTAAGCAGATTATCCATATCTCCCGATACTTCATCATGTAGTAAATGATAAATAGTACTGACGGAAGATACCCCCACTGGTCGTAGGACACTACATTCTCTATCTGATTTATAAAGACTATCCAATAACGTAGTCTTCTTCTGTATATAATCTCGAATTTGGAAGTATCGAAAGAGGTCTCCATTAGGTAATCCGAATTTCTGACGCAGCTGTTCAAAATACATCAGGACCCCATCCTTAAATAGGTCCCCTAGACATGAGATACCCCTGGATCTCCAGAGTTTAAAAGTGGCATCTGTAAACCCCAGTTGGAATCCCCATGCTCCCACTATCGGTGCATAGGGGGATGTTTTATGTGAATTGCCCTCATTTTGCCGCATTATATTCCAAGCCTTAATTGTGTTTAGTATTATAGGGTTTTTACAGTGATCTGTAATGATTTTCCTCTTGTCTGAAAATAAAAGGTTAATAAGTGGGTATTTTACTTGAGAGGCCTCGATGTCCAACCAGATTGATTGTGGATCAGACAAGACCCAATCAGCTATGTAACTTAATAGGGAACTTAACTGATATTTCCTAAAGTCTGGGAAGTCCAATCCTCCCCTTGTCTGTGAAAGCTGTATCTTCTTCAGCTTAATGAGGGGCCGTCTATGATTCCAGATAAAGGACCCAGCCAGCCATATAATTTACGTAGAGCCGTCCTCGGCAGCATCACCGGAAGCATTCTCATAGGATATAGGAGACGGGGCAGGACATTCATTTTAATTAGTGCTATTCTACCCAACCAGGAAATTGGAAGGTCTCCCCATTGCTGGAGGTCCTGCCTTATCCTTTCCAGTAAATGCACAAAATTATCTTTATACAACTGACCAAATACTGGAGTAATAAAAATGCCTAAATATAAGAAGCCCTCCAGGGACCAACGAAAGGGAAAAAGGGATCCGTCCACTAAGTGGGGTGCCATAGCAAGGCCACCCATTAGCATAGCCTCCGATTTTGAAAAATTAATTTTATAGCCTGAGAATGCACTAAATGTATTAATAACTTGGATTAGGCGAGGTACGGACATCAGAGGATTACTGAGGAATAGAAGAACATCATCTGCATAAAGGGTAATTTTATGTTTACCTGTACCAATCCTCGGGGCCGTTATATTAGGATCAGCTCGTATAGCTTCTGCTAGTGGTTCAATTATTAGCGTAAATAACAATGGCGAGAGGGGACATCCCTGACGGCATCCCCTACCCACACTGAAGCTCTCCGTACCTAATCCATTGGTAACCACAACTGCTTTGGGATCACTATACAATGTTGAGACCCATTTGGTAAACACCTGTCCAATGCCAAACCTTTCCAATGTGTAAAACAAATATGACCATTCAACCCTATCAAATGCCTTTGCCGCGTCTAATGAAACTACTACTCCTGGTATCTTTCCCTGATGGAAAGCTTGAATCTTATTCAAAACCCTTCTAATATTATTGGATGATCTACGGCCCTTAATAAACCCCGTCTGATCCTCCTTTATAATATGTGGCAGTACCCTTTCTAGTCTCAGTGCTAACGTTTTAGAAAGGATTTTAAAATCTACATTTAGCAAGGATATTGGTCTATATGATGTACAATCTTCTGGATCCTTTCCTTTTTTAAGGATAAGAGAGATATTTGCCCCTTTCAGTGAAGGCGGGAGACAGCCCTGACTATATGCATAGTTATACATGTCCATAAGTGGACCAGCCAATATTTCTGTAAATTCTTTATAGAATTCAGCTTGAAAACCATCTGGGCCCGGTACCTTACCACTCTGAAGTTGCCTAATTGCATCAAGTATTTCTTGGACTGTTAGAGGAGCATTTAGAACCGATACCTGTTCCGGAGTTAGGCCTGGAAAGGTCAAATTTCTTAAAAATGACTGCATCCTCCTCGTCCTATCTTCACAATCCTGCGATTTATATAACTGAGAATAAAATTCTCTAAAGATCGCATTAATCTTTTTATGATCATGAGTCAGAATACCCATACTTTCCTTGATAGACATAATAATCTGAGGGGCCTTTTTTTTCTTTGCAAGAAATGCTAAGTATCTACCCGGTTTGTCGCCATATTCATATAACCTTTGTTTTGCAAATAATATTTCCCTCTTAGCCATTTGAGTAAGCGTAGTGTATAGAGCTGTCCTAAGAGATGTAATCCTTTGCAATTTAATAATAGAAGGTCTATCAGTGTATGCTGTTTCAGCTGCTTTTAAGCGAGCTTCAAGCAAACGCTGTTGTTCTCCCTTCAATTTCTTCTGGGTCGCTGAGTAGGAGATTATCAAACCTCGCGTGTAAGCTTTGATGGTCTCCCACATCATTGATGGGTTGCTAGCTGTACCTGAATTAATTTCTAAAAAAGTTTTAAATTCTTGAGAGAAGTACTTTACAAATTTACTATCTTTCATTAGGAAGGGGTCCATACGCCAATGCCGAGGGGATGTCCCATTGTTCCTCGCCTTAGTTTCCATATATACAGCAGTGTGGTCGGAAATTGCTATACTACCTATTTTACAGGATGATATAGAATTTAAAAAAATCGAGGGGGCAAAAAACATATCAATTCTAGTATGACATTTATGTGGATTGGAGTAGAAAGAAAAATCTCTGCCCTGTGGATGAAGACATCTCCATACATCTACTAATCCTAATTCTTTGTTCAGATCCATCAATTGTCTAGATCTGGGAGATACTCCTGCAGTACTCTTGGGAATCCTATCTATTTCCAGATCCATAATACGATTAAAGTCTCCCCCTATAATTGTATGAAGGGCACCAAAAACCATCAATTTTGAAAAGGCTTCCGTTATAAATTTAAAGGGGTGTGCCAGGGGCAGTATAAATTTAAAATCCCATATTCCTCTCCATTTATAAGGGCTTTAATCAAAATATATCGTCCAGATTCGTCTTTTATCTGCTTTAGGATTTTGAAAGGGAAATTCTTCCGAATAAGAATAACAACTCCCCTGCTTTTTGAGCTAAAAGAAGAAAAAAAGGCCTGATCAAATCCACTCTGTCGTAATTTCAAGTGTTCTTTATCCGACAGGTGTGTCTCCTGTAGGAGAGCTATATCAACTCTTTCCTTCTTAAGATTTGATAATATTTTCTTCCTTTTGACTGGCGAATTACTCCCCTTGACATTCCAGGTGCACCACTTAACCGACTGATCAACCATAATCATCTGGGCAAATCCGAGACCCCTCGGGAGGGGAAACCCTATCCAGAACATCCCGAGCATAGAGCATATAAAATTTACAAAAATAAAGCCTCTCTAATACACTCACACCAATACAATAAAAAACTATTTCTAAATAAAAAAAATATAAAACGTATCTAAGTAGAGATTTTCCCCCTTGTTCCCAGGGAGTGTCACTTCCTCTCCAAAAGTCCATCATATCCTCTCCCAACCAATGCCCCACCCTTGACCCAGGCGCTCCTCAATAAAATGAGGAGAATTCAGATATAATACAAAGCTAGAGTTAACAGTGAGCACCCTACCCCCCACCCATACTAACACCTGGATATATTTGGTAATGTTAATACCATATATAAACATTTTAACTATAAAATTACAACCTCAACAAATAATAATTAAATATACTAATACAAAATAACAAGAGAGAAACAACCCCGCTCCTAAAGACAGAGGTAAAATTGAATAAGGTAACCACCTCCCCCCACCAACATTAACCAAACCCCCCAGCTTATATATATATATATATATATACATATATATATATAGATATATACACACACACATATACATACATCCCACTATATACATAAAATAATAAAAGAAAACAACCCCAAGGGGGGGGGGAGAAAATCAAATCCCTCTCCCCACCTCCCATGATAATATTAATCAGTAAAGTAAGAAGAAAAGGGGGGGATATAAACCAAAGTGGGGGGAAAGGCAAACCAACATCCATTATGTCTTACAGTTTATCTAAGAGAGTCCAAGAATTCCTTAGCCTTTTCCGGCGATCCGAAGTTATACACAGATCCTTCATGGTTAAAGCGTAGCGTCGCTGGGTAGCGTAAGGAGTACTGAATATTTAAGTCCCTTAAACGCTTCTTCGCCTCGTCGAATGCCTTCCTCTTTCGGACCAGAGCTGGGGAAAAGTCATGGAATAACATGATCTTGGATCCTTTATAGATCATAGCTTGGGGGTCTTTTCCAAGAATTCTAGAGGCTTCTAGGAGTATCTGTCTCTCCTTGTAGCTCTGCAGCCGGAACAGAACCGGGCGTGGGCGCTGGTTCGAGCCGGGCCCGCGTATTGCAACCCGGTAGGCCCATTCTACCCTTACCTGGCCCGATCCAGCTTCCAGATTTAAAAGCTGTGGCAGCCACTGCTGGAGGAATTCTATAAGCTGGCCTTCCTCTTCCCGTTCGGGGAGGCCCAGCAAACGAATATTTTTTCGGCGACCTCGATTATCGAGGTCGTCAATGTAATTCTCTAACGCTGTTCGAGAGTCCGGATCCGATCCACGGCCGATTGAGCTGTAGTTTCGGAGGTCGAGGCCTTTAACTCCGCCCCTCCGACTCGGCGCTCGATCTCCTTAATGTCTCAGCCGGCCGAGAGTGAGTCCCATCGACTTCGGGACTCTTCGATAAAAGCGTTGATCTTCGCGTCCAGCTTGGAGATCATCTCCACGAGGCTTGCCACTGTAGGTAAGTCCCCCGGGGCGGCTGTGGACGCCTCTGCTGCAGCTGGAGAGGGTGGGGGAGGGGTTCCTGCTTGCTGAGAGCTGCGGGCTCCCTTCCCTTTGGTCATTTTTACTAAATATTAGACTGTTTAAATGTAATACTAAGCAACTAATTAAATTAAACAGCTATTATGAATGATTTGGTGAGTGTGATGGGGGTGGGTGACCCACTTTACCCAAGTCTTGGGAAGAGCACTATAGACTCAGACTTGCTGGGTCGCCGCCATCTTGGATCCCGTGCTGCCAGCTTTAAATTGCTTCTCTCTATCTACCCAAACAAAACCGTCAATCATTTTAAACATCATGGCTACCTCACTTCTTTGTGTGCTACTTGTGAGTGCAGTGCTCACTACTGTTTGACAGCAACAGAAGAAGTTCAAAGGAAGGATTATTCTGGGCCAGTAGGAAGTGCCTGCTGTCAGCCGGCTCGAAGCAACATTGACAGAAGGGTTGCAGTTAGCCACCTGCTCACCTGGAAGTGTTGTATTAACTGCAGGGAACCAGATGGACTGGGAAAAAGCAGAAGGACATTGCACAATCAGCTGCTCAATGGGTTTAGGATCCGACAGCCAGTGTCTTTTTGAAATTAATTTCCCTTGAGCTAACACTTAATTATTGAATTACAGATTTGGGTAAGCAATGCGTTCCCTAATAATGTGCTTGTGTAAGTCGAGTCTAATTTCCAATGGATTCGGATTGCTACAAGTGGTATTTTGTATCCCTGTCCATGATCACAATGGCAAAGCCGATGGGCTCAATGCAATGTTATCAGAATTCTTCAGCCGCTTACAGAATTTTAGATACTTAAAGAATAAAGACAGGCAACTCGGACCTTCGCTCCTGTGCCATTTTTTATAACAGATCTATTTCTATCAGCCCCACACCACCTTGCTGTATTGAATGACTGTTTTTATAGTGTGCTTGCCGGAGAGATGCTGCTTGGAATTTATTAGATAAAGCCCCTCTCCCTACTCCCAGAGTGAGGATGTTGCACAATGAATATCAATCAGACATTAAGTGAGACAATGTTGTGTGTGGACGACTCTCAAAACTCTAGATGCTCTCCCCATTGAGAGTGCTATTGTGGCAAATCTAGTCTGCTCTTTGCAGAAAACATGGAAGAACAATGGCCCTGAGTGTGGGCCACCTCAGAAAAGTTCTGTCCAGGACCTAAGCTTACTACTAACTAAGATATTAAAAATGACTGGGATAAATAATATAAATTAAAAGTGTTGAACTAGATGCATAGGAACAGGAGAAGGCCAGTTCAGCAACTCATGTCTAATTTGCCATTCAATCAAACTAAGCTTGTGGCAAACTTAAACTCCATTTAACATCCTTTGATCCATAGACCATGATATCCTCACACATCAAATACATATCAATCTCAATTTTGGACGCGTTAATTGACCCATTATTCACAGTACTTTAAGGAAGAGATTCAGATTTTTTCCATCCTTTGTGGGATCCATTTTGTAGTCCTTCCTGATTTCACTTCTGAATGCCCTAGTTTTAATTTTTAGGTTACGCCCCCTTCCTCAAGCTTCACCCAAGAAAATGTTTTTCTCTATCCTTTTCTATCATTTGATCGCCTTAAACACCTCAATTGCAATGCCCAATAATGTTCTAAATTCAGAACACAAGCCAGATTACCTAACCTTTTTGCTGAATTTAGCACAGACATCGTTCTGGTGAAGCAGCACAGCTGACCAGTAAGAACAGCAATCCTCTCAAAAGTTATCCTTATACAGTGTAGAATTTGCTGCTTAACACTTGCTTAATCTCATCTCACATTAACAATGAGAGATGCTGCCCAGAGCTGCTCACTGTCTGCTATTCATATCATTGATATTCTGTTTCCGGTTGTACAAATGACCTCTGGAAAAGCGTAGCTGGTCAGGCAGCATCCAAGGAGCAGAAGAATCAACGTTTCGGGCATAAGCCCTTCTTCAGGGCTTATGCCCGAAATGTCGATTCTCCTGCTCCTTGGATGCTGCCTGATCTGCTGCGCTTTTCCAGCAACACATTTTTCAGCTCTGATCTCCAGCATCTGCAGTTCTCACTTTCTCCTAGTACAAATGACCTGACCCATTTTAAATATGAGGATCTTGCTGTGCTACTAAGTAGGGTACAAATATGCCACAATCTCTTTCAGAGTTCACGGATTGTGGAAATCCCCCATTAATGGTTTCCCTCAACCGTCGGCAGAAAATCTTGCTGGAAGAAAGAGCTATAAATGTGTACTGAAAGTAAAAGGGCATCTTGAGCCTTGTTGAATGATCATGCACAATGATTAATGTAAGGATTGAGAAGAAAGGGCAACAGAGGAAGAAATAGAATGAGTTTCGCTCAAACCAAGTACAGGAACAGAAATAAAGGAAATCATTTAAGGGCGGCACGGTGACACAGTGGTTAGCACTGCTGCCTCACAGCGCCAGAGACCCAGGTTCAATTCCCGCCTCAGGCGACTGATGTGTGGAGTTTGCACGTTCTCCCCGTGTCTGCGTGGGTTTCCTCCGGGTGCTCCGGTTTCCTCCCACTGTCCAAAGATGTGCAGGTCAGGTGAATTGGCCATGTTAAATTGTCCGTAGTGTTAGGTAAAGGGGTAAATGTAGGGTAATGGGTGGGTTGCGCTTCGGCGGGTCGGTGTGGACTTGTTGGGCCGAAGGGCCTGTTTCCACACTGTAATCTAATCTAATCTAAATCTAATTTCTGTGGAGATGCTAGCCCTATGCCTAGGCTGTAACAGCAAGCCCTGATCCAATTCTATGATGGTGTATCTCCTGCCACCACACTGCAAAAGGATGTCTCCGCCATCAATGTGTGCCAGGAGTGGGAGTCAGTGTTCTCTACACTCATAGGTGTATACAATTAGCTACTGACTGCCATACTCAAAGGTCACTCATCTCACACATGCATTCAATGCTGTAGAACCCACTGTATTTGCCGCTCCACTACCCATTCTGGTTGTGTTCCTCAGCTCTGCTCTATTCACTATGCTTTGCTCCCTACTCGGTTACCATCACTTTTGGAAATGATGAACAGTGATGACCAAGACAGTTAGCCAGAGGGAGGCAGTGCTGAAATGCCAGTGCCAGGACAAGGAGTTGGGGAACAAGTGGGGCTGTGGATTTTCGGATTTCAATTGAACTGATTTAAAACAATTTGACAAAAAATTTGACATAAATTAACAGTGACATAACAGGCACTGTGACTGCATGGGCAGTGAGCACAGTCCATCTTTCAGACAGACAGCTGGATGTGTATTGGCTCAGGTCAGAAACATTTTGCTAAATAAATTGGAAAAAGTAATTTGTCAGTTTAAATATGGTAAATCTCTCTTGATAATTTACTACTTTGATGAATGAGACTCTCCAGTTTAAATTGTTAGCCATTAGGATCAGAGAGATTGTTTACCATTGTAGATTGTAAATCTCTTCATTAAAATGTTACCAGCCCTAAATGCCTGCAAAATGACTAATTGACAATTGACATCCAATGGTAGCAAACATGCATGTTGTTAATTTTTCAAGGTGTACAGTGGAGTGGCATAAACTATTCAGTAACTTATTTTTCCCATTATAGTGCATTCTGGCCCGAACATGTTTGAGAGGCACCCCCTTACAACATATACCATAAGACATAGGAGGAGAAGTAGACCATTCAGCCCATCGAGTCTGCTTTGCCATTCAAAGCAATCATGACTGATCTGATAATCCTCAAATCCACTTTCCTGCGTTTTTCCCATAATCCTGAATTCCCTTACAGATCAAATATCTATCTCAGCCTTAAATATACTTAATAAACCTCAACAGGGGCCTAAGTGAAGAACTTGGCTTTGTTTAATGAGCAGTTAGGGATCTTTGCAAAGTAGTTGAGGTGCAGGAGTATCGGACCAGGTTGTGAAGCTGCCAATAAATGTTGAAATGTGCAAACTTGGCACGCTAAATGCACACAGCATCTAAATGTGTTTAGCCCTCACCTTAACAGATCTGTTAAAAAGATCAGTTGAAAGGACTGGTATCCTATTGACACAAAAAGAGATTAAAGGAAGTCAGCCAAGAATTGAAGGTCTATGAAAAGCGTAGTCGCTGTGTTCAAAAATAGGAGTAGGCAAAACGTGGACATGTCAAGTGTCATAGTTTCTCATAACGTGTGAATTCTGATAAAATGTAAACAGCCTGTTTTTGAGTCAGGTTGCTTTATTTTTAATAAACTGAAGCACACTTTCAAAAGCAAACCATTCCAGTTAACCCTTTGAGAATATATTCTGCAGGCTTTTTTTACTGAACATTGGATGAACTGTTGAAGAAGTTCTCATGATTCTGACAGTGTTTACCTCCCCATCCTTACCAGCTGTTAGCAGCGTTTGACATGATTGATTAACTTTCATTGTACGGTGACATCAAATCATGAGTTGGAGTTCAAGACAGACTAATTGAGGAGAAGGCAAAGTCTAAAACTGACTTCAGGCTTAGACTTGGTGTCTCACAGTGATGTATTGCGTGGAAACAGGATCTTTAGTCCAACACGTCTGTGCCAACCAGAAAAGCATAAATTAATCTAGTTCCATTTGCCAGCACTTGGCCCACATCCTTACAAACCCTTCCTATTCTTGTACCCATCCAGACACCTTTTAAATGTCATATTTGTACCAGCCTCCACCACTTCCTCTGGCAGCTCGTTCCATACATGCACCACCCTCTGCATGAAAAATAGCATCAGTTATATATGTTTCCCTTCTCACCTTAAACCTATGTCCTCTAGTTTTGGACTCCCCTTCTCTAGGAGAAAGTGAGGACTGCAGATGCTGAAGATCAGAGCTGAAAATGTGTTGCTGGAAAAGCGCAGCAGGTCAGGCAGCATCTAGGGAACAGGAGAATCGACGTTTCGGGCATAAGCCCTTCTTCCTGAAGAAGAGCTTATGCCCGAAACGTCGATTCTCCTGTTCCCTTGATGCTGCCTGACCTGCTGCGCTTTTCCAGCAACACATTTTCAGCTCCCCTTCTCTAGGGAAAACCTTGGCTATTCACCCTATCCACGCCCCTCATCATTTTATTAACCTCTACAAAGTCACCCCTCACCCTCCAACATTCCTGGGAAAACAGCCCCGGCCTATTCAGTATCTCCCTATAGCTCAAACTCTCCAACCCCAGTAGCATCCTTGTAAATCTTTTCTGCTCCCTTTCAACTTTAACAACATCTTTCCTATAGCAGGGAGACCAGAATTGCACTCTGTGTTCCAAAGGTGGCCTAACCATCCAAAGCAATTATGGCATCAAGTGCCAAGTCTATGTTTTTTTTTAAAACACCTTTCTTTTTAGCTGATTTATAAAACAAATGTTTAGTTTTTGAAAATTCTTGTGCGTAGGCAATCGAGATTTGTCTCTGAATGTACACTTTGGATATTCGAAGGACAGATTTAAAAAGGTGCTATGATTTTTATGTGGGACTTATCCTGGAACCACATAGACAGTCAAAGAGTCATAGAGTCATAGAGATAGACAGCATGGAAATAGACACTTAGGTCCAACTTGTCTATTCTGACTAAATTAATCTAGTCCCATTTGAGAGCTTTTGGCCCATATCCCTCTAAACTCTTCCTATTCATATACCCATCCAGATGCCTTTTAAATGTTGTAATTATACCAGACTCCACCACTTCCCATAGCAGATCATTCCATACACACACCACCCTCTGCTTGAAAAAGTTGTCCCCTTAGGTCCCTGTAAATCCTTCCCTTCTCACCTTAAACCCATACCCTCTAGTCTTGGACTCCCCTGCCACAGGGAAAAGACCTTGTCTATTTACCCTATCCATGCCCCTCATGATTTTGTAAACCTCTATAAGTCACCCCTCAGCATCTGAAGTTCCAGGGAAAGCAGCCCCGGCCTATTCAACCTCTCCCTATAGCTCAAACCCTCCAACCCTGGCAACATCCTTGTAAATCTTTTCCACTCCCTTTCATTAACACAGCTGGTGGGTTAAACTCCGCAAGTATAAAAACAGATCACAATTGGGCTGTTAGTTCCCCAAATTTGCATTTGTTTGCCCTACATCCAGCTGAAGAAGGGAGATTACAGGTTGGCTTCAGTGTCTTAGATTGATACTGCCTATATGGAATGGGGTCATCAACCATCCCCGGAGTGAGGGGCTGAGTGGCCTCATCCTACATCTGAAAAAGGAATTAAAACTGACCATCAGCTGTCTAAATTTAGTTCAGAAACTAGTTTTGGTTTAAAGAAAACATTGAGTGCATTTCTATTTGCTTATTATTAGTACTGATCACTTGTGCGTGCACACAATCACACATTCCCTAGTAATCCCTGAATAGAAGCTGTTTGAATTTTGTCAGGAATTTGGACGATTCAGCCCTTATCAACATTTACACCTTGGCCCAGAGTCTTCTCAGTGCAGAGTCAAGATCAAAGATTTCCTGTCCTTGCATTGTCACCTAGACATTAAGTACACCATCCCCTTGCTCATCCCTTCCCTCCACCACCTCTTCCCTTCACCTGCAGTACAGAAGATTTGGACAAAGGAGATCATTTCTGATGCGAGAGAAGGATGGATTATAAAAGATGCAGATTACTGGCACGTTGGACCGTCTCTGTGAGTCTGGCTGCTGGAGTTTTTCAAAGAGTAGAGGCAGGGGTTTAGCGTTGACAAAAGAGCCTGGACCCAGTGAGTTGATACGTAGCTTTGTTCATGATCTTGGCAGTGTGAGGCCTCCCCCAGACAAACAGGCAGCTATTATATGCTTAATGAATTTTCACAGCAGGTATTTGCTTTTCACTTGTGCAAAAATGTCCCTTTTTTCTCTCATTACACTGCCATTGCATCCTCCAGGAAAACAACAACTAAAAATGCATCATTCATAGGCCCCCAACCGCAGGGTTGGGACAGGTGAGTGCCAAGGATGGGGAGTTATGGGGGAAACTGGAATGAAGTGTTGAGAGGAGGTGGTGGGGATCGAAATGTTATGGGGAAAGGAGAAGATGAAATGTAAAAAGAGTCAGAAGAACAAGTTTGAGCATAACCTGCTGCCTCACCATTCGAAGTTATTCCATATTGTACATATCTTAACTCACCAGTCCTACACAACCGTCTCCCTCATGCACACTTTGGTTCCCAGAGTAGTACCATCTCTATTATAACATTTCCATAAAATAAAACAAAGTACTGTACTGTGAATGCTGAAGATCTGAAGCAGTAACAGAAATTGCTGGGGAAAGTGCTTCAGTAAAAGGTCTGTGGACATGAAACATTAACTCTGATTTCTCTCTTGTAGACATGCTACAGACTTGCTGCATTTCTGCTCCTCCCTGAGCTCTTTCCATATTTATAACCTGCTGTAAACCCTCCCAGATCTTTATTAAACTGGTATTACGTGTTATGATTAAAGACTAAATATTCCAAAATATGGTAATCACAGATATATCAGGTTTCAATTTTATTGTTACGTTATGGAAAGACTGTTCTGTGAACTCTACTGCCTAATACCAATCAGACACATTAGTGTTCTTCACTTCATGTACATTCTTCTTGCATTCCATTAACTCTGTCAACAGTGTGCTATTTGTGATCAGTGAAGATGTCAATGCAGGGCCTTCAACCTTCCTACAACAAACTAAGACATTGTCCCCAAAGGCCTCTCCAGTGTCATCTGCGCTGCTACCTCTAGTGACCCCAAAGACTTATTCTTGGTCCCTTTCTATTTGGATGATGAAGAAATTTTTCTCACACCAGGTCATGGGTCTTTGAAGTGTACTTCTTCAAAAGGCAGTGGAAGTGGAGACATTGAATAGCTTTAGGTCAGCGGTTGGATTGTTTCTTGGTAATCAACCGGAGGTGAAAGGTTGAGTTATTGAGGGTAGGAAGGAATGTGGCAGCGAGATCAATCAGATTAGCCGTGATCTTATTACTGTAAATTGTGGAAATGGTGCAAGGGGTGAAAACTCCATTCCCTAATTTGTATGTCCATTGAAAACAATTAGCTATACTTCACCAACACTTCTTTCAGGTCCTCCACTGTTGTTGAGTTGTCAGACTCCTTGCCTGAGATCCAATACTAGATCAGCAAAAAAGGTCTTCCAAATAAATATTGGGGAGAATGAGACCATTGTTTTTGGTCCTCACACCAATCTCCACTCCCGTACTCCAACTCCAACTCTCTCTTTCTGGTAACAGTCCATGTTTAACATTTCATAGCAGTCTAGATGTCACACTAAAGCATGAGATCACATTCTAACCATATGTTTTTTGGCATACCCACTATCACCTCTGTAATGCCACTCAATTTTGCCTTCATCTTAGCTCTTCTGCTATTGAAGCCCTCATCCATGCCTTTATTTCTCTCAATTATTCCAACTATCCCCTCCAGGTAGTCTCCCACAATCGACACTGCAGTCTGTGTCTTCACACAGAGCAAGTGCTGTTCCCCTATCACATCCATGTTCAATGATATGCACTTGCTCCTAGTTAAACTACAGCTTGATTTTAAAATATTCATTCTTCCTCTCATGTCCCTCTATTACCATGCTCTTTTCCATGTCTCTCTAATTTTCTCCAATCTCACAAACCTGTCCAATGTACTTCTCTAATTCTGGCCACTTCATTCCCAATTAAAATTAATCCACCGTTAGTTTCTGTACTTAAGTTGCCTTGATATTAAGCTTCCTTTTTGATCAAACTTTTAGCCATTTGACCTATTATTTTTTTATATGGCTAAATGTCAGACATTGTTTTATAAATTTTGGGAAACACCTTGAATCATTCCATTATATTAAGGGTGCTAATGCATATACATTGCTCAGTGATTTGGTATTGATTGCCTATTTTGAAAACATTATGTCTTGGCTTCATGTTGTATATATTTTGTATCATAAGGTGAATAGTGAAATAACTCCACAGAGGCTGATATCGTGTCACTAAGTCATCCTTTAGTTACATGTGCATAGTAAATATGAGGCAGCTCTCAGAGTGAACAGAATTTCTGACACTCCTGTTTTTGTCTGTCAGCTAGGGCTCCCAGATTTGACATGGTTAACAGCCCCAACCGAGTCTATGAGGTCCACCTGGCTGACCTTATTACAATCTCTACACGTAGACTGGTCAATTCCCCACTGGTTTAATGAGCATCAAAATCTCACTTGACAACACAATTGTAGATGAAACACACTGTAGTGATGGTGCCAGTGATGGAGAGGTCACTGATCAAGCAGTCGTTTTGTCTTGGGTGGTGTTGAACTTCTTGAGTGTTGTTCAAGGTGCAATGATTCAGGCAAGTGCAGAATATTCCAACACACTCCTGACTTGGGCATAGCAGATAGTGGAAAGGTTTTGGAAGTCAGTACACATCTCTGACCTGCTCTTTTAGCCAGATTTTCTCGATAGCAAAGTCAAAATTCTGCTAATGCCGGAAATCTGAAATAGTCAAAAAGCAGAAAGTGCTGGAGAAACTTAGCAACTCTTGGAGAATCTGTGGAAACAGAAACACAGTTACTGTACCAAAACCAATATGACTCTTTTCAGAACTGAAAAGGTGGAAAAGTGATGGATTTTCTAGAGAAAGGTGAAGTGGCACAGGTGGAAGAGAAGGATAAATCAGGCGATTGTTTTAGATAGAGAGAGAGAGAGACAGAGACAGAGACAGAGAGAGAGGAAGATTAGAGATAGCAGGTATGCAGAACAAGAGGCAAATGGAACAATATTGCTTGTAGAAATCAGGGGTAGGTCGAGAGTGAGTTTTAATGGTAGATGTTAATGGCAGAAAATAGGTCAGATCTACTGAAAGCGAATCCAAGAAAACTAGATGCTAGGACAGTGGAGACAAGGACCAGTGTGGGTTGCGGGGTACAAAATGGAGGACAAACTTCATGGTCTGAAGTTGTTGAACTCAATGGCGAATCCAGTAGGCCTAAATTAAAAGTCATAACAGGGAAGATTGTGGCAGACCTAGGACGGAAATATGAGTACAAACAGCAAGATACTGTATTGAAATGGCAAGTGACCAAAACGTTGGGGTCATGGTTGCGGACTGAATGAATGTGTTCTGCATAGCAGTCACCAAGTCTGTGTTTGGTCAACCCAGTGTAAATGAAATCACACAGAGTTATGGGGTCCCACAGCACAGAGAGAAGTGCTTTGGCCCTAACTGATCCATGCCAACCACAATGTCCATCCACACTAACCTCATTTCCCTGTGCTCAGCCCATATCCTTCTAAATCTTTCCTATCCATGTATTTGTCCAAATGTCTTTTAAATGTTGTTAATGTACCCGCCTCAACCACTTCCGCTGGCACTCATTCCATATGCATACCACCCTGTGTAAAAAGGTTGCCTCTCAGGTTCCCTTTTATTCTTTCCCCTCTAATCTTAAACTGATACCTCCTAGTCCTCAATTCCCCAACTGTGGGAAAAAGACTGAGTGCATTCACCCTATGCATGCCCTTCATGATCTTATACACCTCTATAAGATCCCACCCCACCCCACCCCCACCCCCTTAGTCTCCTATGCTCTAAAGAAAAAAGTCCTAGCTTGTCTAATTTCTCCCTTTAACTTCTGTTGAGTCCTGGCAACACCCTTGAAAATTTTGTCTGCACTTTTTCCAGTTTAATAACATCCTTCCTACAGCAAGGTAACCAAAACTGAACACAATACTCCAAGTGTGGCCTCACCAACATCCTTTTTAACTGTAACATAACTTCCCAACTTCGATACTCAGTACCCAGACTGATGAAGGCCAGTGTGCCAAAAGCCTTCTTCACTGCCCTGTCTACCTGTGACTCCACTTTCAGAGAACTGTGCACCTGAATTCCAACTCTAACACCTCTGTTCCACTACACTCCTTACAAATATAGCAGATGAGATTGAAAGAAATACAGGTAACTTGCTACTTCACCCTGATGGAGTGTCTGGGGCTGTCCAGTCAGTTTTCCATCATGGTCCCAATCTTCTGGTCATTTGCCATTTCAATCCACTATCTTGCTCTCATGCTCACATTTCTCTCCTAGACTTGCTGCTATATTGCCATGAAACCGATCGAAAGCTGGAGGAACAGCTTCACTTTCCATTTATGTACTTTCCAGCTTTCAGAACTCTGCATGGAGTTCAACAAGTTCTGACCATGAGCTCTACCTGTTATTAACATCAACTGTGCATCAGTATTGCTTCTCTACAACCATGGCCACACCCCTTTCTTTTTGTTCTGTGACACCTGTGATCTCTAATTTTCCTCACCCTCTAACCTTCCCTTTCCCCCGCCCAACCTTATCCCTTACCCTACAGAGTAAGACCTGTCACTTTTCCATCTCTCTCTCTTCAGTTCCAAAGAAGAGTCGTACTGGAACTCGAAATATTAAATCTGTATCTCTCTCCACAGATGTTGTAAGACCTGTTGAGTTTCTTCAGCAGTTTGTTTTTATCAACATTTTCTCTATGCTCACCTAGCAAATCTCTCCACAATTTGAAAGAGCACTGTCAGGTCACCCCCACCCCACCCCACCCTCCCCCCGGTCTCTGTTCTAGTTAAAGAAGACCAATCTGTTCAGCTTCTCCTGTTTATTGCAACTCTTTTGTTGCCATCCACATGAATCTTAATTGGATCTTCTCCGGTGTTGGTAAATTGTTTATTTAATATGGGGATCAAAACTGTGTACAGCATTCGATGTGCATTCTAACATAATTCCTGTATAATTTCAATGGAACTTCTCTGCTTTTCAATTCTATCTGTATGGAAGTGAAACCCAGATCATGGCTTGCTTCTCTATGGCTTTATTAACTGTGTTGATAGTTTTGCTGCTGTCAGATTTCACACTTGAATGGCTGAGCTCTAATTTTCAAATTGTTCCCCTCCCACATCCACTCGTTTTGGTTTTCCACATCAGGGGGAATAATTTCTCTCCATCTACCCCTTCAAATCCTTTAATCTATGTAAATACTCCAATTATATCACTGGTCTATCTTCTAAGTTTATGTGACCTGTTCTCTTATTTCACCTCTTTAGAATCAGTAATATTCTGCTGAATCTGCAAAAGCAGCAGCAAAGTGTGTGCTGCTGTGCCACTTAACTCTTGTGTAATCGGATGTTAAATCAATTGTAAAGTGATGCTGCAGTGAGCTATTCCTTCAATTCCTGCAATTCAGGCCATCAGTATTCTCTCAGATTCTGGTTATATAAATATTTTCTCACTGCTCTGACCCATTTTATCCATGAAGATCAGTTGTATTTTTATGTAGGACACAAAAGTGCTTTAGATCTGTTGAAGTTTCAGGAACTTAGAAAGCCCAAACTGTGTTCTGTCTGTAATTCATAGCTGACTCTGCTTGAGTGGGGCACCTTGCAGCATCTCCCATTGTTTAGACTACTTCCCTCATCCTTCTGCTGAGTGTAGGAGGCTGAGATCTGACCTTATTGAGGTTTATAGTCTTTTCCCTGGGGTCGAGGAGTCCAGAACTATAGGGCATAGGTTTAGGGTGAGGGAGGAAAGATATAAAAGAGACCTACGGGGCAACTTTTTCACACAGAGGGTGGTACGTGTATGGAATGAGCTGCCAGAGGAAGTGGTGGAAGCTGGTACAATTGCAACATTTAAGAGGCATCTGGATGGGTATATGAATAGGAAGGGTTTGGAGGGATATGGGCCGGGTGCTGGCAGATGGGACTAGATTGGGTTGGGATATCTGGTCAGCATGGATGGGTTGGACCGAAGGGTCTGTTTCCATGCTGTACATCTCTATGACTCTATGAGGGGCATGGATTAGGTGAATGACAAGGGTCTTTTCCCTAGGGTGGGGGAGTTCAAAACTGGGGGGGCATATTTATACGGTGAGAGGAGAAAGATTTAAAAAAAACACAAGGGGCAACTTTTTCACACAAAGAGTGATTCATGTGTGGAATGAACTGCTAGAGAAAGTGGGATGTAGGTATAGTTACAACATTTAAAAGATATTTGGATAAGTTCATGAATAGGAAAGGTTTGGATAAATATGTGCCAAATGCTGGCAGGTGGTACTAGTTTAGTTTGGGAACATGGTCAGCCATGCCAGATTGGACTAAAGATTCCGCACAACTCTATAATTCTATTATGTTCTACTCCATGATTGGCTGGAAATGTGAAATCCTAAGGGTGAAATCATAAGGGGACATTCCTGATGAACAGCTTGAAATGTCGACTCTCCTGCTCCTCGGCTGCTGCCTGACCGGCTGTACTTTTCCAGTACCACATTTTTTGACTCTGACCTTCAGCAGCTGCAGTCCTCACTTTGACCCGATCATAAGGGTATGGTTGGGGTAACTGAGTATCTCAGAGCTGGCTGAAGGGTTGTGATTCAATGATTCAGAAAGAAACAGATGAGTAATTGAGAAGGAAATAGAGTGAATTGGAGTCAGATCAGGTACAGAAAGAGAAATTCATAGAAGGAAAGATGCTTGATTTAAGAACGAGTGAGGAAAAGAGACAGAAAGGAAGAATAAGAAAACAATTGAAATTGAATTAGATTCTATTCTTGAAGAGGGTGCTAGCAATTTCCTCTTTAGTTTTATCTGATCCGATTAATCTGCTGCCTCCTTCTTAATTGCTACATTGACGACATCCTCTTCTTTAACACAGACAAATGCAAGGTATTCACTGAGATGTTCAACCATCTGTTCCAACTCCACAAGAATAACTTGCACTTTGGTTCCTTTGACTTCCATTTTAACTGTTTATGTTTCTCAAGTAATTTTGAGTTAATGTTTACGTAGGCCTTTAACATACCCTCATCCAGACAAGTGGGGAATATTTCATCGCAATCCTGACTTGTACATTTTCGATAGCTTTTCAAGAGGCAGGTGTCATTTGCCATAGAACCAGCAGCATCTAAACTGTTCATGTAACTAAATCCCTAGTCTATGCTGATGGATTTAGTAACGATAATGCCTTGATATGAGGTGTATTTAAGTACACTGTGCTATTCTTAACCCTTTTTTAACAATCTGCTCCGTACTTTTAATATTTAGCTTGTTTCACTATTTTTTATTTATTCATTCACAAGATATGGCTGTCAAAGGTAGCATTTTGGCACTTCTAACTGCCCTTACAAAGGTGATCATGAACCACATAATTAAGCTACTTAGTCAATGTGGTGAACGTGCTCCCTTACTGCTTTTATGTAGCAGGTTTCAGGATTTTAACCTAACAACAATGAAGGATCAACAATGTATTTCTGTATATCTTCAAGAGACATTGAAAATGTTGGTGTTCCCACCCACCTCCTGCTTTTCACCGACTCAATAGTAAAAAATACAGATTTGAGAGATGCTGTCAAAGAGATTTGTGTAGATAGTACACACACTTGATACATAATGCACAATGGTGGAATGAATACTTAAGATGTTGGAGAAGATGCCAATCAAGCAGATTGCATCATTCTGGGTGGAGATGAGCTTCTTGAGTGTTTTGGAGCTGCATTCATCCAGGCAAGTGGGGGATATTTCATCGCACTCCTGGCTTGTACATTTTAGAAAGGTTTTCAAGAGGCAGGTGTCATTTGCCAGAGAACCGGCAGCATCTAAACTGTTCATGTAACTAAATCCCTAGTCTATGCTGATGGATTTAGTAATGATAATGCCTTGGTATGAGGTGTATTTATGTACAAAACCTACATTTGTCTTAAGTCCTTTTCTGTCTTACTTTGATCTTCATGTCTTTAGTTTTCGAGTGAGCTCTAGCTTTAGCTGTCCCTGGGTGAATTGATATAGAACACGTAAGGACAAAGGGTACTTGGTGAGAGATTGAGTTGATGTGAGTTGGCATTAAGTTGGCATGGAATTATAAGGGGGCATAAGGGAGCTGGAGGTTTACCATGACTTGGCACAGGTAGCGGGTTTGAGAGTTGATGAGGAGTGAGGGCTAGAAGGCCTAAATTTTAAGAAAACAGGTGGATTAAGTCCCGGAGAACAGATAAATGTTATACAAACAACCTGCCTTGGCATTCTAAATCCCCTGTGACTGCCTCCGATCTACATCTGGGGCAGATATGGGCAGAGGGCTTGACACACACACACACACAACCCCCTCCCTTCCCCAGCCCCAAAATCAGCTCAAGAGGGACACTTTCTCCTGATGTTGTGGTAGCAATCTGTCACATTTCAGTGAAATTTACTGCCTTGGGAGCAAACCTCCAGCCCTATATGTCTATGTAAACTACTCACTGGAGTGGGATACGAACCCACAGCCAACTGACTGAGAGGTGTGAATCTTACCACTGCGCCTTAGCTGACACCAAAGGAGACACTCATTTTTATATATCTATGCTCTGCATTCATTGATATTCTTGAATGGAAAAAAACGACAACAGTTGGAGTGTAGACTGATTGGAAATAATCTCCTACAAAGAGCTTAAAAGCACTGGTAATACCAAACTGCAGCGGAAATCACAGACATTGTGTGAAACACAACATATTGAGTGTAAGTCAATCGAGTTTAGAGTGTGAAGTGGATCTGTTTATGTTTAGCCTGTCTATTTTAACTGTGAATTATTGTGCTGCTTTTGGGTGACATATGAATGTAAACACTAATGGGTCTGTGAGAGATACTCCAACATGGTAAACGATGTACAGGTTGTATTGGTATTGATTGTAATAAAGTGAATTCTCTTTGTGATTAAGCAAGTTATGCAGGTTGAGATATAAAGGGGTTTGGTGCGTCACAAGTATTGACTTTCATGCAAAACATTCTGGCATACTCAAAGGTGTTAACAGCCAGATGTCTCAGTTTTTATTCACACAGGTAAACAAAAGTGTTCTGCAGCTGACTCAACTTCACTTACTTGCCACCCGTCCCAGCAAGGCTCTGCTCCCCTGTCACAAAGAACAGGGGATTGCACTAATTAACACCCCAACCTCTCCAAAGCGATAGGCTCTGCAAATCTATGCAAGCAACAATAAGCCCTATATGGAGTATAGCTTTCCCACAACTCAGCATACCCCTTCCATGGAGATTGGCAGACAGGCTACATCAAGGGCACTAAATAAATGCCAGCTATGGCAGTAATTTGTATCATTTTCTTATAAAAAAACTTAAATAATGTATTTGGAAACTGAATGGAGTGAAGCTTACTAAGGGTGAACTGAATTATATAGAATTTACAGCACAGAAAAAGGGTATTCAACTTTTGCCCGAAACGTCGATTTTCCTGCTCCTCGGATGCTGCCTGACCTGCTGTGCTTTTCCAGCACCACTCTAATCTAAACTCTGGTTTCCAGCATCTGCAGTCCTCACTTTTGCCTATTCAACTCAACCAACCTATGCTGATTGTCCTACCCCTTTCATTAATCCAATTATCTCTTTGGGTGTGAGTCACCAGCTCTCTGTAAAAATAGACTGGTTTTGCGACCACAAAAAGTGTTTCAAGGTACAGATGTTAACTTGGAATTTTGGTGCAGGTGGAAAATTTTTTGATAAGTTTCTTCTCAAGTTATAATTTAGATTAGCAATCAGACTCTGACTTAGAACTGGAAGACTGCAAGCTAATTAAGATGCCTAGTATTTAAAACTATCTGGTAATGCCAGTTATCCATCAGGTGAAAGTGAGGACTGCAGATGCTGGAGATTAGAGCCGAGAGTGTACTGCTGGGAAAGCACAGCAGGTCAGTCAGCATCTGAGGATCAGGCGAGTCAATGTTTTGGACAAAAGCCCTTCATCAGTAATTCCTGATGAAGGGCTTTTGCTTGAAATGTTGACTCTCCTGCACCTCAGATGCTGCCTGACCTGCTCTGCTTTTCCAGCACCACATTCTCTACAGTTATCTGTCAGTCAACTTAGATTGAATGGATATTAATCACTGTAGCAGGAAGTTGATTTAACAGTTGTAACTTTAGCATGAGTACAAAAGTAGACATGCTTCTGCAAACTGTGGGAGCACCCGGGTTCAATTCCCGCCTCAGGCGACTGACTGTGTGGAGTTTGCACGTTCTCCCCGTGTCTGCGTGGGTTTCCTCCGGGTGCTCCGGTTTCCTCCCACAGTCCACAGATGTGCAGGTCAGGTGAATTGGCTATGCTAAATTGCCCGTAGTGTTAGGTAAGGGGATAAATATAGGGGTATGGGTGGGTTGCGCTTCGGCGGGTCGGTGTGGACTTGTTGGGCCGAAGGGCCTGTTTCCACACTGTAATCTAATCTAATCTAATCTAATCGCGTGAGTTAAGGAAAGAGTATTTTAAGATAAAGTATTAACTTAGGAACTCAGTACAAGTGGAAGATTAGTGAAGAGATAAAGTAGGCTATGTTTTTGTACCATTTTCAGCCTCCAGTAGTTGATGAGTTTACAAAGGCATTAATTCAGTGAATGGGAAAGAGATTGATTGATGAGGTTTAAAATTTTATTCCTCTAAACTGTAGATTCAATTGGCATTGTATTGGGAAGGTATCAGTATAACATTAAATTTACAGCTAAAATAGTTTGACATGACTGCAAACTTCAAATGAGTAATGGTTTTCCTCAGCATGTCTCTGATTTACAAAGAAACAAAGGTCAGGAATAGGCCATTTGGCCCATCAAGCCTGTGCTGACACATAAAGAACAAAGAAGCACACTGTACAAGAACAGGTCATTCGGCCTCTAAGCCAGCACCAACACATTTTGCCCTTCCATGTTAAAACTACCTTCACTCACAAGATCTGTATCCCTCTATTCCCTTCCTCTTCAGGTGTTGGCTTTTCTAAACCAAATGATGCCTTTTCTAAACTAAAAACCTTTTGCCTCTATGTGGTCGATATCCCTCTATTCCCTGCCTATGCCTGTATTTGTCAAGATGCCTTTTCAACGTTTTCTTGGAAAATCCCCATAAATCAGGTTATCTTTTCACCATAACTATTAATTATGGTAGTGAGTTCCATATTCTTGCATTCTCTCTGTGGAAAGAAATATTTCGTGAAATCTCAATAATTCATAAATGTTTCGTGCCCTGACTTTTTTCTCACATGTTTTGATCACAGTCTTTACTTTCTCCTGCTGCAGCGATGGTTGGGCAGACCGTGAGGAAGTGATTGAAGCCTACGAGCAGGAGGCGGTGGGAGGGATCACCATTAAGCTGCAGTCCGCTGAGGTCACCTGGTTTGATGACTACTACCTGAAGCTGAAGTTGGACAGCAACACCCGCAACCCGTGGTTCCCGGAGTTCTGGCAGCACCGCTTCCAGTGCCGTTTAGAGGGGCACACTCAGGAGAACCAAGCCTTTCAGAGACTCTGTACAGGTACAGGAAAGATACATGCCTCTATACTGTGTGGTATTTACTTCTCAGAATTTTAGGTCACTGCATTAAAATGATTTGGAGATGCCAGTGTTGGACTGGTGTATACAAAGCTAAAAATCACACAACACCAGGTTACAGTACAACAGGTTTATCTGAAAGCACTAGCTTTCAAAGCTCTGCTCCTTCATCAGGTGGTTGTGGAGTATAAGATTGTAAGACACAGTATTTATAGCAGAAGTTTACAGTGTGATTTAACTGAAGTTATATGCTGAAAAGGACATGGATTGTTTGTTAAGTCTCTCATCTTTTCGAATGATCATGTTGGTTTCAGTTCTTTCATATGTAAATCGCAAAACTTTTTCTAAAAGTTACATTCTCAATTGGTGTCATGTCGGCCCAGATCATGCATTGAAAATGTGAGCTGCCCCATGTGAGACTGCCTGTGCCACAATGTTCAGACTGATTCTAATCTAAAAAAAGGATTTACAGAATTGTCCCCTCTCTCTCCCCCACTCTTTATAAAACTGGCATCCCTGTGTGCTCTCTGCCTTTATGAAGCATTGTGTCCTCCATTCTCTCATTCTGTTAGGTGCTGGTGACTGTCTTTGGATACTTCTCTCCTTTACTCTTTTGATTCAGACAAATGGAATCTTGAACTTGTACATAACATTGTAAAAGAAAATGTGAGTGGTTTTAGCCATAACTCATGTACATCTAAAATTCCGTAATGTTCTGAACTGCTTTGATGATGCCTGCTGGAAATTTGGCCCTGAGGTGTCGTAACCCTGATCTGTGACATGGTTGTCATTCCACAAATGTAGCTTAATGGCATTGCGCTAATTGAACACAGCGCTATTGATCTAGATTAATCCACATTCAGCATCCACTGCACAGTCAAAGGGCTGTTCAATCTTCTCTAAATGAAAGAGACCAAAGCAGTCATTATGAGTTATGTGTTCTAATGCTGTAAAAGGTGACAATCTCCAAATGGATTGTTGAGTGTGTCACTGGCCTTTTGAATGACTTGGTTTCCCTCTCTGAGATACCCCTCTCAGTAAAAACTTTACTCATGGGAGCTGAAAATTAATGCATCCCTTCTCACATTCTGGGTGAATTGAGCTCTCATTTTTTTTGAAGAACCAATCCTTTGACTATAGCTGACCGCTCTTAAAGGGCTTCACACTGGATGATGACGCCTCCCTCTTAATATCTTGAAAGCATTGAGAGCTGGATTGCTTTTTTACTGGAATGCCGATGCACACAGGAGATGTGACCGCGCCATCTCTGCGTGTGCATAAAGTTGCAGAAATGAATTGCGCAGATACAAGTGGAGAATGTGGGGCAGAGATTCTGGATCCAGATGTTTGTCACCAGGGAGGGTAGTCAAGTCAGGAAAATTCCTGTCTCATTGCCCCCAGCCTCAGTAGTATGACCCTGAAAGGTGGATCCCCTCACCAGACGTTCAAGGGGGGGGACAAAGCCAAGTCTGGTACCCACAGAAGAAGACTGGAAGCAGCCACTGTGTCATTCAAATGCCAAGACAGCTTGGGTTAAAAGGCCTTTGTTCTTGGGACTAGGTACCAGTGACTTTGTCAAATGTTAGTCTCTTTAACCCTTAGCATCCTAACAACAATTCCCCACCCCCCCCCCCCCACCCACTCACCATGCCAATTTAATACCAACTCACATCCCCATGGCTCCATATATAGCTTCAATGACAGCTTTAAACATGTACAGTGCGTGAGGTAAAGGAAAATGAGTGTGATAACTGTCTGCATTTTAGGTAAGTGTGTTTGTGTGTGTGTGTGTGTGTGTGTGTGTGTGGTCTTTAGAAAAGGGAACTGTGTATCCTTTGAGAGTGAACTGGTCACATTTTGTCCAAACGGTGCAACATTAGTGCTACAAAAAATCTCTCTGTAAACAATCTCTCACCTTGACCCAACTGAGATCATCAAGCTTTTTTCTGCATTGCTGCCACATCCTCGTGGAATTCACTTTGCCATCTTGATCCCATTCCTTTTCTGAGGAGCTGCATCGAAGATTTCCCACCCTCACAGGAACATGATAAGATCCCAGGTCTCCATCCAGGACATGCAGATCTCCCGGGGGGCACCACTGAAGCAGGGAATACATCTTCCGACAGACCCTCCCTTCTGCTTCAGTCTCCCAAAGTGAATTTCCAGCAGCTTCCAATACATTAGTGCAGCTTCTCTTTGTAAGGAACAAAATGTTGGCAATAAACACTCAACAGGTCAGGCAGCAAATGCAGAGGTCAAAATGGAGTCAGCATTAGAAGCCAATGAGCTTTCACCGGCTCAGCTGATAAAGTGTGAGCCTGAAACATTAGTTCTTTCAATTTCCACAAATGCTGCCTGACCTGCTGAGGGTTTATTTCCAGTATTTTGTTTTATTTCCAAGAATCGAAGTATTTTGCTTTTCTCATTTGAGGGAATGTACCGTTACAAAGTGAAGTCTGCCTGATCTGTCTCAGTGCTAATTGAGCTCCCTGCAGTGCACAAAGCTGTTGGCAATACTACTGAGAGGCGTGCAGTGCAGGACCACACGACAATAGTAGAATCCCAATAGTGCAGAAAGAGGCCATTTGGCCCACTGAGTCTGAACTGACTCTCCGAACAGCATCACACCCAGACCCGGTTTCCCACCCTATTCCTGTAATCCCAAATCTACCTCGCCTGAAGATCTTTAGACTGTGGAAGGAAACCAGAGCACCCAAAGGAAATCCATGCAGACACAGGGAAACATGCAAACTCTACACAGACAGTCACCCAAGGTAGGAATCTAACCTGGATCCCTGGGACTAGGAGGTAGCAGGTGCTAACCGTTGAATCACTGTGCCACGCAGAAATAAGGAGCGTAGGTCAATTATAAATGCCAATCACTCATTCAACACCACACAGGCAGGTGCCTTCTCATCCCAAACTCTAAGCCTCCATTTTACTGCCCAATATTTATATCAAATCTGCTATGAAATTTGACTCAAAAGATGTTCTGAGACTTTTCTTGACATTTTGGTTCAGCTTTTGTTTTCTGTGCAAATTGTTTTGGATTCACCGATCAAGTGTCGTATATATTTCTTTGTTACCACTTTCAGTAATTTGAAACAGACACAGAAAGTCCCTTGCCAGTAGAAAACCCCTTAGTGATACAAGATTCAGAGGCCTCAAAATTCAGGGTGACCTCTTCAATTTTAGCCACCAGCTTCAGATGGTGGAGAACATGCAACATTTCTCCCCACCATTTGGGGGCCTGAGTGAGCAGTGTAGTACCTGAAAAAAGCCCCAGAGTTGAAAAGCCAATAGCTGTAGAATATGACATAAAAGTAAATGTAATCATGTGGCACAGGAATAATGTTCTGACTCTGAGCTAGAAAGGTCCAGGTTCACATCTCACCACAGAATGTGCTGGCCGCAGTTGTTATTACAGTGTCATGTCTTTACATGTCCAACCATGAAAAAGATTTGCTTATAAATAACCTCAACAACAGGAAGAAAGGAAAGTTGAACATTTAATTTGAGCTTTTGACTTGCATCCTAAAGAATAATTACAGTTTGACCTCACTTTGTGGTTAATCTCAAACTCTGACAGACCTGGTGCTCAGTTGAATTAAGAATTCAATAACATAACATTAAAGTGACGAAGATTCACATTGGTAAGTACAAAATGCTGTACATCAAGATGTGCACTTCTCTCATTATAATTACGTCCTCTCACTTACCATGAACAATGCCAGGGAAGATCAGCTAGTGTAGGGGAAAAGCACAGAAATAATTGCTTGGTAATACAGAACTTAATCATTGCTAAAATGGATCGTGAAGTTGAAGCTTTCAATCTCGCACTCTTCAGGACTGAGATGCAAGAAACCAAACTGAGAAAGGGAACAACAATTTAAATTGGCTCTTTTTAGCACTGTTAAAAACCTAGAGCAATCATTCCATACTGATATTTATGTTTGATATAGGGAAATTTTATATTGCAAACAGTTGACGCTTACAAGCTAAATTGTAATTAGCTGCAATATTTAGATTAGATTCCCTACAGTGTGGAAACAGGCCCTTCAGCCCAACCAGTCCACACTGACCCTCCAAAGAGTAACCCACCTAGACCCATTTCCCTCTGACTAATGTACCTAACACTATGGGCAATTTAGCATGGCCAGTTCACCTGGCCTGTGGGAGAAACCGGAGCACCCAGAGGAAATCCACGCAGACACAGGGAGAATGTGCAAACTCCACACAGATGGTCACCTGAGGCTGGAATTGAACCTGGGACCCTGGTGCTGTGAGGCAGCAGTGCTAACCACTAAGCCACCGTGCCACCCTAGTGGCAGAATCTTACACGGAGCATTGCAAGCCAATATATTACCATGAGACGGTGTGGTGGCTCAGTGGTTAGTACTGCTGCCTCACAGTGCTGGGGACCCGGGTTTGTTTCCATCCTTGGGTAACTGTGTGGTATTTGCATATTCTCCCCTTGTCTGCTTGAGTTTCTTCCGACAATTCAAAGATGTGCAGGTTAGGTGGACTGCTAATGCTAAATTGCCCATAGTATTCAGGGATGCATAGGCTGGGTGGATTAGCCATGGGAAATGAAGGGTATAGGAATAGGGTGGATCTGGGTGGGATGTTCCACAGAAGATTAGAGTGGACTCCATGTGCTAAATGCCCTGCTTCCACACTGTAGAGATTCTAAACAAAATTCTGTGAGCAACGTCAGGGGAAATCTGCTGGAGGCATAACATTAGCATTAGAGGTAATGTGATGTAAACGATTATAAAATATAACATTTAATGTCATTGTTGTGAGCACTGTTCTCTCTAAGCTGTGTTATGGATCAAGCCAGATCTCCTCAAAGTAGCCCAGACCCTAACTTGTTGTTTTAAGTAGGTGTAACATGGATATTCCAGGAGAGAAGCAGTTGGTCAACCCACTTAGCTTTAAATAAAATAGAATTTATTTAAAAGAGTATTGAATGGAACAAAAGAGAGCAAAATACCAAATAACATAACCTATCTGAAAACCCAACAGATCATCCCAACTTAATGATGCTGTTCCAAATACTTGCAACAATCCTCATAAACACAAAAGGTAAAATCAAACACTGGGTCTTACAGGAGAGAAGTCAGAGAGAGTTTAGTATGGACCTGCTTCCTTAGGGTCCAGCAGCTTTTCCAACTTTACTGCTAAAAGCCAAACCAAGCCAGAGAAAAATTGAACTGGGAGAACTGGCCACTCCCCTTTCAAAAACTTGAAAGCCTGTTTCCTGAGGCAGTATCTGTAAGCAATAATCAAACTGGCCCTAAAACACTTCAATGCCAGACTTTTCGGAGTCTGTGTCTTCTACGACCTCTCTGAAAAAAACAGCCAAGGACAGCATAACCTTGTCAAAGAAGCAGCACTGTCACACTCGGGTGCATGCCATGTTCATAATGATTCACATATGGATACATTAACTTTCGGTTCTCAAAGTTGTTGCCATCCATGGACCTCAGATATCTGCACAGCAGCAGGGAAAATGGAAGGTAATGTAGGTTGAGTTGGGGTTTCAGTTTTCTGAGTTAGCACCTGGTGAGATTTTCTGTGTCTGAAGTTAATAAGAGCTTGTAAGCATTTCTGTAGCCATGGTGACTTCTTTTGAAAATAGGTTTGGAAGCATGGTGTTAGGGAAAATGGGTTTTGTGTGCCACTAATGGGTTTTGCTTATTTTAGATTGTTTGTCATCCAGAAAGGTAAATAAAGGGGCCTCAAAGTGTGTTAGAAATGTCTGGAACTAGTATTTGTTTTAAGCTTAAGAAAAATGCCCATAGCTAAGAGAGAAAAAGACTTTTAGTTTAAGATATGACGTTAAGTGGGGATATCCTAGGATATCTTTGCAATAGGATGGCTGTATAGACCACTGTTCCAGAGAAGGGAAGGATATATAGTGAACAGGTTGCTTTAGAATGCAAGATTAGTGTTAGTCCCAGACCAGAAGTGTAGGGATAAAACCCAGAAGAGATTACATAAAACAGTACATTGACTTGCAGGTCTGTGATAGCTCCAGGAAGAGGCTGTCCACAGTTATAATCTTAATGAAGTCATAAGTGACTTAAACCTACCGAGATGTTAAGTGAAGAGACTCTAATGTGAATAATGTACAAGTGTTTTTCTTTTGGGCGCAGTAGTAGGTACGTTGTTTGGGTACAATACAAAAGTTGTTTTGCTTCTTTTCAATTTATGAAGGCAATTTTCCCTCGAACATTGGAGGTTGAGGGGTGACCTTATGGAAGTTTATAAATTCATGAAGGACATGGATAGGGTGAACAGCCAAGGTCTTTTTCTCAGGGTAGGGAGTCCAAAATTAGAGGGTATAAGTTTAAGATGAGAGGGGATAAATTTATAAGGGACATAAGAGGCAACATTTTCACACACAGTGTGATGTGTGTATGGAATGAGCTACCAGAGGAAGCGATGAAGGCGGGTACAATTACAACATTTAAGAGGCACCTGGATAGGTACATGAACAGGAAGGGTTTAGCAAATACTGGCAAATGGGACTAGATTCATTTCGGACATCAGCGTGGACAAGTTGGACCAAAGGATCTGTTCCATGCTGTACAACACCAGGACTTTATGACTGTGAGTGTTTTGGGATAATGGGTTTTACTCTTATTGCGTGTCTAAAAAATCTTTTAATTTTTATGATGAGTACTTCTTTTTTGTTTCAAAAATATACTTTATTCATAAAATATTTTGATGATCTGTACAACTGGACATGCCATACATACATAAACATTCCATTTTTTAGCATACAGAGACAGAGTAATCATTCATATATACAGGTCTGTACGATTATTATCCACATATTTCGCAGGGGGCTCAGTGGAGCCCCCATACTGTATCGGACCCCTGTGCTTAGGCAGGCAGACGTTACACGGTGGTCTTTCCCCACCATGCCTTGGCAGCAGCTGCCCTAAGCTTCAGCGCGTCCCTCAACACGTAGTCCTGGACCTTGGAATGTGCCAGTCTGCAACACTCAGTCGGGGTCAACTCCTTCAGCTGGAAGATCAACAGGTTTCAGACAGACCAGAGAGCGTCCTTCACCGAGTTGATGATCTTCCAGGCACAGTTGATGTTCGTCTCAGTGTGCGTCCCGGGGAACAGACCGTAGAGCACGGAGTTCCGCGTCGTGGAGCTGCTCAAAACAAACCTCAACAAACACCACTGCATTCTTCTCCAGACTTCTTCTGCATAGGTACATTCCAGAAGGAGGTGTGTGACAGTCTCGTCCCCTCCGCAGCCGCTTCGAGGGCAGTGTGCAGTGCGGGAGAGAGTCCGGGCGTCCGGGCAGAGCCCTTCTCACCACCAGCCAAGCCATGTCTTGGTGCTTGTTGGAAAGTTCTGGCGATGAGGCATTCTGCCAAATGGCTTTGACAGTCTGCTCAGGGAACCGCTCGATAGGATCTGCCTTCCCCTTTTCCTGAAGGGTCTGAAGGACACTTCGTGCTGTCCACTTCCTGATGGACTTATGGTCAAAGGTGTTTTCCTTCATAAACTTCTCCATGAAGGACAGGTGACGTGGAACAGTCCAACTACTCGGAGCGTTCCACGGCAGCGAGGCCAGGCCCGGGGACAGGTAGAACCCCAGTACGTAGTGAAACTTGGTGTTTGCGTACCGGGGATCCACACACAGCTTGATGCAGCCACACACAAAGGTGGCCATCAGGGTGAGGGTGGCATTGGGTGTATTTTTTCCACCGTTGCCTAGATCTTTATACATTGAGTCTCTTCGGACCCGGTCCACCTTTGATCTCCATATAAATTGGAGGCTGGCTCAGGTGACTGCAGCGGCACAGGTTCTGGGAATAGGCCAGACCTGTGCCACGTATAACAGCAACGACAGTGCCTCACACCTGATGACCAGGTGTTTTCCCCACGATGGAGAGTGACCGTAGCTTCCATCTGCACAGTTTTTGCCTCACTTTGCTGATATGCTCCTCCCAAGACTTGGCGCACGCCCCAGCCCCCCCGCATCAAATACCCAGCACCTTCAGGTGGTCAGTCCTGACGGTGAAGGGATCGAGGATTGGTCGTCGCAGTTCCCGAAGAGCATGGCCTCGCTCTTGCCTCGGTTTACCTTGGCCCCCGAGGCCCGTTCGAACTGGTCACATATGCACATGAGTCTGTGCACAGACAGCGGATCAGAGCAGAAAACGGCGACGTCATCCATGTACAGGGAGGCCTTAACCTGCAGGCGCCAGCTGCCAGAAATAGTCACCTCTCTAAGGCTCACATCCTTCCTGATGGACTCGGCAAATGGCTCTATGCAGCACACAAACAAGGCAGGAGAGAGAGGGCAGCCCTGCCTGACTCCACATCTGACTGGGAAGCTATCTGATTCCCACCCATTGATTGAGACTGCATTGACAATGTTGGTGTAGAGCAGTCTGATCCAATTGCAGATTCCCTCTCCAAAGTTCGTTTTGGAGAGAACATCTCTCATATACGTGTGTGATATCCTGTCAAAGGCTTTCTCCTGGTCCAGACTGATCAGGCAGGTGTCCAACCCTCTGTCCTGCACATAGGCGATCGTATCCCTGAGGAGTGCGAGACTCTCAACGATCTTCCTGCCCGGTACAGCACAGGTTTGGTCAGGGTGAATCACCAACCCCAGAGCAGACCTGACCTGGTTGGCGATTACCTTTGACAGAATTTTGTAATCCGCATTCAACAGTGAGATTGGTCTCCAATTTCTGAGTTCCTCGCTTTCCCACTTAAGCTTGTAGATGAGGGTGATGATGCCTTTTCTCATGGATTCACTCATGGTACCTGCCAGAAGCATGCTGATATACAGCTCCAGCAGGTCCTGGCCAAGTCCCACAGAGCAGAATAGAGCTCGAATACATAGTTTGGGTTTTTCCATTTTATTTTCATTTCCTTTGTTGATAAATCACTGCTCCTTGTTAGAGTGTGATCTGCAGCATTGCATTTTATGTTTCAGTGGGATTCTACTCGTTAAACCCAAGGGTCAATAAAATATAATCCATCAAGGAGGTTAATGTTAGGGATCTGACTTGCATAGTAGTAACATCATCTGAGATCATAACAGTAATCCAAAGATGGTGTTGGAAATGCCTATTAACATAGACCAATGAGAATCTTTCCCTAAAAAACACTTTTGAGTAACATCTCTTGTGGTTTGCATAGCCATTTAAATTGACCTAGCTGCCTGCATGCACTAAGTTAGAGCACCAATTTATTCATGGATTGCTTAGACAGCACTTGGCCCAACATTGTTCCCAAGCCTAAATAAATTGAAAATTTCAAAATTAGATTAAGAGGTTTTGGTTGGCAATATGTGTTAATAGACATGGAACCAAGGCAGGGTTTTTTTTTTGTCACAGAAGGTTTTCTTAATTTAATTGACTCTTTTAAAATTATTTTCAAGATGTAACATCTTTAGAACAAATTTGAAAAGTTCACATTTTAATGAGAATTTCTGTCAAGATCACCAGAAAGCCAATTTGTAATTTAAATGTTTAAAAACATTAGGGGACGAAAAGCTTAAATAGAAAACAGGGCTCTTGTTTTTTTTTTCCTGGAAGGTATTTCAGTATGAGTTGTAGAAGCTTCTTCCGCAGTCAAGTTAAATTAATGATGCAGATTGATCTGGATAGGTCCCCAGACACTGTTACAAAAGTTAAAATGTAAGATGAAAGGAGGCATCAGAGACCAGTGAGTGCCCTAATTAAGCTATCATTTATGCCATTTTTCACCAGACGTACCTGCATGCTCTGACTCATCTACCTGACACAGGATGCCAAGGCATACAAGACTATGAGCCAAGTGCTGGAAAATAGGATAAGAACTGTTAAGTGACAGGCACAGACATGATGGGCCGAAGGGACCTATCTTTGTGCTGTAGATCTGTATGATTGTGACTGAAAACATTAGCTTCAACAGGTTTTAAATCAGCAGGCATGGATGTCATTTGAAGTGATATGTTACAGGGACTGACACTCAACCTTCACTATAACCCATATTCCATCTGGAACATTAGTAATGACTATTTGGGGTGCATCACAAGAAAGATACCTGGGATGGATTACTTGCATCAACCTATTTTAATTCTGAAATTTCCCTTCTTTCTTAGATTGTTTTTGTACTCATGAAATTAATCTTTTCTGCAGCACTCTGTCAAGTAGACTTGGGTAACTGTGCTGTGACAATTGAGCATTCTGTAAAGGCACATTTTTTCCCACACAGACCAATGTAGGACTTTATTAAAATACAATATAAATACATTGTCATATCAGTCATATCTACCAGTACATGTACCAGCAAGATGCTTTTAACAACTTTCTTTTATTTCAGTTCCCAAGCTAATGTACAACATTTGTCATTTCTTTCCACTAATATAATGAGTATATAATTAATATGATGAATCCTGCTGTGTATGAAAAATCCACCATGGAGATTAACATGCGCAGTATCATTCAAAATGACTAATTTAGTTCATTCTAGGTCACCCAAGGCTGGAAATCTGAGTGTCAACTATTCTAAACTTAATTTCTTCAATATCTTAAGTGCCTTCAGCATTTCCATAGTAGCAAATTTCCACATGGTGTTTAAATCTAATACATTGAATGCATCCAGTGCAGTTTCTATGCCTAACCAATTTAATTGCCCAATTAAACTTCTTAAATAGTCAACTGCTTCCTTGGTGATAGAATCTTCCTTGTGTGAGGATCTGGTCAGATTTTTCAGGATCCCATTAACATTTTAGGCTAGACTATTGTTTCACCAACTTTGTTTGGTGTGAGAGAAATCAGTTCAAATTCATGGGACATTAGCACCAGTACAGGGGAAGGAAAGAGTGGTTCCAATGTAATGGGTTTCACCTGAATCATGCTGGGACCACAGTCTTGGTGAATCACATAATTAGGGCTGTGAACAGGGCTTTAAACTAAACATTGGTGCGGGCGTGGGGAGGAGGGGGTGGGTTCAGTTGCATGGAAATTATGGCAAAGCGTTGCCTTGCTATTAACACATGAAAGTAAATCAGTAGCAAGCCGTGATGTAGAATTGATAGGCATTGAATCTGTGTGGGTAGACGAAAGTGAGGACTGCAGATCCTGGAGATTAGAGTCAAGATTAGAGTGGTGCTGGAAAAGCACAGCAGGTCAGGCAGCATCCGAGGAGCAGGAAAATTGATGTTTTGGGCAGGAGTCCTTGATCAGGAAGGGCTCCTGCCCGAAGTGTTGATTTTCCTGCTCCTCGGATGCTGCCTGACCTGCTGTGCATTTCCAGCACCACTCTAATCTGTGTAGGTAGAGTTGAAGAACTGCAAAGGCAAAAATAGTGGGAGTTGTGTACAGACCTGCAAGCAGAAGTTAGGACATGGGGAAGAAAATAAATCACGAAATATAAAAGGCATGTAAATATGGTAATATTACAATAATCATGATTTGGAGGTGCCGTTGTTGCTCTGGGGTGGATAAAGTTAAAAATCACACAACACCAGGTTATAGTCCAACAGGTTTATTTGGAAGCACTAGCTTTCGGAGCGCTGCTCCTTCATCAGGTGGTTGTGGAGGTTAAGATCTTGACCTTCAGCATGATCTTAAACTCCAAAACCATCTGATGAAGGAGTGGCGCTCTGAAAGCTAGTGCTTCCAAAAAACCTGTTGAACTACAATAATCATGGGGGACTTGAATATGCAGGAGGACTGGGAAAATTAGGTTGATAGCAGGTCTCAAGAAAAGGAATTTGCGGAATGTCTATGAGACTGTTTGGAGCAGCTTCTGGTTCAGCCCACTGGGAAACAGGCAATTCTGAATCCAGTGAGGTGCAATGAGGTGGACTTGTTAGGGAGCTTAAGGTAAAGGAATCCCCTAGGGGCAGTGACCATAATATGATAGAATTCACCTTGCGGAAGAAGCTGGAATCAGATGGAACTGTATTACAATTGAATAAAGGTAACTACAAAGACATGAGGGAAGAACTGAGCAGAGTTGATTGGATGAGGAGCATAGCACGGGAGATGGTGAAGCAGCAATGACAGGAGTTTCTGGGGTAATTCAGAAATTCACCCCAAGGAAGAGGAAACAGTAAAGAGGAGGACACAACCACTGCGACTGACAAGGAAAGTCAAAGACGGCATAAAAGCAAAAGAAAAAGCATACAACGTGGTACAGAAGTGAAGTGGTAAGCCAGAAGATTGGGAAGCTTTTAAAAATCAGCAGAGGTCAACTAAAAAAGCAATAAGGAGGGGAGAAGATGAAGATAAAAGTAAGCTACTTAGTAATATCAAAGAAGAATGTAAGAGTCGTTTCAGATATTCAAAGGTAAAAGAGGAGCAAGAGTGGAGATTGGAGCGCTGGAAAATGAGGCTGGAGAAGTAGTAATGGGGAATGAAGAAATGGCAGGGGAAGACACCAGCAGCATTCCAGAATTCTAGTAGAGTTCGGGAAAAGAGGTGAGTGTAGGCGCCAGCACCAAGGAGAAGATGCTGGGGAAATTGAAAAGTCTGAAAGTGGTTAAATAACTTGGACCAGATGAACTACATCCCAGAGTTCTGAAGGAGAAATCTGAGCAGATTGTAGAGCTGTTGATGTGATCTTTCAGGAATCACTGGACTTAGAGAGAGTCCCAGAGTTCTAGAAAATGGCTAATGTAACACCCCTGTTTAAGAAGGGAGGGAGGCAAAGATGGGTTAGCCTGACCTCAATCATTTGCAAGATTTTAGAATCCATTGTTAAGGATGAGATTGCAGAGTACTTGGAAGTGCACAGTAAAATAGGTTGAGCCAGCATGGCTTTGTCAAGGGAAGATCACTCCTGGGAAATCAGTTAGAATTCCTTGAGGAGGTAACAAAGGAGAGCCAGTGGATGTGATCCATTTGGATTTCCAGGACTTTCATAAGGTTCCACTCAAGAAGGTCATACAGTCATAAAGTGATATAGCAAGGAAACAGACTCCAATTAGTTCACACTGACCATATTCCCAAACTAAATCAATCCCACCTGCTTGCACTTGGCCCATATCCCTCCAAACCTTTTCTGTTCATGTACTTATCCAAATGTCTTTTAAACATTGTAACTGTACCTGCATCCATTACTTCCCTCTGGCTGTTCATTCCACACACTAAAAATGTTGCCCTTCATGTCCTTTTTAAATCTTTCTCCTCTCACCTTAAAAACATGCACCCCCAGTTTTGAACTTCCCCTCCCAAGGGAAAATACCTTTGCTATTCACCTTATCTTTGCCCCTCATGATTTTATAAACCTCCATAAGGTCACCTCTCAACCTTCCATCCTCCAATGAAAAAAGTCCCAGCCCATCTAGCCTATTTTTATAACTCCAACCCTCTATTCCTGGCAACATCCTAGTAAATCTTTTCTAAACCCTCTCTAGTTTAATAATATCTTTCCTATAACAGAGGGACCAGAAGTGGACACAATACTCCAGAAGGGACCTCACCAATGTCCCATACAACCTCAACATGACATCCCCACTCCTATCCTCAAATGTCTGTGCAGTTGTGCTAAACGCTTTTTTAGCCTGTCTACCTGTGATGCAATTTCAAAGAATTATGTACCTGAACCCCTCGGTCTTTGTGTTCTACAATACTATCTGGGCCCTACCATTAATGTATAAGTCTTGCAATACCTCACATTTATCCAAATTAAACTTCATCTGCCACTCCTCAGCCCATTGACACAATTGATCACTTTGTAATCTTAGATAATCTTCTTCTTCACTGTCCATTATATCACCAATTTTGGTGTCATCCACAAACTTACTAACCATGCATGGGAGACTGGTTAGCAAAGTTAGATCTCATGGAATACAGGGAGAACTGCCCATTTGGATAGAGAACTGGCTCAAAGATAAAAGACAGAGGGTGGTAGTGGAGGGTTGTTTTTCAGACTGGAGGCCTGTGACCAGTGGAGTGATACAAGGATCGGTGCTGGGTCCAATACATTTTGTTATTTATATAAATGATTTGATTATGAACATAGGAGGTTATAGTTAGTAAATTTGCAGGTGACACCAAGCTTAGAGGTGTAGTGGACAGTGAAGAAGGTTACCTCAGATTACAACAAGATCTTGATCTGATGGGCCAATGGGCTGAAGAGTGGCAGATGGAGTTTAATTTAGATAAATGCGAGGTACTGCATTTTGGGAAAGCAAATTTTGGCAGGACTTATACACTTAATGGTAAGGTCCTAGGGAGTGTTGCTGAACAAAGAGATCTTGGAGTGCAGGTTCATAGCTCCTTGAAAGTAGAGTCGCAGGTAGATAGGATAGTGAAGAAGGTGTATGGTATACTTTCCTTTATTGGTCAGAGTATGGAATACAGGAGTTGGGAGGTCATGTTGCGGCTGTACAGGGCATTGGTTTGGCCACTGCTGGAATATTGCATGCAATTCTGGTCTCCTTCCTATCGGAAAGATGTTGTGAAACTTGAAAGGGTCCAGAAAAGATTTAGAAGAATTTTGCCAGAGTTAGAGGATTTGAGTTATAGGGAGAGGCTGAATAGGCTGGGGCTGTTTACCGTGGAGCGTAGAAGACTGAAGGTGACCTTATAGAGATTTATAAAATCATGAGGGACATGGATAGGACAAATAGACAAAGACTTTTCCCTGGGGTGGGGGAGTCCACAACCAGAGGGCATAGATTTAGGGTGAGAGGGGAAAGATATAAAAGAGACCTAAGGGGCAACATTTTCACACAGAGGGTAGTACGTGTATGGAATGAGCTGCCAGAGGATGTGGTGGAGGCTGGTACAATCACAACATTTAAAAGCTTCCGATGGGTATATGGATAGGAAGGGTTTAGAGGGATATAAGCCAAGTGGTCGGCATAGACGAGTTGGACCAAAGGGTCTGTCTCCTTGACTCTATGATACTATGTCTCCTATATTTTCATCCAAATCATTTCTATAAACGACAATCAAAAGTGGACCCAGTACCAATCCCTACGGAACACTGCTGGCCATAGGCCTCTAGTCCGAAAAACAACCCTCCGCCACTACCTTCTGTCTCCTACCTTAAAGCCAATTATGTACTTGATTACTCAATAAAAACTGAAACAACCACAGATGCTGTAAATCAGAAACAAAAATAGAAGTTGCTGGAAAGGCTCAGCAGGTCTGGCAGCGTCTGTGAAGAGAAATCAGAGTTAATGTTTCGGATCCTCAGTTCTGAGGAAGTGTCACTGAACCCGAAAAGTTAATTCTGATTTCTCTTTACAGATGCTGCTAGACCTGCTGAGCTTTTCCGGCAACTTCTGTCTTTGTTTGTAGTTAACCATTTGTTTGTCATTTTCCAGTTTTGCCTTGTGTTTTAAGTATATAGAAATTTGAGTTTGCTCGCTCAGTTGCCCTGCATTTCTTGTAAATACTCATTATCTTCTTCCATGAAAACAGATGCAAAGTAACTGCTTAGTTTCTTCACCATTTCTCTGTTATAAACTGCCCTATCCCCACCTGCAATGAGCCCACATTTGTCCAAGCTAATCTTTTCTCCTTCACGTAATTATCTGAATCTTCAATTTCCCAGGCAATTCCCAGAGCCTTTTCTGTTCGGATTTTCCTCACAGTCCCAAAACATAGTGTGTGCTCCAGTGACTATCTGGGCCAAAATGTAATCATAGAAGACACTCTTCGAGTTAGAACACGCAGGGATTCCTCTGAAACAATATACTAAGCAGGCCCTGTAGTTACCTACACCTACAACAAAATGTTAATAGCAGTAGCTCATAATTAACCAGAATATCTATTCAACACTCATACAATAGCATGTTAGTGAACCACACAGTATCCTCGGTTGATAACCCAAATAGTAAATAAAAGCTTTTCTGTGAATTTTCCAAAAAAATTCAATACAAAATCTAAATTCCAAGCTGATTGACTCAAGCTGATCCATCCCCAAACTACTTACTGATACCAGACAGGGGAGCAACATCTTTTCTGCTTTGAATTCACCAGAGAGGCTGAACATGGTTTATTCACCTTAAAAAGGAAGAAATATGCTTTCAGTTTTTTTTATGGAAGACATGTAGCTCATGTCTTTTGACAATTTACTTGGAAATATTCTTCGTCAATTCTCTTTGGTTCAAAGTCTTCCTTAAATACACTTGAAAAGGATGGGCATGTTATCTGATCCTATACCGAGAATAACCAAGTTCAGTGCTAAGTTACAGTGTTAGTAGCTTCACTGCTGATTCATTAAAGCACAATGTAAAATTGTTCAGATTCAGAAACATGCTTCCCAAGAACAAGGTTTTAAATAAGAGTGCTGTAACTCCGAATTCACTGGGAATCCATCGCAGAAGAAAGCATCTAACTGCACTTGCATTTAACTTAGCAAACAAATTAAGTAAAGGTGAGGCAAACGCAGAGTATGCTGGTGAAACCCAGTAGGTCTGACAGCATCTGTGAGAGAGAAACAGAGTTAACAAGTTGAGTCTCACATGCCTTTATCTGATAGCGAAAATAGACAGTTCAGGCTGATGGTTAGGTTGTGTAAGCAGTGTAGGTTCCCTGTAATGGCAAGTTCAAATTAATAGTTTGAGTTGTGGATATGTAATGGTATGATTAGGTTGTACGTTCAGTTGTGTCAATTTAAATATGATTGGTCATGATTGAAATATGAGTTATAGAGTCAAAGAATCATAGAGATGTACAGCATGGAAACAGACCCTTCGGTCCAACCTGTCCATGCCGACCAGATATCCCAACCCAATCTAGTCCCACCTGCCAACACCCGGCCCATATCTCTCCAAACCATTCCTATTCATATACCCATCCAAATGCCTCTTAAATGTTGCAATTGTACCAGCCTCCACCACTTCCTCTGGCAGCTCATTCCATACACATACCACCCTCTGTGTGAAAAAGTTGCCCCTGAGGTCTCTTTTATATTTTTCCTCTCTCACCCTAAACCTATGCCTCTATTTCTGGACTCCCCGACCCCATGGAAAAGACTTTGTCTATTTACCCAATTCATTCCGCTCATAGCTGAAAATGTGTTGCTGGAAAAGCGCAGCAGGTCAGGCAGCATCCAGGGAACAGGAGAATCGACGTTACGGGCATAAGCCCTTCTTCAAGAATGAGGAAAGTTTGTCCAGCAGGCTAAGATAAAAGGTAGGGAGGAGGGACTTGGGGGAGGGGCGTTGGAAATGTGATAGGTGGAAAGAGGTCAAGGTGAGGGTGATAGGTCAGACTGGTGTGGGGGCTGAGAGGTCAGGAAGAAGATTGCAGGTTAGGAAGGCGGTGCTGAATTCGATGGATTTGACTGAGACAAGGTGGGGGGAGGGGAAATGAGGAAACTGGTGAAATCCGAGTTCATCCCTTGTGGTTGGAGGGTTCCTAGGCGGAAGATGAGGCGCTCTTCCTCCAACCGTCGTGTTGTTGTGGTCTGGCGATGGAGGAGTCCAAAGACCTGCATATCCTTGGTGGAGTGGGAGGGGGAGTTGAAGTGTTGAGCCACAGGGTGGTTGGGTTGGTTGGTCCGGGTGTCCCAGAGGTGTTCTCTGAAATGCTCCGCAAGTAGCCGGCCTGTCTCCCCAATATAGAGGAGGCCACATCGGGTGCAGAGGATGCAATAGATGATGTGTGTGGAGGTGCAGGTGAATCTGTGGCGGATATGGAAGTTTCCTTTGGGGCCTTGGAGGGAGGTGAGGGGGGAGGTGTGGGCGCAAGTCTTGCACCTCCTGCGGTTGCAGGGGAAGGTGCCGGGAGTGGAGGTTGGGTTGGTGGGGGGTGTGGATCTGACGAGGGAGTCACGGAGGGAGTGGTCTTTACGGAATGCTGATAGGGGAGGGGAGGGAAATATATCCTTGGTGGTGGGGTCCGTTTGGAGGCGGCGGAAATGACGGCGGATGATGCGCTGTACATGGAGATTGGTGGGGTGGTAGGTGAGGACCAGTGGGGTTCTGTCCTGGTGGCGGTTGGAGGGGCAGGGCTCAAGGGCGGAGGAGCGGGAAGTGGAAGAGATGCGGTGGAGGGCATCGTCGACCACGTCGGGGTGGGAAATTGCAGTCCTTGAAGAAGGAGGCCATCTGGGTTGTACGTTTTTGGAACTGGTCCTCCTGGGAGCAGATGCGGCGGAGTCGAAGGAATTGGGAGAATGGGATGGCGTTTTTACAGGGGGCAGGGTGGGAGGAGGTGTAGTCCAGGTAGCTGTGGGAGTCGGTCGGTTTGTAGTAGATGTCCGTGTTGATTCGGTCGCCTGAGACAGAAATAGAAAGGTCGAGGAAGGGGAGGGAGGAATCTGAGACTGTCCAGGTGAATTTGAGGTCGGTGTGGAAGGTGTTGGTGAAGTGGATGAACTGTTCAACCTCCTCGTGGGAGCACGAGGCGGCGCCGATACAGTCATCGATGTAGCAGAGGAAAAGGTGAGGGGTGGGGCCAGTGTAGTTGCGGAAGATGGATTGTTCCACATATCCTACGAAGAGGCAGGCATAGCTGGGGCCCATGCGGGTGCCCATGGCTACTCCTTTCGTTTGGAGGAAGTTGGAGGATTGGAAAGAGTTGTTCAGGGTGAGGACCAGTTCAGTCAGTCGAAGGAGGGTGTCAGTGGAAGGGTACTGGTCGGTACGGCCGGAAAGGAAGAAGCGGAGGGCTTTGACAAAGCCCTCCGCTTCTTCCTTTCCCGCCGTAAACACCTCCATCCCCCATCACGAAGGACTCAAAGCCCTCCGCTTCTTCCTTTCCCGCCGTACCAACCCTCTGAAGAGCATCATACCCAGATTCACTCCCCTACTCTATCCCTGTAACCCTGCATTTACCATGGCTCATCCACCCAGCCTGCACATCCCTAGACAGTATGAGCAATTTAACATGGCCAATCCATCCTAGTGGAGAAAGTGAGGACTGCAGATGCTGGAGATCAGAGCTGAAAATGTGTTGCTGGAAAAGCGCAGCAGGTCAGGCAGCATCCAAGGAACAGGAGAATCGACGTTTCGGGCATTAGCCCTTCTTCAGCCATTCCTGAAATGTCCGAAACGTCGATTCTCCTGTTCCTTGGATGCTGCTTGACCTGCTGCCCTTTTCCAGCAACACATTTTCAGCTCCAATACATCCTAGTGATAAGAGATTCAAATACTTTAATAAACCATGGTTCCCTCGCTCAACCACTTCCTCCCTGCTTGATAGGTACATACTTATCAAGGACACGCAGTAGGTGTCCCTTGAACAAGCCCCACATTTCGATTGTGCCCATCCCCTGTAGTTTCCTTCCTTTGCAACCGTTTTCTATGATTTTGTACTTGCACTGCTTTTACAGTTCACATTCAGAAAACAAGGATGGGAGTCATACCCTCAAACAATACATTGTGATTCAACAATCCTCTACTACCTTTTTGTCCTGCATCTCATATCTCAATCTCAAATTTAGATGTATCAATTAACTGTATTTTTTCCAAGTACAGTAGCCCCTGATTTTACACTGCCTTAAGCCAGGGATCCCACATTCATTTGCGAGGAGTTCATTACCTGAGTAATTTAAAGCTTTCTCGGATCTGAGTCAGCTGAGCATTCCTTTGCTGGAAGGTTTAAAACTGTTGTCTCTCAATTTGAAGCCTTGCTCTGATCCTTTTTGCCTCCTTTTCTCCCATTCAATTTTTGCAGCTCCATTCCTCCTTCATATCCTTCTTACAGTCCCTTCTCCAAACCCCCTTCCTACAGCCTTCTTTTACCTCACAACAACCTAACATATTATTGAGTCTTTTTAAAGGCAGTAACAAAGATGATTGATAAAAGCAGGGCAGTGAATGTTGTCTACATGGAATTTAGCAAGGCCTTTGACAAGCTCCCTCATGGATGGCATGGTGGCTCAGTGGTTAGCATTGCCTGCCTCACAGTGCCGGGGTCCCAGGTTCAATTCCACACTCAGATGACTGTTTGTGAGGAGTTTGCACATTTTCCCCTTATCTGCATGGGTTTTGTCCAGTTTCCTCCCATAGTTCAAAGGTGTGCCAGGTTAGGTGGATTGTCCATGGTGTCCAGGGATGAGCAGGCTAGGTGGATTAGCCATGGGAAATGCAGAGTTACAGGGATAGGACAGGGATTGGATCTCGGTGAGATGCTCTTTGGAAGGTCGGTATGGACTCAAGGGGCTGAGTGGCTTGCTTCCACGCTGTAGGAATTTCTCTGATGGCAGACTGATACAGAAGGTGAAGTCACATGGGATCCTTGATGAGCTGCTATGATGGATACAGAACTGGCTTGAAGATGGAAAGCAGAGAGTAGTGGTGGCAGGGTGTTTTTTTGACTGGAGATCTGTGACCACTAGTGTTCGACAAAGGTCAGTGCTGAGACGCTTATTTGTAATATATTTAAATGACTTGGAGCAGAATGTAGGTGGGTCTGACTAGCACGTTTGCTGGTGACACAAAGATTGGGGGAAGCTACAGATAGTGAAAAGGATTGTCAGAGGATATAGCAGGCTATAGATAGGCTAGAGATTTGGGCAGAGAAGTGGCAAGATGGAATTTAATGCAGACAAATGCGAGGTTATGCATTTTGGAAGGTCCAAAGCAGGAGGGAAGTACACAGTTAATAGCAGAACCCTTAGAAACCTTAACATACAGTTCCTGAAAGTGGCAACACAAGTGAATAAGGTGGTCAAGAAGATGTATGGCCTTCATCAGTCAGGGTATAAAAATAGATTATAAAAATTGGCAAGTCATGTTGCAGCTGTATACAACTTTAGTTAGGCCACATTTGGAATATTGTGCACAGTTCCAGTTGTCACACTATCAGAAGGATGTGGAGGGCTTTGGAGAGGGTGCAGAAATGGTTTACCAGGATGATGTCAGGTTTGCAAGGTATTAGCAACGACGAGAGACTGGGCAAACTTGTTTTCATTTGAACGTTGGAGGCTGAGAGGCGACCTGACAGAAATTTACAAAATAATGAGAGGTGAGGATAGAATGGAGAGTCGGAGTCTCTTTCCTGGAGTAGAAATGTCAATTACAAAGGGACATAGGTTTAAGGTAAAAGAGGGAAAGTTTAAAAGAGACATGAAAAGCAAGTTTTTTTATGTATTCAGAGTGTTAAGTGCCAGGAATATTCTGCCAGAAGTGGAAGAGAAACAGATACAATAGCAACATTTTAAAAAGCGTCTTGATGGATACATGATTAGGCAGGGAATAAAGGGGTATGGACCGCGTGGAAGCAGAAGGTTTTTAGTTTAGAAAGGTGTCATGTGGGCAAAGGGCTTGTTCCCATGCTGCGCTGGTCTTTGTTATCCTTCTTCCCCAATGGGATCATCTTCCAGCTCCCTTCCCCCATCTACACTCCTCTTATCACCCCCTTTCACTCTCACAAAACCATTTGGAACCTTTTTCTCTCCCAATGCCCTTCTTGCCCCCACTTCATTCCCCACAATCCTCCTCTAGCCACCTCCTTCCCTCGTCCCCAGTCTGCCCACTCCTGGGAGATACCTCACGACGACAGACTGAATTCCCACATCTGGCAAGAAGCCTGATTCTAGCTTTGGTGAAGGTGGCCCATGATCACTGCATCATCTAAAGCTAGGCCTCAATTCTGGCCTTGTATAATGGCAGCCCACGATCCTGACCTGAGCTAATAACAGGCCCCAATCTCAGCTTAGGCTGATGGGGACCCATGACGGCTGATGTCACTTACCTTCCTAACTGCCCATTGGACTCTGTTCTTAGGTTACATCTCCCCCTTGTTGTTAATAGGTTCACTAATGAGCCTGTGAGCAGCAAGTACAGAAAGAATCAGTCTGATTGTAGCAGCAACGCCTCACCATTTACTTCCATTCTATTTATGGGGAGACATTTCTCTTATTGGTTGTCCCTATGAGCAGATCTTCCCGGGTGATTTGGTACAGATTCACCCCCTATATTTTGACTCTATTATTATGCAGATTAATACATCAAGAAATATCAGCAAAGTTCTTGGATGTGCCTGAAATTGTTCCTTAAAGCAATGTATCTCAGAATCTACAAGGAGACATCTTTGATTAATAATGAGTCAAATTTTAATTACTGTAATAGTCCATTTATATCTAATATAAATTCTAATATCTAATAACACTCATGATATGATGAGGTGATTTATTATTATAAACATAATATTTGAAAAGAAAAGTTGCAAAGCAGTGAGTCGGGCTCTACATTAAACCAAGGGAAGCTTCAATGGACTCAGAGTGTACATAATAACATTGATAAATCTGTCAATGGGTGAAATAACAGAAGATCAGTGGGAGGTGTTGAATATAGAATTTAATATGATACAGAAACAATTACAGCCCAAAGAGATAAGAACTGTGCTTGCACAAAATGACAGCCAAAGTAGAAAGCGACAACATAAAATTAAAAGAAAACGCATTCAAAAATTCTGGAAATGTCATAGATCCTGGTAAATGGGAAAGACACATGGAATAAAAAAATAGTAATAAAACACCCACTGGGGGTTAAGAGCTACGAAAGAAGTGATAATGAAAATAAACCTGCAAGGGATAGCAACATCAACAGGAAAGCTTTTACACTAATGCTAGAGAAAGATCAGTCAGGAGCAATAATGTGGCCCCTTTAAAAACTGATAATGTTGATGCTTCAGTGAAGATGAAGAGTTGGTGAACATGTTGAATAAGTACCTTGTGTCAGTGTGTTTATAGAGGTAGAGGTTAGCATGCTACACACCTCAGGGGATAGGGATGCGCCAGAAGTAGCACAAACAAAATACAGTAATGAAGAAAATATTGGCGATAAAAAAATGACAAATCCCCAGATGGTTTCCATTCCAAGATTTTAAAGGAAATAAGCTAGAACATTGCAGATGACTTAATTGTATTCTTCCAAAATTCTTTCTATTCAGAAGTTATTAATTTAGATTGGAAGAATGTGCCTGTCACTCTGCCATTTAAGAAAGAGGAGCAATGTGAATGTGAAAATCGTAGACCATTCAGCCTAACAACAATTATCATGAAAATGCTTGAGTATATAACTAAAGGCAAAATGACTGAACGCCTTAACATTGTTCAGTTGATCAGAGCGAGTCAAAATAGATTTAAAGTGAAGGGTATATTTGGCAAGGGAATGACTCTGATGAAGGGCTTTTGCATGAAACATCAATTTTCCTGCTCCTCGGATGCTGCCTGACCTGCTGTGCTTTTCCAGCGCCACTCTAATCTAGACTCTGATCTCCAGCATCTGCAGTCCTCACTTTCGCTAAATGTCTCTGAGTGTCATTCATTTGGACTTTCCCAAGGAATTTGATAAAGTTCCTCACAAGAGTCTTGCATAAAGTTGAAGCTTGTGGAATCAAATGCAAGTTATTGTTTTGGTGTTAGAAATTGGTTGACTAGTGAGGTTAATGGCCAGGTAGTGTAATTGGAAGGATGCGGCTGATGGTTACTCACAAGGATGTGTGTTGGGGCCTCAACTAGTCACCATTTTTATTCATGATTTAAATAATGGGATAGAAAGCAACACATCCAAATTTGCAAATGACACAGAAATAGGCAACATTTTAGTCATTGTACATAGAAGCAGGAAAATACAGAGAAATATTGATAGATGAAATGAAAGGACAAAGTGGCAAACTACTTAGGGGTTGAAACAGAATACTTTCTAGATAGTGTAAAACTAGAAACAGTAGAAATCCAAAGACACTGAGGTGGCCAGTACAACACTGAATACCTTACTGCCTTGTGTTAACAAACATCAATCAATGTCAGTTTTAAAACAAAAATAGATTTATTAAGAGTAGTTATTTGTAGGAGAGAGCTCTAAACTTCTATCATTCTTTGTGTTAGGAAGTGTTTCCTAATTTCACTCCTGAAAGGTCTATCTCTAATGTTTAGACAAAAATCCCAAATATAAAAGTATTCCAATAACAACTTTAGACAACAGTGCTTCCAAACATACATGCATAACCATGCTATTCCCCCAGTATGTTCCGTTGGTGTCTACCTTACAGGTGTCTTTCTCTGTCCCAGTGTTACTACACAGTGCTACCTACAGGTTGCAGCTTGATGCTGGAAGGCTGGTGACTTTCCAGAAGGGAAAATGCAGATGACTATGCAAGATTATCTCGAGCAGCTCTGGGTCTTGTGAGCCAGATTTTGACAATATAACACGGGAGGTGGCAGTGTGATTGACATGCAATAGGAAGGGACCAGCAGATTGGCGATGGTGGACACTGGAATACTGTTAGCTTGAGAAGAAATGATGGGACTGTGGTGCATGAAGCAGTGTGAGAGGTTAGCAGCGTACTGCATAGGACACAGTCTTTGAGGATGCATTCACTGAACTTGACCATCCATGTGAAGTCATTGCACTTTTCCCAGGAATGTTGCCAAGTCCTCAGGGCCAGATTCCCATTCTGATTTCATCAATGGCTTCCTGATCCCTGTAGGAACATGCTGTCACTCCTTCCCTTGATTCCCATCTCTAAAGTGGCAGAAAGACCCATTTGAAAATTGGTTCTCTGTGGATACATTTTTTGTTCATCACCTTGCAGCCAAACCTCCCTGAAACTGCTCCATCCATCAGGATATAAGGGACTATTCCTGGGATAAGCCAATCAATCTTTAGTCTCTAAGTAATGTTGCAGGGCCAGTTGCCAGTGCTAAAGTCAATGTAGCTAACAGTAATGCACATTTACCATTCAGTAAAGCTTGAGGTATTACCATGTACTCCCATGTAATGCAGATGTAGCAAAGCTTGCCATTAATTAATAAATAGTACACCTTAATAAAAACCAAAAGAACTACAGATGCTGGAAATCAGAAACAAAAGTAGAATTTGCTGGAAAAGCTTGGTCGGTCTGGCAGCATCTGTGGAGAGAAATCAGAGCTAATGGTTCGGGTCGAGTGACCCTTCCTCAGAACCATTCTTAGGAAAGGTTAACATTTTAGCACACCTTAATTGTTTATCAACATCAAAAGCATCTTTTACTAGAAAGTTTTGTATTCCCTGTATTACTAACTTAGATAACACCTAATAAGAGAGATTGGAGTAAATCGACCCAAGGCATCGCAGATGGTTCGTGTGGGCACAACAATCATAAAATGTTGGCAGAGGTAGGATGCGAAGTGGAAGAACTAACCACACATGCTGATGGGTCTTTTGTTGAGTGTGTAGCAAGTCAACAGTGACTATGACCATGGCTGATCTGCCCTAACATCTCCATAATGTCAAAGTTCAGGCAAGTTATGACATACCTCTGGGACTGGTGGGACTTAAACCTGGATCTCCTGGTCCACAGGTAGGGACATGACATTACATCAGGTTGAACCCCATACAAATTTTTTTTTAAACAACGTTATCCTGGTTCACTGGGGTAGCGTGCCAAAATTAAGCCCAACTATTCTCAAAGTTGTCACAAATGTGAAAAAGTTTCGTAAAAATACCCAAAGTCTCCAATTACCTGACTGACGAACTCAGGTTAAAATAAAATACTCACGCACATCACATTTCTATACTTAAGAAGGAACCAACAAACAAATTGCCTTTAACCAATGGCAATAAGGGAAAAGAATTGCAAATTTATAACTCTATAACTTAAACGCTATCCCTTCTTAAATTTATCCCATCACAAACAGACAGGCATACGAAGATAGAGAACATATTAAGGGTAGGACAAAAAGATGATCAGGGAAACACAGTTCAATAGCACCAGTCAGAACCACAATGAGTTGGGTTTTTTCCAGTTTCTTCCAATTTACTTTTGCTCTTTGCTGCTGACACAATGTTATTTACACATCAATGCTCTCTTTCATTTACTTGTTGAGAATTCATCCTTTCATTATCTTTGAAGGTATTTACAGGAGGGATTTACAGAGAAAACTGAATGGAAAATAGCCAGCTGATTCCAGAGACTTTGTAATACGTCCATGTGGGAGGGAGAGACAAACACATTTTTTATGCCTTTTCTTTGCAGGCTGATGTTTATCTGCAGCAACAACTCCACACCATCCATGGCCACTTGGTCAGGGGTCAATCAGCATGTTGTTATCAAGCTGTTTTCCCTTGGTTTAGAACCCATCTACTTCTGCTCTCACTGTTCCAGGATAACACAACATCGTATACAACTCACAATGTGTTCCAGTAAACATGACATTTTCAAAACTGTGGCCATCACTTTGCACAGTCTCCTTGGTTTCAAGCAGTATCTTCCTTTTTCACATCCACAATCCAAAAACAAAGGAAATAAAAAGGCTGTGATATTACAATGTGATTCGATTCACTGTGGCACCTACATGGCCATCTTGCTGTCTCTCCTGTGAAGTGCCTTTATTTTTTTTACAACATTAAAGGTGTGACAGAAATGCAAGCTGTTGTTGTTGATGATACCATCCATACAGAGGAGTTCAACTATCCCTGACTTATTTCGGGAAGAAAATCATGTCAATTGATATCTTGTATTTGTGCTCAGCTCCCAGGAAGACAGACCCTACTAAAAGTGGCTGAAGATTTACCAATGATTCATCACAGCTTTGTCCACCCTAACTAACTTCATAAAAGGAAATTCTAAATGAATCAAAATTGAAGCAGTGACTCCACGAGCAATGGGCTGGAAAGCAATAGGTGCTAAGGAGGGAATAACAATCATTCATCAAAAGTTGGATCATCAACATGCAGCTTTAACCAATTAAACCAATTACTAATACAAGTCAACCACCCCTTTCCTCTTTCCCCATCTCCCCCTCACTTTTGATGGTTGGCTTTACCCATAATGGGCTCTGCTTGTAAACACTTTAATTGGCTACACGGGTGATTACTGGTCTTGATTAATAGTTTAAAAAGAAAATGAAAAGTAATGGTTTTATGCTGGTGGGAAAGTCACCCATACATGATAGACTTCTGCGTAAAAGGAAACTAAAAGTCAAATCCAGAAAGCTCCTGTGGCGTATTGGTAATGTTTCTACCATGATCCAGAGGCCTCAGTTCAAGTTCCAACTACTCCAGCTGTGTGTCCTTAAGACCAGAAGACATGGGAGCAGAAATTAGGCCATTTGGCCCATCGAGTCTGCTCCCCCATTCAATCAGGCTGATAAGTTTCTCAAGTCCATTCTCCTGCCCTCTCCCCATTAATTTTGATCACCTTAGCAATCAAGAACCTATCTATCTCTGTCTTAAATCTGTGTCGTAACATTCCTACACAAGTTGGTTAGAAAATATCAACAGAAGGTAAAGGCTATTGCAATAATGCCTCTGAGCTAGGAGACCTTGCCTCAGGTTCCATCCAGCTGTGTGTAATAACATCTCTGAACAGGTTGTTTTGGAAAATGTCAATGTAGTTCCAAGGAGGCCAATGGCATTGGCGTATTTGAAGCATTAGAGTTGGTTTTAAGTATTCTGACTTCAAAAATATATTAACGGATGAGGAACACTGAGGAAAATGACAAGATGTAAGGTTGTAACTTCGGAATACTGAATCACATAAATCATTGAGGGAAAAATGAATTGAAAGAAGTATTGGATAGGATTACTATTTTGATGTCGACACATAAAGAATGAGCCTGTATTTATTCTATTTGCACTGTCCCAAAGTGTTTCATAACAGGATAAGTTCTTCCTCACATCTGTGAAGTACCTTTGATTGTTTTCCCTGTTGGGGGTGCAATGTGAATCAAGGTGATTTTTTTTTAAAATTTGGTTTGTAGACAAACCTAACAGACTAAAAGGAACAGCTCGTGGATTATTCTGGAACACATCAGAATTAAATATGAATCACTCCTCCAAGCAACTGAGGAAAGAAGTTACAAACGGCATTCTGTTCACTTTCATCACTCTGACCTAATTGACAGTAACAGCTGGGGCCTCAATATTGGGCACTCTAATGAGTTAGAACATTACAAAGAATAGATCAGTTTCTGGCATGCATAGGATTGTGGGTATACAAGGTGCCATTATTGACTGTTTCCTGGAAATATTGACATGTTGGTCAACCAATAGTGACAGCATATGAACAGGACGGTTGGAGGTAGGGGATCAAATACTGAAAGCTCCCTGAAAGAGTTGGCAGCCTTGTATGCAGCGAATGAAGGATTCATCTGGCAATTTTGTGTCGTAGTTGAGGGATGAATGATGGGGAAACCAGAAAAGAACTCTCCTGCGTTACAGTGTGATGGATCATTAATTTCCACAGAAGGTCTTGATGTAATATTTCATCCAAAGGATAAGCAGCTCCAACAGTACTAACCTTGATGTGTGGGCCTGGATGACGTACTCAAGTCTTAGGGCAAAATCTTATGTCTATTTAGATAAGTATCAATTTTGTCAAGTTTTGTGGAAGGTTTTTTTCTGTGACGGCTAGTGAGTTTTCTTCAGCTATTGTCCCAAACTCACCTCAGTAACTAACAGGCACCCTTCTCATCTGATGCTACCTGAACTTTACCAGTCGCCATGCACAGATGAACTCACAGTTGCTGGGATATCCCTCACCATCTTCAACAGCCTGTTGTATAGTCTGGAGCTTCCCTGCATGGCTTGTTACCTTACTTCAGAGGTGCCAGACAAGGGGGAAATGATGCCCATTTTGCACCCAGGGATCTGAGGGTCCTGGTGAACTGGTGGTGCATAGCAAGGATCTCCTCTTCCCCTAGGACTGGCAGAGGACACCAATCAGCAACTGTTAGCCTGTCCAAGGCTGCCAGCCAGTCATTGTGGTCTTTAGAGGGATATCCAGGAGTGAAGGATGAAGGTCAGTGACGTCTGCTCAGCCAGGGTAAGTGCCATCTTCTCTGTGCTCCCTCACATTCACTCCCATCTCTGCCCCCAGTACTCATTAGGTACTATATCAATAATAAGGTCACTGTGGAATAAAATGCACTCAACAAAATGGATCAATATTGCAGTTTTAAAACCTGCCAGAGAATGGAGATATCTCCAAATTAAAATGGATGGATGGCAGCGGTCAGCTCTCTGATTGTCCTAAAAAAAAGGATCATGCTCTAAGAAACTGTTGGACAAACTGGAAAAGGACACTTGGAAAGCAGGAATATAATGTATTATCATTTTGTATATTTCATTATGTTTGTTTTTCATTATTATATAAATTGACTTTATTTAAAAAGGGAAATTGTTATAATATAATATGGTCTGAAGAAATACCTGAGACCTGATGAAATGGGGGAATAAGTGATGTATGTTATTGTGTTATAGAGTCATACAGCACAGAAACAGACCCTTTGATCCATTCATCAAAGCCAACCAAGTTTTCCAAACTAAACTAGTCCCTCTTGCCTTTGTTTGGCCCATATCCTTCTAAACCTTTGTTATTCATGTTCTTGTCCAAATATCTTTTAAATGTTGTAACTATACATCTAGTTTTAAACCCCCTCTAGTCTAGGGAAAAGACTTTTGCTACTCACCTTATTTACGCCCCTCATGATTTTATAAGCATCTATAAGGTCATCCCTGAACCTCCTACACTCCAATGAAAAATGCTCTAGTCTATCCAGTCTCTCCTTATAACTCAAACTACCCAGTCCTGACAACATCCCTGTAAACCTCTCAGATGCCTTTCCAATTTAATAATATGCTTCTTATAGCAGGGTGACCAGAACTGTATACAGTTTTCCAAAAAGTGGCTTCACCAACGTCCTGTACAACTGCAACATGACATCCCAACTCCTATAATTAATGGTCTCAGCAATGAAGGCAAGCGTGCTAAATGCCTTCCTAACCATACTGTCTTAGTTGGAGAGCTAGAAATCAGTGGTGTGTGAGTTTTATGGAGTGTGTTAACTGAAATGAAGTTGTAACTAAAAATGTGGACTTGGACCAGAAACATTTATCATCCAATGCATAATATCTCAGAGCAGGGAGAACAATGCAACACAGCAGCAAGCATATTCCAAGCTTGTCTGATGCAGTATTGGATGCCATGACCTTATGAACAGGAAAGGGATTCTTTGTTCACGTGAATCCAGAAACATTAAGAAGACAGAGGCCATAGACAGCCATCACTGCCTAAGCAGTCTGGCACCAAGGACCTGACTACAATGTAAGGAGGAGAAAGTGAGGACTGCAGATGCTGGAGATCAGGGTCAAGAGTGTGCTGCTGGAAAAGCACAGCAGGTCAGGCAGCATCCGAGGAGCAGGAGGATTGATGGGCATTCTCCTGCTCCTCAAATGCTGCCTGACCTTCAGTGTAAGGAGTGTTTGATGGCCTCAATTAAGTTTAGTATCAAATGCTTTTCTTCACAAACCATATCTTTTCAATCAAACACTCTCATACCTTTCCATTTCCTGCTTCTCACTTCACTCATTTACCAGCATTCTCTATCAAGTATCATGCACATTCACAACCTCATATTACACTCTCACATTTGGCACTGGTGCCAAGCTCACATTCACATAACCCAGCTTGGACGCATGGCAAAATATTTAAATATGACATGCCCAGTGTTCAAATACATTGCACCACACCCGACGACACACTACCCTCACTCTAACTGGCCAAGGGGCTCCAAGTACACAAATGGCAACCTTTAATCGGCAGGAGACAGCCATTGCTGGATCCCCACCCAGCACAGGTGTGCTGTCCATCGTTGGCAAAGGCATAAAAAGTTGTAGCCAGCAGCAAGTTTTAAACCATAGAAGGAAATTGTTCACTCCTGGTTAATCAAGCCTCTCATATCCCAATTTTTTGTCATACGATCTCTTCTGATTTGCAGGCACAAATGGTTTAAGCCCGCATTTTCCCTCCTCCTTTCCCACCAGCTTCACCCTTACACCTTTCTCCTTCCCGATGCCACGAGCAATGGCATCACCAAAGCATTGATGTGGAAACATGGCATCCAAGAGGAATATGACACTGGTACTGAAACATCATCACTCACTCTCACAGTCACCACTCAGAAATTGGCACAGTGAGGCTTGTGCAGACATGGGATCTGTGTGTAGCCAGGGAACAGGGAAAGGAGAATGTAAGTACTAGCTCCCCAGTGGGCCAGGTTTGACTGCAGAGCGCTCAGATGAGATTTCAATGGGGTGGCCATTTGGTTGATGGCTGTTGCACATTGAAAATGCTTAGTGTAATGGTAGACCTATCAAGAAGTCCATTGTCACTGTCAGGGAGTTCAGTACCAACCTGACATAGGCCATTACACAGAAATCCATGCTTATTATTTCCAGCTTAGATGTGGTAGTGAAAGCAGCTTTGGATCCAACCGTTCAGCCTCTCTTTGATGGCTGACATATTGGTTCCTTTTCCAGCACAAGCTGAAATCACCTAGTGCAAGCTCAGAATGAAGAAATGAAATAGGTCGTTCCCATTGCAGGTCTGGCTTGCTGCCGGTGCAGGTTCATGTTGTCTTGGCTGAGGATGCCAGCTTTCAATGGAGCTGACAGTGTCTCACAGCAGTTCTGCAAACTGTGGATAATGGACTGGGAGGTGTGAGAAATGTCACCTTGATCCAGCATGGTAGAAGCCCAGAATAAATGATTTCAGGACAATGGTCACCTTTACCAACACTAGCCAGGGCAATGATAGCTGCTAGCTTAGATTGAAATCAGAAGATGATTCCAGGAAGATCTGAATGGATAAGACTTCCTACTGAGGGATCAGATCTCCCTCATCCCTCTGACAGTAGTTAGCCCTCTGCTGTGCAGATTGTGTTCAATCTCCCTCTCATATTATAACACGTGGAAATTAGAACTATAGCATCCTGTGCTTGGAACTGGTAATTAGATTAGATTCCCGACAGTATGGCAACAAGCCCTTCAGCCCAACAAGTCCACAACAACCCCCCGAAGAGCAACCCACCCAGACCAATTCCCCTACCCTATATTTGCCCAACTAACGCTATGGGCAATTTAGCATGGCCAATTCACCTGACTTGCACATCTTTGGATTGTGGGAGGAAACCGGAACATCCTGAGGAAACCCACGCAGACACAGGAGAATGTGCAAACTCCATACAGACAGTCACCCAAGACCAGACTTGAACCTGGTTCGCTGACACTGTGAGGCAGCAGTGCTAACCACTGAGCCACTGTGCCAGCAATCAACCAGAGTGTTTACAGTCACAATCACTGACTCTCCAACTGAATACCATTTCATGTCAACATCACCAACTGTGACCAACTCAGCAAACCACCAAATATTTCTACAAGCTCCTCCAAACAGTAGACAGAGAGTGAACAGCAACAGACCTGCGAGCTGGTGATGAAACCTTCAAACAGCTCTGGGTCAGTGAAATCATATTCAGCCACACGCCTTTACAAGAGGACATTAACTGGAGCAGTAAAACCATTGTCGGTGTCACGTTGGAGTTACCCACTGACCACGTCCAAAGCGTCAACTCTGCTCACTTCTGGTGTGTGCTGCCAATACCCAGGGTAACACCTTGATTGAGGTGGTTTTCAGCACAACCATGTTGCAAATGCACATGCACACAACGTGACACACAGTTTAGAGTCAGAATGAGGCCTGCAGTGCCAAGATTGCATAGACAAATGTTGCAGGCAGAATATCATATGATATTCTGTACCCCATATGGACACAATGTCCTGAAGTACACTCCTGGGATGGAGGGGTGCTTAAAGGATTGGATCCAGGACATGTGGCATTGATTTGCTTTTTAATTATCTTTAGCTTAGTGCATGGTGACTTAACTTCCATGTTCAAAAAATTAAATGGAATCAAGCAAATGGACACAGAGAAATTATTTCTTTTAGTGGGAGAGTATAGGGCAAAAGGGGAAGTTCTTAAAATTGGAGACCGACTGTTCAGGAGAATCAAGAAGCAATGCTTCGTGCAGAGCGAGTTAAAATCTCAAATTCTCTCCCTCAAAAGGCTGTGGATGTTGGGTTCTTCAATTAAAACCTTTTGAGATTGAAATCAGTAAGTTTTGGTTGGGTAAAGGGTACTAACAATTACACCATCAAATTTGTTAGAGGATGTTAAAATGCAGCTCAGTTGTGATTTAATGGAATGGCAGAACAGGTTAAGGGGATGAATAAATATCTCCTGTTCTAATCGAAATGTAAGATCTACCCTTTGATGGTTTGCTATGAAATTGGCAGAAACATGAACCTGAGCTGTGAGATCACTGAACGAGGAAATCTGGGAGCACACTGCAGTTTCTCAATATGTACTGCTACACAGCTGAGACTGACAATCACTCCCACATCTCCTCCTTCTATAAAATTGACCAAAGTGCAATTCCAATGAAAAGAAACGTAGTAATGCTAACATTTCTGCACAGACAATCAGAAGCTCTCAGAGACAGGGGGCATTGCAGTCAGTCAGAACATACAACACAATGAATCACAAAGCCAGAAACTGGAACAGCTGTGCAAGTAATTTACCTTCTATTGTCAACCTCTCTAACTCTCTGTACACTTTTTTTTAATCTTGCTATCAGCCTCCAAACTGTCAAACTACATGGCATTCACAAGCCAACTTAAGGTTTTAATACCCCGAAAAAGCTTGTGTGAATTACATAGAAGTACATCAAATTTACAGCATAGAAACAAGGCATTTGCTTTCTCTAGTCATTGCAAGTGTTTATTCCACCTGATCCTCAGGCCTTATGCTCTACCTGATCCTTCTCAACCCCTTCTTTATCTAATCCCATCACTTGATCCTTCTGTTTCTTTCTCATTCATGGACATACCGAGCTTCTCCTTCAAGGTATCTCTGCTATTTGCCTCAACTACTCAGATGATAGCAGATTTCATTCAACGTGTAAAGATAATTCTTTTGAATTCTTTATAGGATTTATTAGTGACAACAGGCCGAAGGCAGCAGTGTCTCTGAATTCAGTCTTATTCCTGAACAGAGGAATGTGATTAGCATCCCTTGCCTTCCCTCCTTTGTGGGAAGTTTCAAATTTGCAATTGATATATTCTCTTGGAGATTTCCAACAGCAGTATGTGGACCCATGATGATTAACTGGGTATAATTACTGCTCAATATCTAGTCAAACAACAGCAAGAAAACTCTTCAGTTATGAAACAGAAAATGTTGGAGGAACTCAACAGGTCTGGCAGCATTTGTGGAGAGAGAAACTGAGATAAGATTTTGAGTCAAATATAACTTCCTCAGAGCTGAGTGAATCTCTACGTTAGCTACGGCAATCCTACATTTGCCTCTGCATATATTTCCCTTACCTTCCAAAAAGGGGACTGATAAACATCTATATTAAGACAACTGTAACTGGTAATAACATCCAAGTATTTCTCATCTCCCTTTTTATCCAATGGAATCTGTCTCAGGTTAACACAGGAAACCAACACGTGTCAGTCTAGTGTTGAACAGGTACTTTGTGGATGCTATTTCTCGCCGCCACTTCCACAATTCTGCATTCACTCTTTTACCTTTCCCATTTCAATGGTACAGTTGACTGTGTCTATCTCCGTAGACTGGCATATTAGCACTAATGGAATCCATTATTTTGTGATGCATTGTGAGGGAGTAATTACTGTTTGTCACTTTAATGGTAAAAGAACATCAGAATCAAATGGAATCCATTTGTGAAATTGCCATGACAAGATGGGCATCCCCAAATCATTCCTTTCAATTTACCTTCTCTTCCCTTATTTTTTCATAGGGATGCAGTGATTAAAAGTAGCAAAATCATTGAGTAAAATTGTAACGTGAGTCACTGATGAAAATCTGTTTCTCTTCCTCAGGGAATGAAAGTTTAGCAGAAAATTATGTACAAGACAGCAAAATGGGGTTCATCATCAACGCCATTTATGCCATGGCCCACGGATTGCATGACATGCACAAAACACTCTGTCCAGGTCACTCCGGCCTCTGTGAAGCAATGAAACCTGTTGATGGCAAAAAACTCCTACAGTTTCTAATAAAGACTTCATTCATTGGAGTTTCCGGTGTGGAAGTGTGGTTCGATGAGAATGGAGATTCTCCAGCAAGGTAATATCAGTGCAAAAGGAAACTTCCAGTGTGTTATTTGAGATGAATAATTTAGGATGAATATTTGGCAGGAAAAAAGTTATTTGGCGATGTTTACTTGTTCCGTTTTATTTGGAGTGTGTCATTTGGGGAGTTTACTTAAGATAAGAACAAGAGTAGGCCATTTACAGCTTTGTCTCTGTTCGAACTTTAATGTGATCTGTAACCTTACTATATAATACCTGCCTCCACATCTTATCCCTTAATGTCTTAAGATTAATAAAAATATATCAATCTCAGATTTAAAATTAAAAAAGATTCCACCATCCTTTGTGAGTGGAAGTGTATCTCACCTTCACTCCTAAAATAAAATACACAACAGATCAACATTAACCCCTTACTTTTAAATTGTGACCCCCTGGTGCTAGAGTCTCCTCCAAGAGGAAACATTCTTTTGACATTTACCCAATGATCTCCCTCTCAGGATCTTAAAATTTCAATTAGGTCACTCCTGACTCTTTTAAACTTCAGAGGATACATGTCTTGCCTTACAAGACAATCTGTTACATTCCATGGATCAGTCGAGTAAACCTTCTTTGAACTATTTGTAGTTTATCAACATCCTTCCTTAAGTACTGAAACAGCCATAGATGCTTCCTGACTTGAGGAATATTTCCAAGAAGGTCTTTTTCTTCTGTATTCTTCTGCTCACTCTTGAAAGACCTGGTTTTATTTTTGTTTTAGCTTTGTCTCATAGTCCCAGATTCTCCAACCAACAGAAATTGTTCCCCTCAATTTACCCAACAGTTCCCCTTAATATCTTGTAAACGTCATCATCCTGTAATCATCTAAATTCAAGGAAATACTGTTCGTGAATTATTCTGTTTATGGATGTATAAACTGTAATACCTAGGTAAAAACAATGACTGCAGATGCTGGAAACCAGATTCTGGATAAGTGGTGTTGGAAGAGCACGGCGGTTCAGGCAGCATCCGACAAGCAGTAAAATCGACGTTTCAGGCAAAAGTCCTTCATCAGGAATACAGGCAGAGAGCCTGAAGGGTGGAGAGATAAGTGAGAGGAGGGTGGGGGTTGGGGAGAAAGTAACATAGAGCACAATAGGTGAGTGGGGGAGGGGATGAAGGTGATAGGTCAGGGAGGAGGGTGGAGTGGATAGGTGAAAAAGAAGATAGGCAGGTCGGACAAGTCCGGACAAGTCATGGGGACAGTGCTGAGCTGGAAGTTTGGAACTAGGGTGAGGTGGGGGAAGGGGAAATGAGGAAACCGTTGAAGTCCACATTGAATGCCCTGGGGTTGAAGTGTTCCGAGGCAGAAGATGAGGTGTTCTTCCTCCAAGATTCTGGTGGTGAGGGAGCGGCGGTGAAGGAGGCCCAGGACCTCCATATACTCGGCAGAGTGAGAGGGGGGCGTTGAAATGTTGGGCCAGAGGGCGGTGTGGTTGATTGGTGTGGGTGTCCCGGAGATGTTCCCTAAAGCGCTCTGCTAGGAATGGTCCAGTCCCCCAATGTAGAGGAGACCGCATCGGGAGCAACGGATAGGATAAATGATATTAGTGGATGTGCAGGTAAAACTTTGATGGATGTGGAAGGCTCCTTTAGGGCCTTGGATGGAGGTGAGGGAGGAGGTGTGGGCACAGGTTTAGCAATTCCTGCGGTGGCAGGGGAAGGTGCCAGGATGGGAGGGTGGGTTGTAGGGGGGGCGTGGACCTGACCAGGTAGTCATGGAGGGAACGGTCTTTGCGGAAGGCAGAAAAGGGTGGGAGGGAAATATATCCCTGGTGGTGGGGTCTGTTTGGAGGTGGCGGAAATGTCGGCGGATGATTTGGTTTATGCGAAGGTTTGTAGGGTGGAAAGTGAGCACCAGGGGCGTTCTGTCCTTGTTACGTTTGGAGGGGTGGGGTCTGAGGGCGGAGGTGCGGGATGTGGACAAGATGCGTTGGAGGGCATCTTTACCACGTGGGAAGGGAAATTGTGGTCTCTAAAGAAGGAGGCCATCTGGTGTGTTCTGTGATGGAACTGGTCCTCCTGGGAGCAGATACGGCGGAGGCGGAGGAATTGGGAAAACGGGATGGCATTTTTGCAAGAGGTAGGGTGGGAAGACGTGTAATCCAGGTAGCTGTGGGAGTCGGTGGGTTTGTAAAAAATGTCAGTGTCAAGTCGGTCGTCATTAATGGAGATGGAGAGGTCCAGGAAGGGGAGGGAGGTGTCAGAGATGGTCCAGGTAAATTTAAGGTCAGGGTGGAATGTGTTGGTGAAGTTGATGAATTGCTCAACATCCTCGCGGGAGCACGAGGTGGCGCCAATGCAGTCATCAATGTAGCGGAGGAAGAGGTGGGGAGTGGTGCCGGTGTAATTACGGAAGATCTGTAATTACTGTTCTACGTAGCCAACAAAGAGACAGGCATAGCTGGGGCCCATACGTGTGCCCATGGCTACCCCTTTGGTCTGGAAGAAGTGGGAGGATTCGAAGGAGAAATTGTTAAGGGTGAGGACCAGTTCGGCCAAACGAATGAGAGTGTCGGTGGAAGGGTACTGTTGGGGATGTCGGGAGAGGAAAAACCAGGGGGCTTGGAGGCCCTGGTCATGGCGGATGGAGATGTAGAGGGATTGGATATCCATGGTGAAGATGAGGTGTTGGGGGCCGGGGAAACGGAAGTCTTGGAGTAGGTGGAGGGTGTGGGTGGTGTCTCGAACATATGTGGGGGGTTCCTGGACTAGGGGGGATAGGACAGTGTCGAGGTAGGTAGAAATGAGTTCAGTAGGGGAGGACCATGCTGAGACAATGGGTCGGCCAGGGTGGTCAGGCTTGTGGATCTTGGGAAGGAGGTAGAACCGGGCAGTGTGGGGTTCCTGGACTATGAGGTTGGAAGCTGTGGGTGGGAGATCTCCTGAGGTGATGAGGTTCTGTATGGTCTGGGAGATGATGGTTTGGTGATGGGGGGGTGGGGTCATGGTCGAGGGGGCAGTAGGAAGAGGTGTCCTCAAGTTGGCGTTTGGCTTCAGTGGTGTAGAGGTCAGTGTATCAGACTACCACTGTGCCCCCTTTATTTGCTGGCTTGATGGTGAGGTCGGGATTGGAGGGCTGCGCGTTGTGAGGGTGAGAGGTTGGAGTGGGGGTGGGGGTTAGACAGGTTGAGGCGGTTAATGTCCCGGCGGCAGTTGGAAATGAAGAGGTCGAGGGCAGGTAATAGGCCAGCGCGGGGTGTCCAGATGGATGCAGTGTGTTGGAAGTAGGCGAAGGGGTCCTCGTAAGGTGGGCGGGAGTCCTGATTGTGAAAGTAAGCACAGAGGCGGAGACGGCGGAAGAATTGTTCGACGTCACGGCGTGTATAAATTCATTGATGCGTGGACGGAGGGGGACGAAGGTGAGTCCTTTGCTGAGGACTGATCATTCGTCCTCAGTGAGAGGGAGGTCTGGAGGGATGGTGAAAACCCAGCAGGGCTGGGAACTGGGATCTGGTGTGGGTGTGGAGCTGGGAGTGGGGGTGGAGCCGGTAACTGGAGTGGGTGTGATGGTGGGGGGAATGGGGGTGGAATCATGAGCAGGGGTGGTGTTCCCCTCAGGGTTCTGGGGGCCAGGAATGGTGACAGTGGGATCTGTGGGGGGCATGTCAGCAGAATGCAGGTGAGTGGCGGTGGGGACGGAAGTGGTGGCAGACACGGCAGTAGGGGTGGCGGAAGTCACTGAGCGTGTGACATCAGCGATAATGTGAGGGGCGGAAGTGATGTCACGTGTGATGCATGAGGAATTGTGAGGGGTGGGAGTGGCCATGATGGGGGCGGAAGTGACATCATCAGTCAGCGTGGGGGTGGCAGCTGCACCAGCCGCATGGCTAATGGCGTCTAAGCAGTTCCAGAGGCCGGGGAAATCTTCTGGAATGTTTGAGAAGTGCTGGTTATGGAGGTGGGTAGATAAAAGTTTGTTGTACTTACAGTTTTTGATGTTTGAGATGGAGTTGCAATACTGTTTGTTGAGAGTATGAATACTCCTGAGGATGTAGTACAGAGTGGGTCCTTTGCAATTCTGAGAGAGTGTGGCCCTCAGCTGAGAGGACTGTAGAGAGGTTAGGTGCCAGCGCATTGCTGCAAGCGTGGAGGGAAGGATCTTGAAGGAGAACCGTTGCTGGTGTTTTTGAATCTGTAGTCTGTACTGTTTGTCCTGTTCGGGTCCGAACTCTGCTGGTTTAAAGGTGGTCCGGAGTCCGTGTGGGATGAATTAATTACGGAGGCAGGCACTGAGGAAGCAAATGTGGCTGTGGTAGCGAGTTTGTTTCAGGACGTGGTTGAAGAGCTTCAGGGCAGAGGAAATGACCTGGGAGTTGCAGTGGGAGAGGGTTAGCCTCGGATGCTGCCTGAACTGCTGTGCTCTTCCAGCACCACTAATCCAGAAACTGTAATACCTGTTCATTTTCTCCTTGGCCATAACCTCCAACCCATGGCTTTATGAGAATATTTATCACTGGAGCAGAGAAGGCTGAAGGGAACCTAAATGAGGTGGAGAAAATTTTGACAGGCATGGACAGGGTGGTTAGGAAGCAGCTGCCCCCTTTACTTGAAGAAATAATTAAAGGGAGCATGATTTTAAGGTGAAGGCAAGAGGTTTAGAAGGGACTGAATTATTTTATTTTCACCCAGAGGGGAAAAAAACACACTGCAGGGGAATGTACAGGCAACTTTACAACCTTTGAAAAGTGTTTGGATGAGCACTTGAAATGTTGTAACATTCAAGGCTACGGACCCAGGGCTGGAAAGCAGGGTTAATGTAGATTTAGAGAAGTTTTATCAATACAGGGGCCAAAGGGCCTCTTCTGTAATTTGACAGGTTGTATTTTGCTAATGTTGCTTCATAAAACTAGAATTAATTTTAATTGCCATTCATCTGTAAACTTGCATTAACGACATTTCCACAATAACTAGGTCACTTAACATTTACAGAAGGGTTAGCTTTGATAGCTTTAATTAAAGATAAAATCACCAAATATCCAGACAGAGAGAAACAGGTTCGAAGCAGACAGCACAGATTTTGGAGAAATAGATCGTACATAAGAAACCTGATGGCATTGTTTGAGGAGCTGAGAGATACGATGGAAGTGGGACGTGGATTGTTGTCTATATAAACTTAGACAATTCCGTTACAAGGAACCAGACAGGAGTAGATTAAAGGATATTGAATTAAGAGGAGTATAGCAAGTTGGATTAAAAATTGATATTCAATGGAAAACAGAGCCAAGGAGTTTGGGGCAATTGTTTAGAGTTGTCGGTAAGTAGTAGTGGTTCTAAAGGGTTCAGTTCTGGAGCCATTCCAATTCACTTGGTGTATCAGTGATCAACTCAATATAGAAAACAGATTTCCTCAAAATGACCAGTGCCCAAGGGGCCCTGTCAGTTTGAATATGGATTCTCACAATATTGCAATGACAAGATCTTCATGTTTTCATTGCTGACTGACAGTTAGAAGACATTGAAAATGACAAGCAATAGGAAATTTACATGAAATTTCACAGAATGTACAACACAGACACAGGCCATTTGCTCCAGCTACTTCTTGCTGATGTTTATGCAAACGTGTCTATTTTAAGGCAACCAGTACCATGGATAAGGGCGACTAACTCAGAGCTTGGATCAGTACTTGAAACTATGATGTTGTTGCCATTACAGAGACTTGGATGTTGTGGCCATTACAGAAACTTGAACGCTTGTTGGATGTTCTGGGGTTTAGATGTTTCAAAAGGAATGGGGAGAAAGTAAAAAAGGTAGGGGGAGGGTGGGGGGAGGCATTGCGAATCAGGGATAGTATCCCAGCTGTACAAAGGGAGATCGTTGAGGAGAGTTTGTCTGCAGAGTCAGTATGGGTGGAAGTCAGAAACAGGAAAGGAGCAGTCGCTTTATTGTGAGTTTTCTATAGAGCCCCTAATAGCAACAGAGACTTAAAGGAGCAGATTGGGAGGCAGGTTTTGAAAATGTGCAGTAACAGGGTTGTTGTCATGGGTGACTTTAACTTCCCTAATATTGATTGGAACATACTTAGTCAAATAGTTTGGATAGAGCAATGTTTGTCAGGTGTGTCCAGGAAGGGTTCCTGATGCAATATGTAGATAGGCCGACTAGAGGGGAGGCCATATGGGATTTGGTGTTTGGCAATGAACCATGCCTGGTGTCACATCTCCCGGTAGGAGAACATTTCGGTGACAGTGATCACAGCTCCACGACCTTTACTATATTCACCGAGAGGAATAGGAGCAGACGGTATAGGAAAGTATCTAATTAGGGGAGGGGGAATTCCAATGCTATTTGACAAGAACTGGGGCACCTAAATTGGGAACAGATGTTGTCAGGGATATGCTCAGAAATGTGGAGGTTATTTAGGAAGCACCTGCTGTTAGTGCTGGACAGGTTTGTCTATTTGAGGCAAGGATTCTTGGCAGTGTGGAGGAACAGAGACATCTTGGTGTCCATGTCCACAGATCCCTTAAAGTTGCCAACCAGGTTGATAGGGGTGTTAAGAACTCATATGGTGTGTTGGCTTTCATTAGCAGGGGGATTGAGTTTAAGAGAAGCAAGGTTATGCTGCAGCTCCATTTGGAATATTGTGTTTAGTTCTGGTCGCCTCATTATAGGAAGGATGTGGAAGCTTTAGAGAAGATGAAGAGGAGATTTACCAGGATGCTGCCTGGACTGGAGGGCATGTCTTATGGAGAAAGATTGAGGAAACTAGGGCTTTCTCATTGGAGTGAAGAAGGATGAGGGGTGGCTTATTAGAGGTGTACAAGAGGTTGAGAAGCATAGACAGAGTGGATAGCCAGGATTTTTTTCCCCATGGCAAAAATGTCTATCACGAGGGAGCATAATTTTAAGGTAATTGGAGGAAGGTTTAGGGGAGATGTCAGAGGTAGGTTCTTTACTCAGAGAGTGGTGGGTGTGTGGAATGCACTGCCAGCAGTGGTAATAGAGTCAGATGCATTAGGAACATTTCAGTGACTCGTGGATAGGCACATGGACGTTAGTACAATGAAGGGCCTGTTTCCACACTATGTGGATTCTATGATCCTATGCCAGCATGGTCCAGTGCTGTCTCAGCTGATGAAGGTACAAAAACTGAGGAGGAAAATGAATAACCTACTCCACTCCACCAACATAACAGCTATCCATCTTATTTCCAATACCTCACACACATTCTATCTTTGCTTCTTTACCTACCTGTTACTCAGACTCATGCTCTACGGCCCTCATTTCTGCTGCAAAATCTTCTGCTGCTAAATGAGAATCTTGCCTCAATGCCCAGAACCGTGAACCCTTCCAAATTCACTTCACCTTTTATTCTTTTCATAAGTGGGTGTGGTGAGATACTCACTTGGCAGTGACAAGATGTCAAATGACAGGGATTAATGTTTATTAAGTGCCTTGTTAGTGCGACAACCTGCCTCATTAGTATTTGGCCTCCCAAACATACCAAGCAAGCTCAACGTTCGGAAAACGTGGCAAGGAAACCAGATCGAGTGTCGGGCAAATTCAGCTCACCACTTCCACATCAGACACTGAGCAACAATATATCAGGAGATGATCCAGGCACCAGCCGCACACAAACTCTGCCTCTGGAGATTGTCATCTGGGATCTGCCATAGACTGTCACAGCACCTCTCCAATGCACTGGCAGGCTGCTCAGGAAGCACAGACCAGCATTGCATGGCACATTAGCAACTGGTCTTAAAAGGCTGCAGCAAGGACACTTTGTGCACATGGAGAGTTTGTTCATATGGAGACTTTGTGCACATGGAAGCTCAGTGCATATGGACACTTTGTGCACATGAGTAGGCACCCAGCTCTCAGAATGGAGCATGCTGGATCCCATGGCTGCTCACTCACTCTCTTAGCATTCAACTTTGTGTCTACATATACTGGTACTATCCATGCCAATCCTGACCATGCCATGCTTGTTAGAGGGTTGGTGTTTCAGCCAACTGCTGTTCTGAGATCCTGTTTATTGCAGACAAACTGAGAGGCTGCTTGCCATGCTTGTCAGTACAGAACTGTCCTGTGGGTGGGGTTGAGGGCTCATCTTGATGAATAGCACATCAACCTCACACCTTCAATAACTGCTAGCTGCCTGCACAGTGACACACTGCACCAAATGGCCATGTTGGAAACTGGTGAGAGCTAGTGTCCAACACAGCCAAGATGGGACCTGTCAGTCAGGGGGCTTTGGTACCGTCAGTCACACAATAATCTGCACAGAATCCAGGGACTTCAGCACATTCAGTCATCCTCTTGGGAATCTCATGGTCAGGGTGTCTGTCCCAGTCTAGCCTGGAGAGTGCTCAGTGGTCAGTCCTATAGGGCCAATCCAAACAATCAGTGGAACTGTGTATTGTCAGGAAGGGAACTGCAGAGACAATATTGCTGAAGGGGAGCCATTGTCCAAGTGACTTCCAAGTTGTTTGAATCTCACAACTTCCAGCCCTCGCCTAACATGTAATGATTGTGCTGAACGCAGTGTGACCTTTAGTGTTCAATGTGCGTTCAGTGATGGGATTGTGGTGTTCTGTTACTGGCAGTCCCTTTGCAATGACATGTCTGATACAGACAAATCCCCCAGTACCCATGGTCAGCATCGCTCACTGTGTGATGAAGCTTGCTGGGGACACAGCTACAAGGTATGCCACTGCTGTGAGATCAAAGGAATTCTTTCAGTCCTTCTGTGCCCTGTTTATGTCCTTCCCACTGAACGAGATGGACCCAGCCACTGTTGGGGATATTGTTCACTGTGGTTGCCTGTCCAAGAACATGAAGGTGGTTACAGGAGATGTAGGACGGACAGCAAGCTCAAGAGCAGCTACAAGCCCCCATGGAGGACCACATATATCCAGCTCAGGGAGAAGGTGAGGTTGTAGCCGCAGGGACCCTCAGGAAACATGACATGCATAGGTAGGCCCTGGAGATTTTCAGGACTGATTCCATTTTCCTAGGCGTGAATGAGGCCCTGTGCCAATGCAGGCTCCATTTGTCCTGGGGTACGGCGATATGACTATGCTGGATGATGGAGCCGGACCTGGGGCCTTCAGGAGAAGGAAGTCATTTACTCCCAGCAACTGTGGAAATTACTGCAACACTGATCCACGGTGTTACTGGCTCCTCCACAGGTGACCGGTGTGAGACCTCATTGTCCTCTAAGTCTGTCAATCGCTTTTTTTTCTCTTCATTCTTTCATGGGAAATGGGTGTCACTGGCCTGGCCAACATATGATGCCCATCCCTAATTGCCCTCAATTTGAGTGGTTTACTTGACCATTTCAGAGGGCAGTTAACCATGATACTGTGGGTCCAGAGTTACAAGTTGTCCAGACCAAGAATGGACTGCTGATTTCCTCTCATGAAGGACATTAGTGAAGCCAATGGGTTGTTATGACCATTGACAATGGTTTCATGATTACCAATACCACAACTAGCATTTGTTTTAAATTCCAGATTTATTAAAAACAAACTGAAATTCCACTAGCTGTCACAGTGGGATTTGTCTGATCCGTTGGATTATGAGTCCAGCAACTTAACCATCATGCGCCAGAGCCCTTGTAGATTAATTGATAGAAATGGATTGTTAAGAATAGACAACAACTCAACTGACTGAATCTGAATGAGATGGACCTTGGTCTTTCTCCATCTAGCAATATCTATGTTCCCATAGTTAGCAGATACTCATAGAGTTTGTGCTTCCTTTAATTCCTTAGAATGATGTAAGAACTATACCCTATGTAACCGACAGCAATATATGCACTGAGACCAACTATGACTGGTTACTAAAATGTTGATTTGAAGAATAAAAAGCACCAGTTCAACAAAGTGCTCACAAAAATCATTGTCAGCCTCAAGCTCCGGTTACGATTGACAAACAGATGTTCCCAAAGGAATAGTAGAAGAACATGTACAAGGATACAAATCTGGTAATATCGTACACCAGAGCATTCTCGTACAAATAAATTATTCTAATCAATATGTACTAGACAGATGCAGTAGGCTGTATATTGAAAGTGCAGGACCTTGTCTGTCCAGATCCCTTATTGGGACTCAACATAATATTGATGCAGATTGAGAGAAGCAGAGGTTCAGATGGAGCATGCCTAAAGATGAGAAGACCAGAAATATTTGGAGGTTAGAGGTCATTTCCTTTGCGAGGGGTCTGCTTGGGTTATCTTTTGGAGTGAGGAAAGAATAAAGAACCCATCAGGTAACTACAATAAAAGAATCGCCTGAATTTTCTACACCACAGAGGATTCCCTCACCACTTCATCAGCTGCACTTTATCTTCCCTGGAGTCAGTGATCAGATTTTTGCCTCCCAGTGGAAGTGTGAATTGAGTCACCAAATGCCGAATTTGGTTTGCTGGATAAATAATTTTCTTGTGTCTTCCTGACCTCGCACCATTTCCATGTGGTCTTTTGGTGTATCAGCAAGGCCTTGGATGCAAACTCCACCCACAATCCTTCCAAGGGCAGGATCCTCATTGTGGGGACCACCAGAAAATTGTATTTCCCTGCTGACATGTGCTGGTGCAGATTTTGTAAAGCTTAAAAGAAGAATGCCACCTTAGAGATTTTATCACCACCAGTGAAAGCCTGCTGTGGAATCAGGAACATTTTGAAAGTGCAAAATGTTTCGATCGCTTCAAATATCACTATTGGATGTTACATTGTAATGCAGACATATATTTTAATCCTGTCATTAATCATAGGGATCTGTCCAGCATAGATGATTGACCCTTGCATTGAGCAGCCCTGTGGACTCATCCTGATGCAGTATTTTTTTCAATTGTCAAAAGTGCCAAAATGCATTATCAAGTATAAAAGGTTCTGACAATCACAGCTTTCATGTTTTATATTGTAATTTAAATCAATTGACATCTTGGCTTGTTAAAAACAAAACTGTATTTGAAAATTGAAAAATTCTTGACACTCATAGATCACCAGACACCCTGTTTGAAGCAGGTCAGAGGAAGTTCACACAACTGATACCTGAGGTGGATCAGTGGTGCTGGAAGAGCACAGCAATTCAGGCAGCATCCGAGGACAGGCAAAATCGACGTTTCGGGCAAAAGCCCCACTGATACCTGAGGTGGGGGTGCTATGCTATCGGGAGAAGGTGGAGTTTAAAAGAATGAGAGATGATCACACTGAAGCATAATATCCTGAGGGGACATGACAGGGTGGATGCTGAAAACTAGGTTCCCCTTTTGGGAGAGACAAGAATTAGAAATGGAAATGAGACACAATTCTGTTCTGTCAGTTTCAGGCAGTGTAACATTACACTTTTGTTAAGAAAACCATAACCATTATAAATGCTTGGGTGAGTTTCAAAAGCTATTAATGGTTTCCAGTCAGTGTTTTCCTAGTTTTAACTAGGAAAGACTTTAATGTAAACTGTTACCTATTTCTTTATTTTCTACTATTCTATGAAGTAATACTTACTCCTACTACCTCACACCGAAGTCTTTTTTTATCTAGCTATCTTGATATGTAAGATGGCGTCATGTGTGGCTACATTATACACTTTTCACTGTACTCCTAAAATCTAAAATCTACACCTTATCTAAGTATTGATTCAAGAACCATCCAAACTTTTAAGAAGTTGTAATAACAGAATGCATCTTTGATGTAGTTAACCATGTGTTTACAAACACAATAGGTACATAAACGAATACATTTTCTGTTAATCCTAAAGCAGATTTTTTTCTGATAATGATGATAGAACGCTTTATTTCAAGGTTTTATTAGACTGTTAAAGTTTAATCTTTTTCCAGTTTTTTAAAAAATGATTTTCACTGCTATTACTTAGCTCCCAAGGACTATACATAGTGCATGCTGGTGAGTGACTATGGAAGATGATGAAGGTGATATGGGGATCTGACAGGGTATGGAGATGGCATTTCCCTACCCGAGGGGAAATGGTATGGAAGTGGTGATTGGTGAGTGTTATGGGTAATCTGAAATCACATCGGGTGACAGGTGAAGTTAGTGAGGAATGAGAGGGATATAGAGGTGGCATGGGCTATCTGAGGGAGCACTGAGTAGGTCAGAGATGAGAAAGTGAGGAGTAAGCTTTAGGAGGCTTAATTTTCAGAGCTTGGCTGATATACTGGAAAACGTAAACATGCCTTTGTCACGTCTGCACCTATACTGCCATAATTAATTAACTTTAAACCCAAGCCATGTATGAAAGGACACAAACCTAGGGAAGGGTCATTGTGTTGAAAGGTGTAAAAGCACGTGGGCCAGACTTTCCTGAGAGCACATACCCAAATCCGTACCCAAGCCCTTCTTGGTCATTGTGTTTCATTGGGAGGCATTAACACCACTCAGTGGAGAAGAATGTTACTAATTGCTTGGCACAGCAGCCCTTAATCTAAAAAGACACTAGCCAGTTTGAGGCTTAGCAAATTAACCATGAGGTGGATCAGTAGTCACAGAGGAAGCAGATAGAATCCAACCCAGGGCTGGAAATTTCGTTTCGCTATATGACAACAGATCACCACTGCAGAAAAACTTGTTGAGGCAAAATTTTGTACTTCACTTAATTGAAGACGTACTCGGCCTGACTGATATCATGCTTGATTCCAAGGCGAAGACCAACGCTATCATCTTTGGTTGAAACCTTCTTTTGCCAAAGTTGAAAATCACACAACACCAGGTCATTGTCCAACAGGTTTAATTGGAAGCACTAGCTTTCAGAGCACCCTCTCCTTCATCAGATGGTTGTCAAGTACTTGCCTTTTGCCAAGGTTTTGTGTCCATTCTTTAGGAACATCTCCCTCTCAAAATCTATAAGCGTAAGTAGTTTCACTCAGAAATGACACTAAATGATATGGGATAGTGACGCCTGATTAATATTTATTCAAGGTTATGATGTATTCTCTTAACACTGGCAATCGTGTCCCAGTTACATCCTGGAACTTTCACAAATCAGTCTCTCATTTCCATGTAGCAAAAGCATTTCTATTCATGTACTGTACAACTGGGTACTAGGTAATTACAAAGTGCTTCACAAAATGCCAATGAATATACAAACATACGGATTGGGCCATTCAGCTCCTCTAACCCCACTCAGTCTTTCAGCAAGATCGTGGCTGGTCTGATTTTGGCCTCAATATCACATTACCATTCCTGAAGAAGGGCTTATGCCCGAAACGTCGATTCTCCTGCTCCTTAGATGCTGCCTGACCTGCTGCGCTTTTCCAGCAACACATTTTTCAGCTCTGATCTCCAGCATCTGCGGTCCTCACTTTCTCCTATCACATTACCACTTACCTTGATAACCTTTGACTCTCTTGTTAGTCAATAATCTATCTACCTCTGTCTTAAACCTGTTCAATGACCCTATCTCCATTGATGTCATTGAAAGAGAACCCCAAGGACTCATGGCATTCTAAGAGAAATAAAAATCCCCTTAAATTTCTGTCTTAAATGGGAAACCCCTTACTTTCAAACTATGCTTCTCATTCTTGTCTCTCCCAAAAGAGGAAAGTAGTTTTCAGCATCCACCCTGTCGTGTCCCCTCAGGATATTATGTTTCAGTATGATCATCTCTCATTCTTTTAAACTCCATCTTCTCTCAGTAGCATAGCACCCCCACCTCAGGTATCAGTTGTGTGAACTTTCTCTGATTTGCTTAAAAAAAAATTAAAAACAGTAGTCAAAATGGTTTGATGAGATACAGTTAGCAAGTTTGCAGATGACACCAAAATTGGAGGTGTAGTGACAGCGAAGAGGGTTACCTCAGATTACAACAGGATCTGGACCAGATGGGCCAATGGGCTGAGAAGTGGCAGATGGAGTTTAATTCCGATAAATGCGAGGTGCTGCATTTTGGGAAAGCAAACCTTAGCAGGACTTATACACTTAATGGTAAGGTCCTAGGGAGTGTTGCTGAACAAAGAAACCTTGGAGTGCAGGTTCATAGCTCCTTGAAAGTGGAGTTGCAGGTAGATAGGATAGTGAAGAAGACATTTGGTATGCTTTCCTTTATTGGTCAGAGTATTGAGTACAGGAGTTGGGAGATCATGTTGCGGCTGTACAGGACATTGTTTAGGCCACTGTTGGTATATTGCGTGCAATTATACTCTCCTTCCTATCGGAAAGATGTTGTGAAACTTGAAAGGGTTCAGAAAGGATTTACAAGGATGTTGCCAGGGTTGGAGGATTTGAGCGATAGGGAGAGGCTGAACAGGCTGGGGCTGTTTTCCCTGGAGCGTCGGAGGCTGAGGGGTGACCTGAAAGAGGTTTACAAAATTATGAGGGGCATGGATAGGATAAATAGACAAGGTCTTTTCCCTGGTATCGGGGAGTCCAGAACTAGAGGGCATAGGTTTAGGGTGAGAGGGGAAATATATAAAAGAGACCTAAGGGGCAAGCTTTTCACGCAGAGGGTGGTGCGTGTATGGAATGAGTTGCCCGAGGAAGTGGTGGAGGCTGGTACAATTGCAACATTTAAGAGGCATTTGGATGGGTATATGAATAGGAAGGGTTTGGAGGGCTATGGGTCGGGTGCTGGTTGTGGAACTAGATTGGGTTGGGATATCTGGTCGGCATGGACATGTTGGACCGAAGGGTCTGTTTCCATGCTGTACATCTCTATGACTGTATGACATGTACCTAAGTATAGTGAAAAACTTTGTTTTGCGAGCAGTCCAGGCAGACCGTAGCAAATAAGGACATACTGATCATGGGGTGTTTAGGCAGAGTGAAGCGTACAGGTTACAGGCACACAAAGCAAAATCAACATTATTTGAAGTTAGAGAGTCCATTCATCAGTATAATAATGGCAGGGAAGAAGCTGGTGCATGTGTTCAAACTTCTCTGTCTTTTGCCTGATGGAAGAGGTTGTAGGAGGGGTTGTTGATGATCTTTTCCACATTAACGGGAATTGTAACTGGAGTCCTTAGATGGGAGGTTGGCTTCCGTGATGGTCTGGGCTGTGCACACAACTTTCTGTACATTCTACTGGTCCTGGGCAGAGCAGTTGCCGTACCAAGCTGTTATGTACCCAGACAGTATGCTTTCCATGGTGCATCTGTAAATGTTGATGAGGGTCCTTATGGGCATGCCAAAGTTCCTAAGCTGCCTGAGGAAGAAGAGATGTAGTTGGGCCTTCCTGACTGTCGCATCTCCGTGGGAGGTCCAAGATAGGTTGTTGGTTATCGTCACTCTGAGGAACTTGACGCTTTTGACCCTCTCCACTTCAGCTCCATTGATGTAGGTGAGGGTGTGTCCTCCGGTGGCCTCACCAAACATTCTTGCAACTGTAGCAAAACATATGATATCCCATTGCAATGAATGTCAATATTCCATTTGCCTTCCCAGTCACTTGCTGTATTTCCATATTAACTTTGGGATTTAAGTACATGGACTCCCAGATCCCGCTGTACCACAGGGGTATGTCATCACAATTAATCAATCTGAGCACAACAGGATGCCAGCAAGTACAAATGAGGTGAATAATCAAGTGCTGTTGTTTAAGAGATAGATGGTTGTGGCCCACACATCTGGGAAACTTCAAATAATGCCACTGAATGCTTGCACTAACTTGAACAAATAGATAATGGCTTGCTGCTGAAATATGGCATCTTCAATGATGGAGCACTCTTTCTGGTGCACTAAAGTGTCAGTCTATATTATTGCCTTTACTGTGTTGAAGTGTATAGTGGTTTTTCTATCTGGTGTTCTTATGTGTAACATGTTATTGTGTGTGTAAAGTATTAATAAATGCATAGCCTAGTATTGTGAAAGTGCAGTGTTATTTTAAGAGCTTGGGAACAGGAGGAGGCTATTTATCCCCTCAAGCCTCTTCCATCATTCAATTCGATCATGATTGACATGTGCCAACTCCATATATTCACTTATGCCCTAGATCCATCCCATAGTGCCTTTTGCTAACACAAATCCATCAATTTCAGCTTTAATATTGACAATTGATGCAGCATCTGCAGAAGAGTTTCAAACTTCTATCACCCCTTGCATGATGAAGTGCTGTCTCATGTCTCTGCTGAACAGTCTGGCTTTAAATTATTTGAGAACATTCCTAATTGTGGACTCCCCAGTCAGCAGAGCTGGTTTCTCCCAATCTAACATTTGTACCTTAAATTTCAATCAAGTCACCTTTTAACCTACAAAATTCCAAGAATTACATCACTATCCTTTCAATTTAACCATCGGAATTCATTTGACTCGGCAAAATTTCCCAAGATAAAAATATCATATCTAAGACGTGAAGCTCAAAACTAGTCACATTTGTCAAGATGTGGTCTAACCAGGGCTTTGTACATCTAATGCATGACATCTATCCCTTTGTATTCTAGTCCCTACATATAAAGGCCAGAATCCCATTTGCCTTTTGGATTATTTACATTAATCTACATTTTTGAAAATCCATTTGCAGGATAAGGGCATCGCTGGCTGGACTAACATTTATTGCCCATTCCTAATTACCTACAGGGCAGTTAACAGTCAACCACATTGCTGTGGGTCTGGAGCCACAAGTAGGTCAGACCGGGTGAGGATGGCAGATTTCCTTCCGGAAAGGACATTAATGAACCCATTGGGGTTTTTCTGACGATCGACAGTGGATTATTTGTCATCATTAGATTCTTAATTCCAGATTTTGTTTTCCCTTGAATTCAAATACCACTATCTGTGGTGGTGGGATTCAAACCCGGGTCCCCAAAATATTGTCTGGTTCTCCAGATTAACAGTACACAGATAATAGCACTCGGCCATTGCCTCCCCCATTATTTACATTTACATTATTTACATTAAGCCTACATTAAAATCCATTGGACACACTTTTGTCCATTCACTTAATTTACCAGAATCTGTAATGTTACACTTTCTTCATGCTTACCATGACCCATTGGCAAATTTCTATACGAGACTTTCTACCCCACTATATAATTTACTAATGAATACAGTGAGTAGTTGAGGCATCATACAGATCCCTCTGAGACACTACAAGTCACTTCCTGCCAACTGAAGCACCCCAACCCATATTCTTACACTCAATCTCCTGTCACTCAGCCAATTCCCTAACCAGGCATGGGTCTAGTGGAGAACTTCAGCAAAAGTTTCTGAAGTCCAAAAAAAATCCATTGACATTCTCCTGTCTACTACTTCAGCCACCTCCTCAAACATATTTAGTCTGATTCATCAGGCATGACCACCACCAAATCCTTGCTAGCTCTCTCTCTCTAATCAGCTGAAAAGTTTCATGTGGTTCAGTCACCCTCTTCTGAATTGTACAACTCCAGTTTTTTCAGCAACAGGTGACTAACTAATCTACAATTTTCTCATTTCCCTCTGTCATCTCTCTTATTGAGTGTGTAGTGTAACTATACATGCAACGTTGTCTTATATATACAGCATGCATTGTGTGTGCATAATATTGAGTGTAGTTTATTATTCTGAATGTGCAATTTTGATACATGCGTAACATGTTAATTTGCATGTACTATGCCGCTAAAACCATGCTGAACTGCGGTAGAAACACAACAAAAGACACCAACTCAGCCACACACCAAACATCCTGTCAGCAGAATCCAAATGTGGTCTCTCCAGGACGTTGGTGAGCACTTGCTTTCCCTCGCGTAACTTCCTCCAATGTCAGACAAGTTTGAGCAGCTTGGACTAAGTTTTAAAAGGATTAAACATCCTTTCATATAATCACATCACCACTTTAGATCATCTTAACATCTTGAGAATGACCTGTCTGCGTTAATTCATGAGGAAATTATATATCTTAAGCTTTCTGACCCTTTCCTTCAGTCACTCTTTGTGTGAATTAAACATTCTAGCTAATTATCAGTTAGCTTTAATTCCAGATGTAGCCACACATTTTATCTCTCCTCCTCTCGCTTCTTTGAGACAATTATCACCCAGAACAGAGACTGTCTCACACCTACGTCATATGTCCCTGTGAAATCCGAAGCAGAAACAGATAAAGCTAGAAATCTCAACAACAACAATTTTCATTGATATAGCAGCTTTATCATACTAGAAAATCTCACAATACTTCACAGGATCTGTAATAGACAACAATTGACACCGAGCCACAAAGAGGAGCATCAGAACCTGAGACAAACCAATGTCAAGGAGCACCTTGTAAAAGGAGAGAGAAGCAGCGAAGTAGGGAGATTTTAAAAAGTTATATCAGATCTTGGGACACGGGTCTCTAAGGCACAGCTACCAATGGTTTGGCCAAAGAATTGGGGGAATGTGATGTTCTCAGGTTGTTGGAGGGTTAGAGGAGGTTGCAGAGTTGGGGGGTGGGATGAGGGATGTGAACACAAGGGTAAGAATTTTAAAAATCAAGGCATTGCTGAACCCAGAGCAAATATACATCCGAAAGCATCACAGAGACAAGAACATCCCTGTGAAATGGTGAAATGGATTGTTTCCCTTTGCGCAGCTGACTGAGGTTTCAGTACCTCTTAATTCAACTGTAAATGATTAGTACTTTGACATTGCATTTCCCCTGCATTAACCCAACATTTTCTAAAAACTCTCGTGTTGCTTGATTTTAAATGAGGCTGTCTAAAGTGAAAGCATGGATCATGGGATGGAATCTTGTGCTGTTCACGGAAATAGGAAGCAAGGTAAGCCAGAGAACTTAATTGCACCAGAGACCAACTTGCACTCTCTAGCGTTTACCCTTTCAGCCCGTCACATTCTGATGTAGCATCACACTCTATTCTGCATCCTGAAAATTTTTCCCTCAATTAACATTTTATCATGGCATTTGTAATTCTATTTTCCAGCAGCCCATTTCCCCATATCTCTAAATTCAGAAATTCAGGCAGTCTGTGGAGAATTCCTGCTCCCCCAGAATGAACTCTCTTGGATTTGGAAAAGCGATAGTCTTCAACTCAGAAACCTATGTCTGTTTGTCTGTTCCTGAAAGTGTGAAGTCTGTAGGTTGCCTTAGACTGGAGAACCCTTAATCGTATGAATTTCCTTTGCAGAAGATGGCTGTCCTATTGAAACAGGTGCTTACTTTTTTACACCAGCCTGAGTAGTCATTTTTTCTCTCTTGTTTTGGCCATATGCTAGATCTGTAAACCTGATCTTCAGTGTGGCTGAATCTGTGGACATTGTTCACCCCATCTCAATATTGCATGGAGTTGGATACACCAACACTTCAACCTGTGTGAGCAGATTTTTATTTTAAATCTGCCCACAGATCTATATCAAAATGTGTCAGCTCTTTACTTCAATGTGTTCATTAGACTCATTTGCTCACAGTGATCACTTGACTTGTGAAGCTCACACATCTACTTCCTCAGTTGTACTACTTGGGGTTCATTTCTTGCTTGTAGGAGTCATGCTATGTAAAATATATGATTAGCATTTTTTTTGGAATTTAGATTTTTTTAAAAGAGAGACATTTGGACTCAGGTTAGTGCTGTGAAGGTCTGCAACCAAATTGTATTGGTCTGTGGTTGTTTGTTTGTAAATAGTTTGCTTCCTTCCTCCATTGAAGAGATTTGGGTCAAACACATATCCACACTCAAGTGTCAGCATTCTTGATTGTGAAATATGTATAAATTCTCTACCATCTTTACTCTTTTGGAGTTATAGAGTCATACAGCATGGAAACAGACCCTTCAGTCCAAACAGTCCATGCCGAACATATTCCCAAAATAAACTAGTTGCACCTGCCTGCGTTTGGCCCATATCCCTCCAAACCTTTCTTTCTCGAGTATTTTTTAAAAATGTCTTTTAAATGTTGTGACTATACCCACAATCATCATTTCCGCTGGAAGTTCATTCCACACATAAACCACACTGTGTAAAAAATTGCCCCTTGTGTCTTTTTTAAATCTTTCTCCTCTCACCTTGAAAGTATGCCCCCTGTTCTTGAAATCCGAAACCCTAGGGAAAAGACACCTGCCATTCACCTTATGTATACCCCTCATGATCTTATAAACCTCTAAAAGGTCACCCTTTAACCCCCTATGCTCCAGTGAAAAATATCTCAGCCTATCCAGCCTCTCCCTATACCTCAAATCTTCCATTCCTGGCAACACCTTTTCTGAATCCTCTTCAGCTTAATAATATCCTTTCTATAACAGGGCAACCAGATCTGGACACAGTATTCAAGATGAGGCAGAGCTGTAGCAGAGAAATGTTCGGCGATAAAGTAAAAATTTCTTCTGAAGTCAATTCTCAATTCTTCTCAACTAAAATTCTGGGGTTTTCTGAAATGGACTGCAAACAGAACTAATGACGTAATGTAATTATGATGCTTGTCATAATCCAAAATTATAAATATATTATTCCAGTAACACCTCGAGGGTTTTCCCATGTCATCTGTTTGCAGTCACATGTTTTCTTGAAACTGCTGCACTTAGGTCACTTCCAGAATTTCAAGCTGACCTTTTTCAACAAAAGGCTTTACAGAACTTGGTCAAAACTATCTGCTGTAACTTTTACCCCTTGACAAGCTATAACCTCATCAGCTACTGTCCCAATTAAAGACAAAAATGTATTAACTTGTTCAGCTTCTCATTAAGTATCTAGTTTGGAAGTAAATCTGTACACTAAGAAATATTTTCTCCTAGATGTACTATTCTGTGATTGATTCGGCCAACTATGAAGTCAAATCTTCCAGGCAAAATGATTTCTGCTACCTGTGTTCATAATGTAATTATAACTTTTCCTTGCTTTAAAGGTTCTTAGCCCTGTAGTACAACAATGCTGTTACTGTGTCCTGCAGCATTGAGGTTTTTCCTGTGCTTGTGCAGTCAAATGAAGGAATTCCATTGTTTGCAAGTAAAATGTAGGATTCCCATCTTCTGAAACTACATGGATCGTACCTGTCTTTTTCGTAACTTCTCTAGATGAACCTCCCTGTTAAACAATTCTTGTTTTCTTAATCACTTTTAACTTAACTAATTTCTTTTTAAAAAGGTGTCTGTTTCATTTTGTTTGATGAGAAACGATATTCAGGGCTTTTGTATTGCTATTATTTGTGTCATTAAATGACAGAACTCTTTCTCTACTCAGTGCACTTGTGAATGGTATGACAAGGCACTGGGCCTCAGAGTTTCTTAGTTTTGATTTCTTCTCAATTTTGTACAATTTATTCCACCCAACAGTTGCATGAATTATACCACGACGTGCACAATCTACTTACTGTTTCATTTGCTCCCTGCCCCCTACACAAGAGAAAAGACATAACAGAAGGAGCCGAATAGGGGATATTTCAACTGGCCTTGTTTTACTTCCTATGCGAAAGTGAGGACTGCAGATGCTGGAGATCACAGTCAAGATTAGAGTGGTGCTGGAAAAGCACAGCAGGTCAGGCAGCATCCGAGGAGCAGGAGAATCGACGTTTCGGGCAAAAAAAACCTGCACTCTTCTAACCGCAGCCACCTGAAAATGCAGCTCCATGACCTCAGCACTCCTCCAGAGCATGCTAGTTACATCCGTGCAAATTAGCTACATGCACCAACTACAGATTATTTATCCTTGCTTATACATAGAGCTGGAGCACATGTCTGTGCACTGATTGCTTGTTGACGCCATTGCACCTTATTATTTTAAATCAGACACTTCACTCACATCCCTTTAAATAGACACACGCGTCTAAAAATTTGAACCAGCTGGTGTGTGACCTGCTATCTGCCTTCTGAAAGGTGTGGAAGTAAAAACTGACATGAAGGGAGGTGGGAAGCATGCTGAGTTGGCCACAACTTGGCTCAGTAATAGTCCTCTCTCTCCTAACTTTGGGTTCAAGTTCCATTCAAGCTAATCTTGAGCAAATAATCCAGCCCGGTACTCTGTTCCCATATTAAGGGAGTGTCACCCTGGTTGATGTGCAATCTTTTGAATCAGACTTTAAAACAATACCCGATTGGCTCCCTCAGTTGAACATAAAAGATTCCATGTCTTACAACCAGACCCTGGTTGATGTTGCCTGAGTTAATAGAGTTTCAGACAGGGCACCTCAAATTGTCAAGCTCTCAGGTAAGGAGGGGTGAATAGGCTCATTGTCTTTATTAATCTACAAACCCCTCAGGCAGTCACAGCAAGATTAATTTACCAAGGTTCCCCTCCATCATGAATGTCTTTCACTCAGACCAGATGTATTTATGTTTTCAAAGGAGCCAATATTACAAGGCTTTCATGGGTTACTAAAAGAGTAAATTCATTAGCTGCTAAATGCAAAAGTAATAGTAACAAAATACACACACATTTAGAAGTGAGTACAAGAGAAAGATAAAAGTTAAAAGACATACAAGCCAGCCTTTATGGGTCATTCATGAAGAGTAGGTAGTGGAATTTTGATAGATCAACGGTCAATTTCAGGATTCTTGGTTTTGAAGATTAGATGAAATCCTTTAGTCCTGTTTCTTGTTGACTCATTTGCTGGCTTCTTGCACTCAGTGCAATGCCAGGGTGTCTAGTGGATGGTTTCAAGTGTGACTTTCACAGCACTGTAGTGTTTGAACATACACTGACAGATACAAGCACCTCCGTTCAGTAACACACCTTCTCCAACTAGCACACACAGATCAAGGTTGAACATTAAAACAAGCCAAAGAACTGCAGATCTGTGAATCTGAGAGGAAAAAAACCCAGAAATTATCAGAGAAACTCAGCAACATCTGTGGAGAGAAAGTAGAATTAGCATTTCAAGGCCACTTCTTTATACTTTTGCATCTTCTAACTTGCATCACTCATTCAGCTGCTTCCCCCAAACTACTCAACAAACCATTGGCAGTGTGTATTATATAGGTATACATGTTATATGTAGAATACTTATATACGTGTGTGTGTGTGTGTGTAATAAGTATTCTACATATAAATGTATACCTGTATAATATACTCTGCCAATGGTTTGTTGATTTGTTTGAAAGAAGCAGCTAAATTACTGATGAAGGTTAAAAGATGTAAAAGTCTAGAGTAGAGCTTTCTCCCTCTAATTAACCCTTCCTGCAGTGCTTCTAATCTTTCCTTGCTAAAGTATGGATCAAGCCTCTCTTTAGATATACCAATACTATTTGATTCCTCTACTCCCCTGAGTGCCGTACGCTCGTCAATATTCACATTGAAATTCCTTCTAAATTCTTTATTTGATATTATTTGAGTATCATATATGTACGCCTTTTTGCTTTGGGTTCACTCACAAATAGAAACAACTTCCCTTTTGTGTTTTTTTCATCCCTTTAAAACTTGTCAAACCTCTATAAGGTTACCTCTAAATATTTTATCCAGGGAAAGGCGAGTATTTCTAGTCAAAATTCTATGAATTTATTTTAGACTTCATCCACCCCAAGGATGAGGGTTTCAGTTATACTTGGAGGCTAGCAAATTTAGAAGTGCTTAGCTTCGCTCAGAGAAGGGGAAGAAGATATTTCATAGCTGGTTAATCTTTTTATGCAATAGGTGGTTCAGAAACGTGAAAGCTTTTTATAGAGTAAATGGCAACAGGTTTGGTAACCAGAGGGCATGAAGTCAGAATAATTAGCAAAGGAACCAAGGGGAAGAAAATACCTTTTCATGCAGAGGTAATGCAAAACCTGAACTTCCAAAATAAATCATCGGGCAGGCATTTGAAAGAAAAAGAAGAGTTGTGGGTGAAAGAGCACAAGTGTAAAATTAATTGGCTAGTTGTTTCAAAACAGATAGCATGGGTATGATGGATTAAATGGCCTCCTCTTGTGAATGATGAATGAGTCGATGTTTATTGAACATGCTTGTGCTCCCAGCGGGAAGACTTGCTCAATGAGGGTGTGAGCTAAAGGCTTGATGCTAATGGAGCGATAGATCTTACTGTCATATTCCCATTGAGTGAAGCTCTCTCTCTCCTGTGGTGGGACCACTACAGTAATCCACACCAAAGAATTGCTTGTCCTAGTTAATCCTCTTCTTTGAATTGCCAGGTATGATATTATGAATCTTCAAATGACAGAGAATGCTATGTATGACTATGTTAACATTGGGACATGGTACGAAGGGTTGCTGGACATTGACGATAACAAGCTTCAGATGAACATGACTAAGATGGTACGGTCTGTCTGTAGCGAGCCATGTACAAAAGGTCAGATCAAGGTGAGTCCAACTGGCACTCCAACAAATTATCTGTGAAAGGATTGGGCTGGTTGCATTCATTGTGAAGGTCAACCCCCAACTTGTTGAGATTAGCTATTACCTTCTAAATATTTTCTTCGCTGCCCTTCAGAGAGAGAGAAGGAGCTCTGCTGTTGATGAAAGGTTGTCATCCTGAAATGTCAACTCTCTTTTTCTGTCTTGACAGCCTGAGTACTCCCCTGCATTTTATTTTCACTTCTATTGATGAGGTTCTCTGTTCTGTTTCCACAGGTCATTCGGAAGGGGGAGGTGAGCTGTTGCTGGATCTGCACAAGTTGCAAAGAGAATGAGTACATGCAGGATGAGTTCACATGCAGGGCCTGTGAGCTGGGCTGGTGGCCGAATGCTGACCTCACAGGTAAAGCCACTTTAGGAAAACTGGCCTGAGATTTGGGTAGCATTCTCATAATTAGATTTTGCTGCTTTGACAAAGAACAGGGCAGTTCTTTTCAGTGTTGTGGTCAAGGTGTTTCTTGCAAACCAATGTCAGTGAAATAAATTATCTGATTATCCTGTCACCGACTGATATCCTTAAGTGGTCAATTGACAACAACTTAACGATCTCTTCATGCTATAGATTATCTCTGGTCCTGGCAGTTGGAGATGAATGTTATTCACAACTCTTATTTCTAATTCATTTCTTTATTTTTTAAATATTTTTTCCCTAAAATTTGTATTTAAGCATCTGTACGGAGGTAGTTTGTACCCAAGATGGTGCCATAAGTGGCAACTTTTAAACTTTTCACTGTATTCCTGTGAGTACAGGTGACAATAAAGCTAATTCTAATTCTATTGTGATCCGTAAACTGTATGGTCTGCCTGCTGGGTGAGGTGGGCTGTGGTGGAGGCCTTTAATCTTTTCCAATCTGTGTTTGTTTGTGGGCACAAAGGACAGAAGCTAACCTTGCCTCCAAGCCCCCTGACACCCCCCATCTCTGCATGGCACCCCACACTCCCACCACATCATCTCCCCTCCAACCAATTCCCCCACCTCCCATGCCCACAGCTTCTGGACTTCTGTGACTCCAGTTGGCCAGCAGCTTGATTGACCCTGAGGCAGGAGATCACTATCCCAGTGACCACCTAAGTGCACAATAGGTGCGTGATCTGTTGTGCTTTCCAGTCTGTATTGATGGGAATGAGGGAATCTTGCCTATTTTACACATACCACCACAGTTAGATCAAAAGTGGAGATTCCATCCAATGTCTTTTGTCTTGACCTTCATGAAATATTATTGCATGCAATTGTGGTCTCCTTCCTATCGGAAAGATGTTTTGAAACTTGAAAGGGTTCAGAAAAGATTTACAAGGATGTTGCCAGGGTTGGAGGATTTGAGATATAGGGAGAGGCTGAACAGGCTAGGGCTGTTTTCCCTGGAACATCGGAGGCTGGAGGGTGACCTTATAGAGCTTTATAAAATCATGAGGGGCATGGATGGGGTAAATAGACAAAGTCTTTTCCCTGGGGTGGGGGAGTCCAGAACTAGAGGTCATAGGTTTAGGGTGAGAGGGGAAAGATATAAAAGAGACCTAAGGGGCAAGCTTTTCACGCAGAGGGTGGTACGTGTATGGAATGAGCTGCCAGAGGAAGTGGTGGAGGCTGGTACAATTGCAACATTTAAAAGGCATCTGGATGGGTATATGAATAGGAAGGGTTTGGAGAGATATGGGTCGGGTGCTGGCAAGTGGGACTAGATTGGGTTGGGATATGTAGTCGGCATGGACAAGTTGGACCAAAAGCTCTGTTTGGATGCTATACATCTCTATGAAAGATGTTAAGGCTGTGTGCTTTTAATATTCCCCAACACCATAATGATAACTTTTGCTGGAGTAATGAATTCATGGCCACCAGCTGCCCAACTACCCAATTTTCATTTGAGTTATATAGAAGGTTTAGTTTGGGATTATGTTCAACATGGATTGGTTGGATGAAAGGCCTGTTTCTGTGCTGCCTGACTCTATGACTCTATGTCCAGCACAGGAAACGATCATTGAGCCCAACAGTTTAGTATGTCGATGGTACATCATCGCATATCTATCAACATATCTATTTAGTCCTTATAGTTGTGATGCATTCACTTATATGCATCTATTCTAGTCAACTGGTCCACTCCTTGTAGTCATAAAGTGAGGCGCTGGAAAAGCACAGCAAGAGAAGAGCAAGAGAATTGACATTTCGGACATAAGCCCTTCATCATGAATGTGGGGGCTGAAGGGGGCTGAGAAATAAATAGGAGGGTGGGGTGGGGGAGTGAGGGAGCAGGGAAAGTGATAGGTAGATGCAGGTGGGCAGTGGTGGTGATAGGTCAGAGGGGAGGATGGAGTGGATAGGTAGGAAGGAAGATGGACAGATAGAACAGTTCAAACCACTCTCTTGAACATATATGTCCATCTTCCTTGCCACCTATCCACTCCACCCTCCCCGCCAACATATCACTATCACCCCAACCTGGATCTACCTATCACCTTCCCAGCTACCTCACCCCCACCCCTAACCTCCTATTTATATTCCTTTCATGCTCCACATTCCTGATGAAGGGCTTATGTCGTGAAACATTGATTCTCCTGCTCCTCAGATGCTGCCTGACCTGCTGTGCTTTCCCAGCGCCATACATTTCAATTCTGATCTCCAGCATCTGCAGTCCTCACTTTGTTCCACTCCATGCAGTAGCAAGTCTCACATTCTCACAAGTTTTTAGGCAGGAAATAATTTGCTGAATTCCTTACTGGCTTTATTAGTTGCTATCTCCTACAGTGACCCTCATTTTTAGTGGCATGGTGGCTCAGTGATTAGCACTGCTATCTTACAGTGCCAGGGACTCAGGTTCAATCCCTCCTTTGGGCGAGTTTGTTTACATGGGTTTCCTCCAGCAGTCCTAGGATGTGCAGATTAGATAAATTAGGCATGGGAAAATACAGGGATAAGGTAAGGGGGATAAGCCTGCATGGGACGTTGTTCAGAGGGTCAGTGTAGACTTGATGGGCCAAATAGCCAGCTGTAGGGATTTTATTTAAAAATAAAATGGGGAAACATCTTCTCCAGGTCCACCCCTTTCAGATTTCTTCATAATGTTAAAGATCTTGAGTAGGTCTTCACTTTATAGTCTTTTTTTCACTATGTGACATGAAATTTGAATGTACGGGCATCCCAAAGATCATGAAGCAGGGATTATTTATTACACTGTTATCAGATCATTGCAAATATGAAGGAATATTAATGTTTAAAGAAGAAGACACAGTATTTACCTAGCTATAATGGGCGGCGAGGTGGCTCAGTGATTAGCACTGCTACCTCACAGCACCAGGGACCTGGGTTCAATTCCAGCCTTGGGTGACCGTCTGTGTGGATTTCCTCCAGGCGCTCTGGTTTCCTCCCACAACCCTAAAATGCACAGATTGGGGTGGATTGGCCATGCTAAATTGCCCATAGTGTTCAGGGATGTACAGGTTGGGTGCATTAGTCAGGGGTTAAATGTAGAGGAATGGATCTGAAGGGTCGGTGTGGACTTGTCGGGTCAAAGGATCTGTTTCCAGACTGTAGGGATTCTGTGACCTATCAGGCCTCCTTCCCTGAAAGTCACCCTTTTCTCTTGGGGTAGGGGTGGGGGTTCTGTTTGACTGTTCCAGCTGACCTCCCTCACCAATGCCACCTGCTGCTGGAGGTCCCATTACATAGCCAGAACAGCCCCAATATTTTTCATCTCTCCAGGTGGTTGTAAGCTCTGGTTTTTATAGTGTTTTCACCACAGTTTCCATAGTCTTTTCACCATGAACAGCATTACATAAAATCCAAACCTATCCTCATATAATATTCTCACCCTGTTTTGCAAGGATCAGCAGGAAGCAATTAAGTCATATTTCTCTCACCATCTGATGTAGCAAGATCAGTTGTAGCAACTTCTGTTGCTGTCCTGGATGAAACTGGCCTCATTTCATATAAAGGCTGACTAATATCTGGAACATCCTTGTCACGTACTGGAGGAGTCTCCTTCCAATTTCTTTAATGTCCTCAATAGTTCAAGGCACAATGAGCCAGGACGTACTTTAACTGATGAGTGAACAGCAGCCTCCATTTATTTTACCCTTGTCCATTTATTTTCATGAAACTTTGCACTGAATGTTGCTGTGGCTGAGGGCACAGAGTCCTCCACTGGGCTTGTGGGAATTGTCTGAACAAGGTAAAAAGTAGTGTGCCTCTATAACTGATCAGATTGAAATATTCTGAATTGAACAATGGAGCCCAGCGGAAGGCCTAACCTAGAATAGTGCGTTATTAGTGAAAATCAACATCCCGGGAGATACCATTGGCCAGAAACTGAAATGAATTTGCCACATACAAACTCTGGCTACAAAAGCAAGTTAGAGGCTAGAATTTCTGCTGCGAGCAACTCACCCATTATTACAACAAAGCCAGTCAAAATACACAAGTCAGGAGTGTTATGGTATACTTCTCAGTTGCCTGGATGGGTGCAGCTCCATCAACACTCAAGAAGCTTGACTCCCATCCAGGACAAAGCAGCCCATTTGACAGGGATCACATCTACCATCATCAATATTTCCTCCCTTGTTCACCATTGTACAGTAGCAGTAGGGTGTACCATCTACAAGATGCACTACAGTAACACACCAAGGTTCCTTTGACAGCACTTAAACTGGCATCCTCTACCATCTAAAAGGACTGGAGCAGCAGATGCATGGAAGTACCACCATCTGAAAGTTCCCCTCCAAGTTACGTCATTCACCATTCTGACTTGGAACAATATCACTCTTACTTTACTGATGTTGGGTCAAAATCCAGGAAATCCCTCCCTGCCATCACTGTGGGTCATTGTACAGTGTTTCAAAGCAGCTTGGGGTGCCTAGAACCTTTCAAAGGCATAAGGGAGAAATGTCTAAGGACTATGTCCAAATTATATAAGTGCTCCTTATTGGTCTTCCCTGTTATTAGGACATCATAGACAAATGGTGACCTGGGGTTGATGTTGGAAAATGTTCTCCATCATCCGCTGAAAAATTGCATAAGCTGACAACACCCAAAATGGCAGTCTCATATATTGGTACAAACTCTTTTGGGTATTAATTGTAGCATACTTCTGGGAATCCTCATCGAACCGCAACTGCAAGTACACATGGATCAGCTTCATGAAGGACAGCTACCCTGCCATTTTTGCCTATAAAATTTTCTATGCAAGGGATGGAATATTTATCCAGCTGCAAAAAGCGGTTTATCATTTGTTTAAAATCCCCACAAAGGCGAATCGACCCGTCGGGCTTTACAATTGGTATGATCGGTGCTGCCCATTCTGCAAACTGGACTGGTTTGATGATTCTGTCGCGTTCCAGCCTTCTGATTTCTGCCTCTACTTTTGCCTGTAAGGCTAATGGCACTGGGCAGGCCTTGCAGAATCATGGAATTGCTTCCTGGTCAACATGCAAGGCAGCCTTGAGTCCTTTGATTGTCTCAAGACCTTCCTGAAAAACATTCAGGTATTTAATAAGGACTTCACACAGGCAGCCATTTTCTCATCAAAAATTGCTGAGCAAATCTGGGTGAATTTTTTCTCAACCAATTGCGACCCATCAAGCTTGGACCCAAACGTTTTACTACAATCAATGGTAATTGAACCAGCTGCTTCTCATAAGAGACCGAAACCAAAGTTGTACCCTTAATCTGTAAAGAAAATCCCCAGTATACGTTCTCGGTCTAACGTCTTCCACAAACTTAAAGGTTGGAGTCCCGAGTGAATTTTGTTGAAAACTGGTTCTGTGACCACCAAAACAGCCACGCCAGTATCGACCTCCATTAGAACTGGACAGCCATTGAACCAAACGTTTATTTTGACTGGCTCTGATTTGGATGTTGCTAAGCAATTTAACTGCTCCAAAACAGGTGTCGGTGGACCTTCCAGGGTGTGTACCTGGGTATATCCCCTTGAAACCTGTCTATGAGTTCTCTTACTCAATTTTCGTCTCACTGTCTCGAGTCTGCATGCCAGCAGTAATGACAATGGCTTGCCGGCCCAGATTCTGAAGAAAATTTTAACCACTTTGCCCAGGCTTGGCTTTGTTCTGGGGTATTGCTCCAAGCTGACCTAGAATCTCTCTATTCAGTATATGTCCTGAGTGAGGCTATGTAGTTGCTTTCACTCAAGTGGTGTCCCCATAGTTGGTCCAGTTGGACTGACGAGGGGGTCCATTTCTATTCACTTGCTACGTTTTGCAATGATAAAGCCTGTGTTGTACCTTCCTTAAGTCCAGTTGGTTACATCATTAATCCCATATATCCAACAGTCTCTCAGCTGTTCATAAAGGGTTAAACTAAAGTCACATGCCTCTGCCAATTATCTTAACCTAGTCATAAAGCTGCAGGTCCACAAGCTGTCAGGGGAATTACTCCTTGCTTTTCATCTGCACCAATGTCATTTAACCTGAAAAAATAACTCAGTCTTTCCACATACTGGACCCAGTCTTTGGCAGGATCAAACATCAAAATATCTGGTCTCTGACCTCACACACCCAACTTGCATTGCATGGGATTTGCTAACAAGCAATTGGGCGATAACTATTCACAAATCCCACAAAAACATTAAGCTACTTAAAGTAGAACTCCTGAGCAAACTATAAAATAGGCAGCCAAATGGCAACACCATGATGCAACTTCAATCATGAAAATATTTGTCACCAGCGATTTATTTTGTGCCTCATTTGCCCAATAGAATTTGCTTTTGCTCTGCCAATGTAAAATGTAGTCCATATATTCCTGGGCTTGACAGGAAAACTGGGAAACTTTGGAAAACTTTTCTCACTTATCATTCAGCCATTTTCTGGGAAAGTGTATACGAGTAGGGTAGTGAACTTCAATATTTACAAATATCAGGTGGCTTGTTACTTATTCATAACCCATGGATTACAATTGGATGCTATTGCTCCAATCTTGCTCTCAGGAAATAATCCAAAGTCCTACCTTCCATTAATTTCATTACTTTCTGGTTCCACTAGAAGTGGGCATTTTTCTTAGCTTTCCAGCATGAAAGAAAATATCAACCATTCCATTTTACAAACCACCAATATAGTTTGTATGAACCAATGAGTTGCATTTATGTATCTTTAGTACCTATAAGCCTATAGTACATTTGCCCTTGAGTAACCATCACAAGTCACTTCCCAAGAGCATTATCAAGTAGACTTTGACGCTGAACCTCATAAAGAGATGCACGAGGGCCTGACAACCAAACTACTCGTTTTCTGAACCATTTTTTTCCTACTTTTCCACAGGTTGCAAGAGGATTGATGTGAAGCACTTGAGCTGGAGTGACGTGGAGTCTGCTATCGCTGTTGTCTTCTCCTGTTTAGGGATCCTAGCCACCATGTTTGTTACCCTTATCTTCGTGTTGTACAGGGACACTCCAGTAGTCAAGTCTTCGAGCCGCGAGCTCTGTTACATCATCCTGGCTGGCATCTTCCTGGGCTACATCTGTCCATTCACGTTGCTGGCTAAGCCAACCTTGGCCTCCTGCTACTTTCAGAGGATCCTGGTTGGGCTTGCTGCTGCCATGTGTTATTCTGCCTTAGTGACTAAAACCAACCGTATTGCTAGGATCCTGGCTGGCAGCAAAAAGAAGATCTGCACTCGCAAGCCAAGGTTCATGAGTGCTTGGGCTCAGTTGGTGATCGCTTCCATCTTGATCAGCGTCCAGTTGACCATAGTAGTCACACTGTTGATCCTCGAGCCCCCTACCCCTGTCCTCTCCTACCCCAGCATCAATGAGGTTTTCCTAATCTGCAACACAAGCAACCTGGGTGTTGTAGCCCCTCTAGGGTACAACGGGCTTCTCATCATGAGTTGCACCTACTACGCCTTCAAGACAAGGAACGTTCCTGCAAATTTCAATGAAGCCAAATACATAGCCTTCACCATGTACACAACCTGCATCATATGGCTGGCCTTTGTCCCCATCTACTTTGGCAGCAACTACAAAATTATCACCACCAGTTTCTCGGTCAGCTTAAGTGTGACAGTGGCTCTGGGCTGCATGTTCACTCCAAAGATCTACATCATCATCGCCAAGCCAGAGCGCAATGTCCGTAGCGCCTTCACCACCTCTGATGTCGTGCGCATGCATGTGGGCGATGGGAAAGCCGCCTGCCGATCTAACAGCCTGCTTGATATGTTTAAGAGAAAGAAAACTGTGTCTGGCAATGCAAGGTAAGCAGCTCCAGGTACGAACCGTTCTGTGCCCGGTAAGTGCCATGTGGAATCTTATGATTGACAATTGAGAGGGCCATACATTTCATACACGCAACCATCCCTTGCCATGCTCCGCTGAAGGTGTAACCTCTTTGGATAGCCTTCTGCTCTGGAGCTTCAATGAATGTACGGCACTGTAAGTGATTATTGTTCTGGATTGGTCATTCTAGAAGTTGAGAGGTCTAATCCCATCATGCTAAGTTAGGAAATTGGCATTTAAGCAATTGTCTAAAACTTACAGCTTATTTTAAAAACCCAGTTTTTTACCATTGTCTTCAACTATGGGAGCCCATTTCTCCTACCTACTCATATGACCATAGTCTTTAATGCCCACTGAGGAGCAAGTTTGGTGCACGCCTCAAAACGTAAATAGAGTCATAAAGTTGTACAGCACAGAGACAGGCCTTTTGGTTCAACCAGTCCATGCCAATCATAATCCCAAAATAAATTAATCCCACCTGCCTGCAGTTGGCCCAAACTTTTCCTATTCATGGACTTAGCCAAATGCCTTTTAAATGTTCTAACTGTACCCACATCCACTGCTTCTTCTGGAAGTTCATTTCACATACAAGTCATTTTCTTAAAAAGAATTGCTCCTCATTTTTTTAGTAATCTTTCTCCTCTCACCTTAGAAATACAACCCCCCCCCCCCCCCCCAAACTCATGAGTCATGAAATCCCCAACCCTAGGGAAAAGACCTACTATCCACCTTATCTTTAGCCTTCATGATTTTATGAATCTCTGTAAGGTCATCCCTTAACTTCCTATGCTCCAGTGAAAAAAGTCCCAGCCAATTCAGCCTCTCCTTATGAATTCAACCCTCCAATCCCAACAACATCCAGGTAAATCTTCTCTGAACCCACTGTAGCTTAATATGACATGGCGATCAGAACTGGACACAATACTCCAGATGAGGCCTCAACAATGTCCTGTATAACCTGAACATGACACCCCAACTATACTCAAACGTCTGAGCAATGAAGACAAACATGCTAAATGCCTTATGACAAATTCAGTAGAATTTTACAGTGCAAACAAACTTCAATGTGGTCCCAGTGCCACTGGGAAAACACCGCATTTGTATGTATCTCTAGCGTCTGTGTCCCTATGAAACTCAAACCCTACCACCACTGATGTCTTTTCAAAATCCCAAGTAAGGTGCTCAATTTTAAATTTGTCTGATTAATGATCTCTAACCTGACTATTCCCTGTGGCAAAGTGATCCATGCTCCTGCAACCCCTCTGTGAACAAACTTCTCCTCATTTCTTTCTCTTGAAATCTATTTTGAATTAATAACATTTAGACCATTGCCTCCGAATCAGTACAAATACCTTTTACTTATTTTTTCACTCTAAGCTGCACAATTTAATGAAAAGTTGTTTCTCAAACTTCTTTACTGCTGTAGAAATAGTCCGTGTCTTACGTCTCACTGCATCAACAGCATATGGCAAGTAATCTTCACTTTGCCCATGGCTCTCCAAATGGAAAATTGCAAATGATTTCTCTATATCCATTGCTTTTGGGTGAGGCTCCACACTAGCAGGAGAACGCTTGTCCTTTAACAACCACACTACCACTCTATCCCGAAACATGTTGCATTGACATTGCTAAGTTGTTCTATCCATAGCATGATAAGACTTGCATTTTGGCTAGATAAAGTTAATGAGGACTCTGACAGTCCATCATTTCTTTGCCCAAGTCCCACTTAAATTATGTGACAGCTTTAACCATTTCTATCTGTTCCACAATCATTTTCTCCAACATTGTGACAAGCTGGATCTTTCTTCTTTGACACTGTTTCAATTTTTAGCCAGTTAATTTTCTCCCCTTTTCAGTTCTTTAACTGTGAACAACTCATTGCCTGATACTCAAATACAAGTTGTCAACTTTCAGAATTGTCCCCAGTTTCCCACTGTGGGCCACATACAGCAAGTGTCATATGCACACACACAGTTTTCAGCAGAGTGACACAGTCTGCTATTAACGCTTTCATGCCATAGTTAGAAAGATTTCTCTGAATGTGCGTTACAACACTCAAACATTTGAGCAGAATAAGTGCCAATGGTGTGCATGAGAATAAGGGAAAGGTCTGACTCAAATTCCCCTCAGTTGAACCTGCACCTTTACCGACATTCACATTTACTGGTGATCCATGTCCAGTTCCTATAGACTTCAATAGTCCTTTCGCTAATTCTCATGTATAGAGAAAATTACAAGAGAGTGATCATAACCAGCCTTGTATATTCACACTCTGTGAAATAAAGCACCTTTGCTGGAAACTTATCTGATCTCACTTTACCTACCGTTCTCTCAGTCCAACTTTGGAAAACATAATGGAGAGATGATGTACAGAAGACATGAATATCCGGTACGCATCACAATGGGGAAGTATTCATGCACCCTCGGTTATATTATTAGATGGCACGATGTGCATATTCTGGGCTTTCCCCAAAATGAGAGTCACTCAGGCCACTTCCAAGTGACAAATGCACTTTCTCAAGAGTAAGGGAAACATTGAGAGAGTAATCCATACCACAGCAGGGCTAAGATGTTTGGAGCAGCATGGTGGCTCAGTGGTTAGTTCTGCTGCCTCAAAGTGCCAGAGACCTGGCTTCGATTCCAGCCTCAGGCAACTGTCTGTGTCGAGTTTGCACATTCTTCCCGTGTCTGCGTGGGTTTCCTCCGAGTGCTCCAGTTTCCTCCCACAATCCAAAGATGTGCAGGTTAGGCAAATTGGCCATGCTAAATTGCCCATTGTGTTCAGGAATGTGTAGTCAAGAGTAACTGTAGAGTAATAGGGTCGGGGAATGAGTCTGGTTGGATTACTGTTCAGAGGATTGATGTGGACATGTTGCGCCGAAGGGCCTGTTTCCACACTGTAGCGATTCTATGACTTCTAAGGTGCAAGCTGCAACTTACAACTGAAAGACTTGGCAAACTGACATTTCATTAAAATGTATCAACCTAAATAATGACACATGGCCAGTTACTGCCGCATCATACAAACTGCAGCTTGATTTGACACCAGCATGTATTTCTTCTTGAGGTGGTAACCTCCTGAGAAAAATTTCTTTGCTTACATAATAAATTTGTACACAACGCAAAGAAGAAGTGGAATTGGAGCAGGTCATAAATCAATGGCTTTTGATGCTCTTTGCGGAGAATACTCTTGGACATCCTTCCATACAAGAACATAGAAGCAATAGGGGAAAAGTAATGATGTGGAAATCTCCCAAACTCAGGAGAAGTACCATCCTACTCCATGTCATATTTACCTTCTCACTCAAAAAAGATGTAAGTGTCAGGTAACACTGGCACGGCTTGAAGATTACAACCAGCATTCCTTCGATTGTTCCTTTTCTAACATTGTAGAACTGGAAGAGTCTTCCAGCACCGTCAGTGGCCCAGGAGGAGACATCCTCTCAAGAACCCAATGTCTCTCTCAGAAGTAGCTTTAAGCACCAACATAGCTATACACATCCTGCTATTGAGCTGTAAGAGGTAACACTAAGTAGAATCTTACAGACCAGAAAAAAGCCTTCAGTGCAGCAAGATGGTGTTGGCTTATTAACAGAGATATCGAATTAGTGCCACTCCCTACTCTTCTCCTATGGCCCTGTTAACTTCACCTTTTCACCAATTCCCTTTTGAAAATCAATATTGAATTTGCTACCATCACCCATTCAGGCTATACCTTCTATCCTACAAGATAATGGTTCTGAAAGATTTCATATTGAATCTGCTACCATCACCCATTCAAGGCAATGCTTTCTGTCTTATAAGGTAATGGTTCTGAAAGATATCATATTAAAGCTGCATGAAGCTCTACCCAATCTGATGATGTCACATAGTCGCTGGGTGATGAAGAAGAATCCAGTATAAGGTCCTGAGAAAGACAGGTGTATCATCTCTGGCTCCTGACTAGTTCGACCTGACGACAATGTAACTCATGCCCATTGCTATCATGGAATAAACTATATCTTGCTAAGTATGGCTGGTGCTTCTTTTCAATAAGACTTATATTGTACCAGTGCTAATTTGGGTAGGCCCTAATACTCAGAGAAATGAGGATTGGTGGCAGTACTTTACCCCAACCACAAGCCACTAATGGTTTGAAACCTTCATCCCTCCTCTTCATCTCCAGTTTGTTTCTTTTACCAATTGGTCAAATATCTGCCCAATGATTATCATCTTCCTGATGTGGAGGCACCAGTGTTGGACTGCTCAGGAGTCAGATAACACCAGGTTATAGTCCAACAGGTTTATTTAAAATCACAAGCTTTTGGAGCGATTCTTTGGGTGAAGCAAAAGAGAAGCACACAGGCACAGAATGTACAGGCAGAGAGACCAATGGGCAGAGAGATCAAAAGATTGCACAAATGGTATGGGTGGAGTGTCAACAGGCTGAATAGCAGGTCTCTGCAGGTGATCGAGAGTGCCAGATGGTGTGAGTAAAGTGTCAATAACAAGTGAAGGGGTGACCTACAATCTGAGTAAATGAAGTTAAAAATCACATAGCACCAGGTTATAGGCCAATGGGTTTATTATGAAGTACTAGCTTTTGGAGCACTGCTCCTTCATCAGGTGAGACCGGGTTATAAGACACAGAATTTATAACAAAAGATTTCAGTGTCATGCAATTGAAATGATATATTGATTCAATAAAGTGCTGCAACATGACCCAAGGTCTTGGTTGAGGCTGTCTTCATGGGTACGGAACTTGGCTATCAGTTTCCGCTTGGCAATTCTACATTATTGTGTATCTTGAAGGCTGCCTTGGAGAATGTTTACCCGAAGATCGGGGGCTGAATGTCCTTGATAGTTGAAGCATTCTCCATCTGGGAGAGAACATTCCTGTCTGATAATTGTTGTCCATTCATCCATTGTTGTTGCATCTGTATGGTCTCACCAATATACCATGCCTTGGAGCATCCTTGCCTGCAGCATTTATGAGGTAGACAACATTAGGGTAACATGGTGGCTCAGTGGTTGCACTGCTGCCTTACAGTGTGAGGGACCCAGGTTCAATTCCAGCCTCAGGCGACTGTCTGTGTGGAGTTTGCACATACTCCCAGTGTCTGCATGGTTTTCCTCTGGGTGCTCTGGTTTCCTACCACAGTCCAAAGATGTGCAGGTTAGGTGACTTGGCCATGCTAAATTGTTCATCATGTTACCTGCATTAGTCAGAGGGAACTGGGTCTGGGTGGGTTACTCTTCAGAGGGTTGGTGTGGACTTGTTAGGCAGATGGGCCTGTTTCCATGTCATAGGGAATCTAATCTGAAAAAAAATTGGCCAAGTCACGTGACTATCTGCCATGTACATGGTGGGTGATGTTCCCACATGTGATGGTAGTATCCATACCGATGATCTGACATGTCTTGCAGCTGTTACTGTGGCAGGGTTGTGTGGTGTTGTGGTCGATGTTATTCTGAAGGCTGGGTAGTTTGCTGCAAACAATGGTCTGTTTCAGGTTTAGCGGCTGTTTGAAGGTGAGAAGTGAATGTGTAGGGATGATCTTGGCAAGATGGTCATTATCATCTATGACAGGCTGAAGGCTGTGAAGAACATGGCGTAGTCTCTCTGCTCTGGGGGAGTACTGAACAACGAAGGAGACTCTATCATTCATGACCTGTATCTGTCTTTTAAGGAGGTCATTGTGGCTTTTTGCTGTGGCATGTCAGAACTAGCAATCAATGAGTTGAGCATTGAAGCCTATTCTTATGAGAGTGTGCCTGATCTGAGCAAATCCTGTGTATGTGCAGGGCTTGTCCATGGTATAACATGTTGAGGGTGGAAGCTAGAAAAGTGTAGCATCGTGAGGGTATCTGTGGGATGGAGATGGAGTGAGGTACTGAAGTGTCCATCCTTGATGGAGATGCGTGTGTCCAAGCATGAGATTGATTCTGAAAGGTAGTCCATGATAAGACTGATGGTGAGATAAAACTTGTTGATATTGCTATGCAATTGATACAGTGATTGCTCACCAAGAGTCTAAAGGAAGAAAATGTCATCAATGTATCCGGTGTATAGTGTTGGTTGGAGGTCCTGCACAGCAAAGAAGTCTTGTTCGAACATGTGCATGAAAATGATGGCATATTGGGGTGAAACTTTGGTCCCCATGGCTGTGTCTGGATGAAGAACTGGTTGTCAAAGGTGAAGAAGTTGTGATTGAGGATGAGGCGGATGAGTTGTAGGATGGTGCCTGGAGATTGGCAGTTGTTGGTATTGAATACTGAGGCTAATTGCAGCGATGCCGTTATCATGGGGGATGCTGGTGTAGAGTGCTGAAACCTCTATTGTGATGAAGAATGATCCTGTTTTGAGTGGTCCATGGGTGCTGTGTTTCTGTAAGAAGTCTCAAGTGTAGTGACAGAAGCTGGGGGATCCTTGTACAATGGTTTATTGTCCTGTTTAGATACTATCACCTTGATAGATTGTTATGATCTCTCTACCTTAATTAGTTTTGTAGAGCTTTGGATTACTTATTACTTTGGTTAGACCCTCGGCATGCGACTCTTATAATTATTATGTTATCCCAGTCACCTTATTTTTGTTTTTTTGTAATTATCTTTCTGCCTCATTTAATCAGATTATAGGTCATCCCTTCACTTGTTAATCAGCTGTTGACAGTTTACTCATACTGTCTGTCACTCTTGATCACCTGCAAAGACCTATTATTCAGCTTGTCGACACTCCACTCAATTGTATGATCTTTTGACCTCTCTGCAGATTAGTCTCTCTGCCTATAAATTCTGTGTCTGTGTGCATCTCTCCCACTTAACCTAATGAAGGGGTAATGCTCCACAAATAAACCTGGTAAACTCTAACCTGGTGTTGTGTGACTTCTGACCTTGTCATCTTCCTGCCAGTGGAAACAGGCTCTTTTTATTTACTTAACAGGATACTTCACAGAATTACCAGTGCTAGTTAGACATTTTCCTGGCAGTTTCATTGCATAACCTACCACAGTCAGTTACCCCATCTCCAATTTTATTTAATGTCAAAGCAAACAAACACGAAGGCATTAAACAGGAAATCAGAATCTCAAGCAGTAGAGTAATACAATAATAAAATAATAAAGAACACCTTTAATTATGTGTAACTTTTAATCTGAATGTAGATTGGGCTAATCAAATCAGTAACAATGCCATAGAGGAGGAATTCCTGGAGTGTGCATGAGATTTTTCTGGATCAATACATTGGTGAACCAACTGTACACAGATCATTTTGGACTCTGCATTGCATAATGAAGAAGAAATAATTGGCAGTCTAGCTATGCAAGACTGCTTAGGAAAGAGTGACCATAATATGATAGAATTCTTCATTCAGGTGGAGAGTGATGTAGTTGATTTTGAGACCTGGGTCCTGAAATTAAATAAAGGGACCTACGATGGAATGAGGTGCAAGCTGGCGATGATAAACTGGGAAATGGTGCTTAAAAGAAATGACGGTGGATTGCCAATGGAGGAACTGCAATGATTGTTCATTCCTGTCTGGACAAAAATACAATGGGAAAGGTGACCCAACAAAGAACATTAAGGACAGTATTAGATTCAAGGATATGCATAAAAATTGACCAAAAAATGCAGCAGACGTAAGGATTGGGAGCAGTTTGGACTTCAGCAAAGGAGGACAAAGGAATTGATGAAGAGGTCGGCAAATAGGTTTCGAAATTAAGCTTGTGGAGAACATCCAAACTGATTGTATAAGCTTCTATAGGTAGGTAAAGAGAAAACAGATTAGTGAAGACAAATGTAGGTCCCTTACAGTCAAAAAAAGAAGTTATCATGGGGTTCAAAGAGATGGCAAACCAATTAAATATATATTTTGGTTCCGTCTTCACAAAGGATGGCACATATAGTGTCCCACAAATGTTGGAGACCACAGGAAATCAGTATTCATAGGGAAACTTTGTTGGGGAAATTGATGGGTTTGAGGGTAATAAATCCCCAAAGTCTAATAATCAACACCCCAGAATACTTAATTAATATGTTCAGAAATTATGGATATATTAGTGGTTATGTTTCAAAATTCTACAGATTCTAGATTCTTATGGGTTAAAACATGGCTAAAAAAAAATTTTAAAAGAGGTAGAGAGGAAACAGGGAATTATAGACCAGTTAGTTTGACATCAGTAGTGGGGAAAATGTTAATGACCATTTAAAATATTTCATAGCAGAGCATGTGGAAAACAGCAACAAGATCAGACAGAGTCAGCATTGGTTTACAAAAGGGAAATCACGCTGAACAAATATGCTGGAAATTGTCAAGGATGTAACTAATATAGTTGATAAGGGGAGAGCAGTGGATGTGGTTTACTTGGACTTGCAGAAGACATTTAATAAGAGATTAGTTTGTAAAATTAAAGAGCATGGATTTGGGGATGGTGTACTGCCATTTATAGAAAACTGGGTGGCAGACAGGCAACAAAGAATAGGAATAAACCGTTTTTTTTCTGAGTGCCAGGCAGTCCCCAGTAGCCTGGACAGCAGTCACTCACAATATATATTAATTATTTAGGTGACAGAATTAAGATAATATCTCCATGTTTACAAACAATATAAAGGTGGGTGGGACAGCGAGCTGTGAGGAGGATGCAGAGATGCGTCAGTGTGGTTTAGACAAGTTGAGTAGAGTCGGCAAATGCATGTCAGGTGAAGTACAATATGGATAAATGTGAGGTTGTCCACTTTAGTAGCAAAAACAGGAAGTTGAGAGGATTCGAGTACAGGAGTTGGGAAGTCTTGCTGCAATTGTACGGCCTTGGTAAGATCACACCTGTGGTAATGTAAACAGTTTTAGTCTCCTTTTCTGAGGATGTTTCAGCTACAGAGGGAGTTTAACAAATATTTACCAGACTAATGTCTGGGATGCAGGACTGATCTACGAAGAGAGATTATGTTCACTGGGGTTTAGAAGAATTAAGGGAGTCATGTAAAAACCCATAAAATTCTAACAGGAGTAGACCAGACACATGTCAGAAACTTGGGAGCTCAGAACCGGGGTCACAATTTAAGGATATGGAGTGGACCCTTTAGGACTCAGATGAGGAGAAATGTCTTCATCCAGAGAATGGTGAGCCTGTGGAGTTCTCTGTCACAGAAAGTGGCTGAGGTCCAAACCTTCAGTGTTTTCAAGAAGGAGTTAGATATAGTCCTTATGTCTAAAGGGATCAAAGGGCATAGAGAGAAAACAGGAACAGGGTATTGAGTTGGCTGATCAGCCATGAGTGTACTGAATAGCTGAGCAGACTCAAAGGGTAAAATGTCCTGCCCCTGTCCCTATTTTCTATGTTTCTAAACCAATTCAACAAAAGCGAATAAGGCACATAAAACATTTTAATGCCTCTGTAGGATTTTTCTCCTGGATTGCTCCCAGTCATACCCTGGAGACTAGTCTTTAACTCCTGGAGACTTCAGAACAACCCTGGAGGGTTGGCACCCCCAGAGCTGAATGAATCACAGTGCGTAGTCAGCAGAACCAAGTAATGGTGCCAGAGGAGCAGCAGGTTCCTGATCCCTAACTCAGAGGGTTCAATTATGAAGACAGGTTGCTTGAAGTTTGCAGCCTACATGTGAAATGCAGGGGAGTGAGAATTTCTGAGTTTTGTATTGTACCCATTGTACGTTTTTAACTTGTCTTGTATTTCCTTGCATTTAAATGGAAAAGGTTGATATACTCCAGCTGTTTAAAATATTGTACGTATTCAATCAGATAAATGAAAAATTATTTTCTCAGATGGAACAATATAGAACAAAGGGCAAACAAAATTAAAATTGGAACTAGGCTATGCAATAATAAATTCAGGAAACACTTTTTAAAAAAAAACACCAGAAGATGAATGAAATGCTGGATGTCTCTTCGCACCTGCCACCCCCCCCCCCCCCCCCCCCCCCACCCCTCCCACCAATCCATGCACCCTAACATCCCCCAGAAAAGCTGTTCTGCCTCAAACCAGCAAGGTTGAAATGTGAAGTTGCCATATTTTTGATGGAAAGTGTATCAATTGATATTGTATCAGTGTGGATAAATGGAGTTAAGAAAACTATCAGTCATGATCTAATTGAACATCAGATTGGGCTTGAAGAGCTGAATTGCCTCCTTTATCTGATGAAAGTCATACTGCTTTCATTAATGGCCTTGGGAAAGGTAGCAGAATGACAACTGATCCAGTTCTGCCAGACTTCTGGTGTTTTTCAATGGGAGGGGATGACTGTTCTTGCCGTGTTGATATTAGTTTTTTATATGAAAGTATCAATCCACATTTTCCAAAAAGAACTAAAATTTCAAACAAGACAATTTAAAACTGTGGTAAGATGTATTGGCCTGTTCTTATCTGAATGACGCTAAAGAGTGGTTTAGAAATGGGAAATGTTGAAGTCAGTTACCAGCAGCAGCATGAAATGGACTTTTGGCAAATTTAGTCTCACACACACACTTTCAGAATTCTGTACAGATGCTGGAAGACCATGTTCATGTAAACCCTCCTTTCCCATCAATGAGAAGATGGCCCCATCAGAACAGCTTGTTTTAAAAGCCAAGGGAGCATCTTGTACAATTAATGAGAGTTTCCTTCCTACCCATCCTATGTCATACAGGGCTACAGAATTAGGAAGTACAGTGTGGACTGACAATCCAGAAAATGAGGGCAAGTCTCATTGCAACACTTTGAGAATTTATTTACGAGCAGCAGTAAATCATTCAGCCCTTGAGCCAACTGCACTATTCAAGGCAATCATGGCTGATCTGTATCGCCACTCCATTTACCCACCTTATTTCATGGCCCTGAATACTTTTACACAGCAAAAATTGCTATTTCCCAGGTCTTGCTGCATTTTCGAAAGGAAGAATGGCACTATCCTTTCATGTAAAGAAGTGATTCCTGACATCACATCAGAATGATCTCGTTCAATTTTTAAGGTGCCCATGTTCTGGACTCCCCAAATGTGAATTCAGGTTGAAAAAAGTCTTAATCAAAAGTTAGCACTAGTAGAAGTGTTGGTAAAACTGTTATAAAGCCAGCCACTTGCTGATATGCTTTAGGGGAGGAACCCTGTTATCTTCACCTAGCTTTGCATATACGTGACTCTGACGCATGGTTGGCTACTTTTCTGAAGCCGCTGAAAAAGCGAATTATGTCAAGCAACAAATAGTGTCCTTACCAGTGAAGCCCACATCCTGAGAGTGATTTTTTTCTTCAAAAAAAACAAAAATATTAGTCCTTAAGAGATCTGCTAAGGGAAGACAATTCTATACCTATGAGCACCAGTAAAATTTCGACAAACGAGTAAGTCATTTTGATGTTTTCTTCATCCTTTCAAGCTGTTTCACAAAGAGAAATAAGAAAATGTTTCAATTATAGTAGCAGAAGGTGACCCAGATTTCAACCTACAACAATAGAAGCAGCCCAAGGGATGCACAGCACAAATGGGAACACCCTCGGATGCATGAACTACTTAGAATTCCCAAATGAATATGGAAAGTTTTATGTGCAACAGCTCTTGAAGAACAAAATTATTTTTATATATAATATTTTTCATTACCTTAGGACATCTAGCTTTAAAGCTAGAGAAATGTTTTATAGTGGTCACTACACTGTTATAATGTAACAATCACGACAACCAATTTGTACGCAGATATCTATCACAATCAGTCATGGGGTAGACAGACCAATCATCTGTTTTAGAGATGATTGACCAGGATGGCAGGGAAAATTTCCCCCTTGGCTACTCTAAAATAATTTCATCACACCTTTCACATCCACCTGAGAGGGCAAAGACATTTAGTTTGATGTCTGACTGGAAAAGAGGGCATCTCCAGCAGTGGAGCATCCCTGCAGTACTGCATTGGAGTGTCAACTTGGATTATATACTCAAGCCTCAGGTGCAAGATTTGAACCCATGACTATTTGAAGCAAGAGTGTTACCATTGATCCAATGGCTGACACCTAACTGTTTCAGAAGGAGGTTGTTTGAGGCAGCATTTTTACATTTTATTTTTGACTGCTTTCTTAGGAATGGAGAAGGCTGCAATGCTATGCCACTCAACTGGCACTGACATCACTACCTTCAGTCTTCCAAGCATAGCTACACGCAGGTCAAAGGTTGTAGAGAAATTAAGAGTTAATAGAGCACAAATGAGCAAAATAAAGTGGCTGCAGAGGTCCAGGTTGCTACTGGCCAGAGGTTCCTATCATTGATTCAGCACCAAGGGGTTCATACCTTCCAGCCTCGGGCAACTGTCTGTGTGGAGTTTGCACATTCTCCCCGTGTTTGCGTGGGTTTCCTCTGGGTGCTCCGGTTTCCTCCCACAGTCCAAAGATGCGCAGGTCAGGTGAATTGGCTATGATAAATTGCCCATAGTGTTAGGTGCATTAGTCAGAGGGAAATGGGTCAGGGTGAGTTACTCTTTGAAGGGTCGGTGTAGACCGGTTGGGCCAAAGGCCTGTTTCCACACTGTAGGGAATCTAATCTAATCAAACATGGGAAAGGTGCTGGCTTTAGTGGTATTATTATCAGACCTCCTAATCCAGAAACTCAGTTAATGCTCTGGGAACCTGGGTTAAGACCCTACCATGGCAGACAGTGCAGTTTGAATTCAATTTTTAAAAAGGTCTAGGGAAAGTAAGAATCTACTGATGACCATAAAACCATTGTCAATTGTTAGAAAGGCCCACCTGGCTCCCTAATGTCCTTCAGGGAAATAAATCTGCCATCCTCATCTGGTCTGGCCTACATTTAACTCCAAACCCACAGCAATGCGGTGGAATCTCAAATGCCCTCTGAAATGGTCTAGCCAGAGAATTTAAGAGCGGGAAGGTTATACTGGAACAGTATAAGAAATCCGTTAGGCCACAGCTGGATTATTGTATGCAAACCACATTATGGGAGGGATGTGATTGTACCAGAGAGGGTGCAGAGGAGATTTACCAGAATGTTGCCTGCAGAGTTTCAGTTGTGAAGAGAGATTGGATAGACTAAGGTTGTTTTCCTTACAGCAGAGGAGTTTTAAAATTTATAATTATTAGAAAGGATAAATAGGAAGAAACTTTCCCCTTTGATGGAGGGAACAATGACCAGGGACATAGATTTAAGGTACGGGAAAGAAGGTTTCAAGGAATGTCAGAAAACACTTTTTCACCCAGAGATTAGTGGGAATCTGGGACTCAATGCCTGTAAGAGTGGTAAAGGCAGAAACCCTGTTACCATTTAAGAAGTATTTAGATGTGCCAAGGCATTCAAGGCCACGGACCAAGTGCCATTAGATTAGAATAACAGTGTGGGCATGATGGGCCAAAGGGCTGTAGATCTCTATGACTACGAAAACTAGCCTTAATAATGGTGACCATCAAACCATTGTTGATTGTCATAAAAACCCATCTGATTCACTAATGTCCTTTAGGCAAGGAAATCTGCTGCCTTTACTTGATCTGGCCTAGATGTGACTCCAGACCTTCAGCCATGTGGATAATTCTAAACTTCCCTCTGAAATGGTCTAGTAAGACTGTCAGTTCAAGAGCAATTAGGGACGGGCAATAAATGTGGTCTTGCCAGTGACATCCACATCCCATTAATGAATAAAAATATGGAGAGCAAAGCCCCCCAGAAACTGGTAAACATAACGTGGGCATCTCAGAAATGCCCCTATTAATATGATGAGCTGTCTTGATCCAGACTGTCTGTTTTCTTGGCCAATTTCAGCGTGCTGGGAGATCAGAGGGGGACAGTCTGGCAGCTGGAATTCAAAGGCCTCACATCTGCCATAAGTTCATCACTGTCAGGACAGTGACATGTCTGAAGTAAGCAGGACCTCCCAGGAAATGAATCGGCCAACAATCAATAGGCAATACCAAACCGCAGCACCAGACAATGACAGAGTCACCTATAGGTCCTTTGTGGTCTCTACTCCACAGGAGGCTGGGAGCCATCAAAAGTAATATCAGCACGCCATTGGCAAAACCATGAGACTAAGTAGCACACTTAATGATTATCTGAGGTTGTTTCGTCATTGGCTATAATGGAGCCAGAGCCTAGGAAAAGCTGATATTTGGTCAAATACATGAAGAACTGCATTTATCTAGTGCCTTTCAGGACATAGGAGTGACATAAAGAATTTCACCACCTATGAAGTGCCAATGTTGTCACATGGGAAGCATAGCTGCCAATTTGCACAAAGCAAGATCTCATGAAAATGAGACAAAGACCTGATAATTTCCTTTATTGATGTTAAATATTGGCCAGAACACAAAGATATTAAATAATTTCCTAAGTAGTGGCAAGGCATTTTCTATGTTTACCCAAGAGGGCAGGCAGAGGGTTGAAATAACTCTTCAGAGGCCAGCATCCCATCACCAATCACTTTTGTTTACAAAAGGTTAGCACTTGACAATAGCACTGCCTCCCGCTGAGTCAGGCATTGAGGACCTCAATATCCCTGACAGCAATCCTTTCTTTTGTCAGCCAAGGCTCCCTGATTGGACCAGATTAACAGCCCCCATCAGGGAACTCATATTCTATGAGTTCCAGCTGGCTGACCTTGTTATATTCAGTACAATCCTCCCCCCCCCCCCGAGTCCACAGACACGAGGTGGTCTGATTGAATAAGAGCCTCCCGAGGCACTTTAACACTGGGTCAGGGACGTACAACTCAGAATCCAACACATGAGACATGTGACAAATGAGAGTTCGCCTCTTGGACTTGGAGCATCTTCACTCCCTTCTTCCAGAGGCAGAAGCATCAAGGCGACTACTTCCGTAATGTCTGTCTCTGATTCAGAGGACTCGACAATGTTTGATGGAGAGGGTGAATCTTCGGCTTGCTGAAGTATTTCTGAAGGCTTCAGGAACAGGACACATTTTGCTCCCACGCAGTCTGTGAACTTGCAGTTTTCAAATGGTCCCCATGCTTATTCAGGGCAGTTGTACCCTACTCAAACTTTATAAGTCACTGATACTGATCTTGCATCGACCATGCCTCTGATCCAGTTGGGACCATTTCCATCATTTGTGCATCAAATCTTGTCCCCTGTATCAAGCTGTCTCTCTCGCTTGGCAGAGTATTGGATTTGGTACTGGAGTTCCTGATGCTGTTTCAGCACTATTGTTCATCCCTCCCCCCTCACCCCCACAGACCAGGAGGATCAGACCTGGCTTGTTGCAGAGTCGTCTCCCCATTAGCAACTCTGCCTGTGCTATCACTGTAGTTGCATGAGGGGTGGTCCTATAATAAAAAAGAATCATGATAACTGGTACCTAATGAGGCAGTAGGCTGTTTCTTCAGTCCTATCTTCAAACTATGGATGCTCTTTCTTCCAGGCCATTGGATGATAGATGGCATGGAACTGTCTGAATATCTCGAATCCCATTCAACGTTAAAAAAATACCCAAATTCCCTGCTATTATCTGTAACCAATACCTTTGGGACTCAACGTGTCGCAAAAGATGTGCACAATTTTTCTATTGTTGCTCCAGTGTTTTACAAATAGACCCTATGCATATCCAACTACTGTGTCTATAATGATTAAGAACATTGAACGCATGAAAAGACCTGCATAATTGACGTGTAACTGAGTCCAAGGTCTACCCAGCTATTCCCATGATGTGGGGGAATTGCTATTGGTAACTTTTGCCCTTGTTGACACTGTGGGCACTGCTCCCCCAACACAGCTCTGTTCGCATCCAAGCCTGGCCACCAGGCATAACTCCCTCATCAATATCTTCATGATGGAGTCCAGCCAATACTTAACAGCAGCCTTTGCTCAGGACAATCACACTCATTCCCTATAACGATATGCCATCCTCTACCACGAGCTGGTCTCCCCAGATCCATAAAGGTTTTAATTCTAGCTGCGACAGCCTTTTGGTTTCCCTGATTAATACTAATTGTTTCAGTTTTAAAAGGACTGGACCTTGCTGCATCCAAAATCTCATATTGTCAGCTGTGTGATATTATAGCGTGTCCAGAAAATTCAATATTATAACTGACCCGCTACCTGGCCTCCTGGACAGTGTTCTAATTTTTAATTAGAAGCACTTAGTATTAGAATGCTGAATGCAGCCTGAAGCTATGGGCAGCACTGCTTTGTCCTCTTTGAGAAACTAAATATAGGTTTGTGCTCTGAGATTATCAAACATTTTCACCCGTAAAGGTATTGATGGAACTTTTTGACTCCAAATGTGACTGTCAGTCCTTCTTTTTCTACTTGGGCGTATACAATCTGCATTAGCCAAGGTTTTGGATGCATAAGTATTCCTCTCCAGTGGGCTTCCTATGAGCTCATACCATTCCAATGCCATATGGGGAGGCTCCTCACGTGTCAATACCAGATCTTTCTTGGGATCATGCTGTGCCAGCACATTAGAGGATGATAGTGGGCGGCACGGTGGCAAAGTGGGCGGCACGGTGGCACAGTGGTTAGCACTGCTGCCTCACAGCGCTAGTGACCTGGGTTCAATTCCCGACTCAGGCGACTGACTGTGTGGAATGTGCACATTCTCCCCGTGTCTGCGTGGATTTCCTCCGGGTGCTCTGGTTTCCTCCCACAGTCCAAAGATGTGCAGGTCAGGTGAATTGGCCATGCTAAATTGCCCGTAGTGTTAGGTAAAGGGGAATGGGTGGGTTGCGCTTCGGCGGGTCAGTGTGGACTTGTTGGGATGAAGGGCCTGTTTCCACACTGTAAGTAATCTAATCTAATAGTTACTTCTGTACTTCATCGAAAGCTAGGGCCCGTCAGTAAGATGATTTCCAAGGCTGAGCCTTTTTTAGCAGTTGATGCAATGGTGCAAGGTTGTAAATGAACTTTCTGTAATCATTTACCAGGCCTAGATATTACCTCAGCTCATTCACAGATGAGGGAGCCAGGGCACCTTTGATCAGCCCAGTCTGGTTGGCCCTGGATCCCAAGTAGGTCACTTGAGGGGCCTGGAACACACATTTTCCCTTCTAAGGTGTACGCGTGCCTCAGAAAAATATCTTCGGACAATATCCAAGTTCTCTAAGTGTTCCTTATTAATTTTCCCTGCTGTCAGGACATCATCCAGGTAAATGTTGACCTGAGATAGACCTTGCAAAATGTTCTCCATCATCCAATGAAAAATTGAAAATGCTGAAGATATGCCAAATGGCAGTCTTGTATATCAGTATGAGCTCTAATGGGTTTCATTTGTAGCCTACTTCTGAGAATCCTGGTCTAAATCTAATTGCAAGTATGCACAGCTCATGTCCAGCTTTGTGTAAGATAAGCCTCCTACGAGCTAAAACAGCTGCACTCCCTCACTATGAGTGCCAGCTTAGATTGTGTACTCATATCTCTGGCACAGGACTTGGACTCTCAATTTTGTCATTCAAAAGGAATTCCTGAGTGTATTTGGACAGTATATTCTGCAGATATTTTTTATATGGTAATACAGGTACTCTCCATATCAGTGTCTGGTACCGTAATCTTCCAGGCTATTCTGTGCAGCCAGATCCCGCGTTCTCACTTACCATTTTTCTGGCTGCTATGTGGCTGCAGAATGCTGCAGCTCTTCTTGTTCCATGTATCAGTCTCCTTCGAGAATGAAAGCTATAAGGCTTATGTTTGTTGAGACCTTGTGAGAAGAGCTATGTGGGTATACAACCCCCAATCTCTCACAGCGTTGGGAATTCATCTTCATTACCCAATGGCATTCCCTGATGGCAGAATAGGCTCTTGCAATTTGCATTTATACAGTGCCTGTCACGACCTCAGGACATCTTGAAATGCCTTCCATCCACTGAAATGCTTTTGAAACGTAGTCACTACATTTATGTAGGAAGAAACAGATGAGAGTATGTGTACAATAGGATTCCACAACAGTATTGTAGCAATTATCATAGATATCTTTTTCTCACTATTCAGAGATAAGTATGGGCCAGCAGATTAAGGAATGATTTCGTACCCTGCTTTAAAATAGAAGCATGGGATCTTTTTGCATTCACTTGATTGTCTCAAAGGTATCCAAGAAAGATTGTGCCAAGGCTTGATGATGGTAGACTTGGTTTCCCAGGAAACCACCCTCCCTTTTAAAATAAGGCGAGCATCAAGCAGAAGCATTGTGTAAGGATGGAGGCATTGACTTGCTCGATTTGGTGCTGGTGATCAGAATTGAGACGACCATACCAAAGACAAAGTGAAGGTGTTTCTGTATTCTGCATAACGCCCAAATACCATATGAATGCAATAAACAACACACACAAACACAAAGCAGGTTATACTGTATAGCCCCTTCATCCTGCTGTTCCTCAGACTTAGACTGTACATTAGCACCTCCATGAGATGCAAATTGTTGACCCCTTCCCCCTCATCCTTTGTGACAGTCGAAGGTTCACTGTTCAATGGATGCTAATGGCTGGTACATCTTGCTAAGTGTCTTACTTCTGCAGTAAGTAGTAGAGCACCAATGATGACTTCCGGAAAGACCTCAGCCTATTAAGGAACTGCTACTGAATCAGCCTCAAGTAGCTCAAGTAGCAGTGTCAAGACAGTACACAAAATGAGTAGTGAGTAATAGCAACATAAGAACAGGAGTAGGCCAATCAGCCCCTCAAGCTTGTTCTACCATTCAATGAGATTGCAGTTTATGGCCTAACTCCATACAGACTCATAGAGGCAGAGAGAGGTACAGCACAGAAACACCCCTTTCGGTCCAACTTGTCCATGCCGATCAGATATCCTAAATTAATCTAGTCCCATTTACCCGCACTTGGCCCATATTCCTCTAAACCCTTCCTAATCATACACCCATCCAGATGCCTTTTAAATAATACGCTCCAGGGAAAACTACCCTAGTCTATTCAGCCTCTCCCTTTGGCTCAAATCCTCCAACCCTGGCAACATCCTTGTAAATATTTTCTGAACCCTTTCAAGTTTAGCAACATTCATCCAATAGGAAGGAGACCAGAATTGCACGCAATATTCCAACAGTGACCGAGCCAACATCCTGTACAGCCGCAACATTACCTCCCAACTCCTGTACTCAATACTCTGACCAATAAAGGAAACATACCAAACGCCTTCTTCACTGCCCTATCTACCTGCAACTCTACTTTCAAGGAACTATGAACCTGCACTCCAAGGTCAATTTGTTCAGCAACTCTCCCGAGGACATTACCATTAAGTGTATAAGTCCTGCTAAGATTTGATTTTTTAAAATGCAGCACCTCGCATTTATCTGAATTAAACTCCATCTGCCACTCCTCAGCCCACTGGCCCATCTGATCAAGATCCCATTGTACTCTGAGGTAACCTTCTTCGATGTCCACTACACCTCCAATTTTGGTGTCATCTGCAAACTATATCTCCTATGTTCATCCAAATCAGTTATATAAATGATGAAAAGTAGTGGACCCAGCACTGATCCTTGTGGCACTCCACTCGTCACAGACCTTCAGTCTGAAAAATGAACCTCCACCACAACCCTCTACCTTCTACCTTCAAGCCAGTTCTGTATCCAAATGACTAATTCTCCCTGTATTCCATGAGATCTAACCTTGCTAATCAGTCTCCCATGGGGAACCTTGTCGAACGCCTTACTGAAGTCCATATAGATCACATCTAGTGCTCTGCCCTCATCAATTCTCTTTGTTACTTCTTCAAAAAGCTCAATCACGTTCGTGAGACATGATTTCCCACACACAAAGCCATGTTGACTATCCCTAATCAGTCCTTGCCTTTCCAAATACATGTAGATCCTGTCCCTCAGGATTCCCTCCAACAACTTGCCCACCACCTATGTCAGGCTCACTGGTCTATAGTTCCGTGGCTTGTCCTTACCACCTTTCGTAAACAGCGGCACCACATCAGCCAACCTCCAGTCTTCTGGCACCTCACCTGTGACTATCAATGATATAAATATCTCAGCCAGGGGCCCAGCAATCACTTCCCTAGCTTCCCACAGAGTTCTCAGGTACACCTGATCAGGTCCTGGGGATTTATCCACTTTTATGCTTTTCAAGACATCCAGCACTTCCTCCTCTGTAAAATGAAATTTTTCAAGATGTCACTATCTATTTCTCAACATTCTATATCTTCATGTCCTTCTCCACAGTAAACACTGATGCAAAATACTCGTTTAGTATCTCCCCCATCTCCTGCGGCTCCACACATAGGCTGCCTTGCTGATCTTTGAGGGGCCCTAATCTCTCCATAGTTACCCTTTTGTCCTTAATGTATTTATAAAATCCCTTTGCATTCTCCTTAACCCTATTTGCTAAAACTATCTGTTGTCCCCTTTTTGCCCTCCTAATTTCCCTGTTGAGTATACTCCTACTGTCTTTATACTTGGTCTCTGCTGTCTATACCTTCTTTCTCTTAATCAAACCCTCAATTTCTCTCATCATCCAGCATTCCCTACACCTACCAGCCTTTCCTTTCACCCGAACAAGAATATACTGTCTCTGGATTCTCGTTTTCTCATTTTTGAAGGCTTCCCGTTTTCCAGCTGTCCCTTTAACTGCCATATACCTGCCACAAAAACAGAAATTGCTGGAGAAAATCAGCAGGTTTAGCAGCATTTGTCTTTAGAAATGATCTCCCATGCAGAAAGCCATGCTGACTATCCTAATCAGTCCTTGCCATTCCAAATACATGTAAATCCAGTCCCTGAGGATTCCCTCCAACAATTTGCCCACAACACTCCAGGTGCAGTGGTGATAGCTGAGTATTATTATCACTGGACTATTAATCCAGAGACCCAGATAAAGTCCAGGGATCCGGGTTTGAATCCTGCCATGGCAGATGATAGAATTTGAACTCAATTTTTAAAAATCTGGAATTAAGAGTCTAATGATGACCATGAATCCATTGTTGGGAACAATCTATCTGGTTCCCTAATTCTCTTTAGAGAAGGGAACTTCCATCCTTACCTGGTCTGGCCTACATGTGACTCCAGGCCCACTGCAATGTGGTTAACTCTCAAGAGCCCTCTGGGCAATTAGAGATGGGAAATGAATGCTAACCAGTGATGCTCTCTTCCTATGAATGAATTAAATGAAGAAAGGTCCAGTGATCCTCTTCAGAAGTAACCATCCTTTGGCTCATATTCATTAATACTCTTGCTTAACAAAAATTTACCCATCTTGGACTTAAAACTAATAACTAATCTAACAACAAATGCCATTTGGATCAGCCAGTTCTGCCGCTGGGATAACTGACTGAACTATCCACTTTAAATTTCAATATCCTGAAGGTCTGTGATACAGCAATCCACTAATACAATGCTCAGTTCATATGACCACATCTCCCCCATCAAAACGACAGCACTTGTTCAGTGCTATCGAATATGACACTGCAATCTCTTGACAAGCTCAACCAATTTGATATAGGGCTTCACTAGTTCAGGGTTTGGAAACATAATGGTTATGTTACTATATCAGGGAGTGCAAGTTTGAATCTGACCATGCCAGTTTGAGGAAATGAATTCCAATTTTTAAAAAAGGACATTAAAGAAAACTGGCATCCGCAACAGACCTCCATTTAAAATTCCATTGCCTTATTTTATTTGATTGACATTAAGACAGAAACAGACATTAAATTTTGATTGAGTGACGATTATAACATCCTTGGCACCCGCCACACTCTCTATCCTGCTCCCTGGTCACTGTCACAAACTGAATAAGACACAACTAAACACTACATTAAAATCCTAATCCTCTCCATCAAAAAGTCCACTTGGGTCTAACTCGTTATATAATAAAAACCTCCCTTTACTTCAGCCCACCTGTGTTCAAACATGCATTTGTCACCTCAAGAATCAACTATTCAAGTTCTCTCCTTGGCCACTTTTCATCAACTTCCTTTCACTCACTTCAAGTCATCCAAAACTCAGCTATTCTTAATATATTCCTGCCAAGTCTCAATGCTCAATCACTCCCATCCTCAATGATCTACAGGTCCAATAAAATTCAAACTTAAAACTCTTCAATCTAACAAAAACAAAAATGCTTGAAATGTTCAGCAGGCCAAGCATCTTCTGTGGAAAGAAATGGAGTTGGTTTTTCAAGTTGAGGTGACCTTTCAGCATTCTGGCTGATGAAAACTGGCTTTTATCTGAAAGGATGAGGTTGATTGGAAGAATATTGAGCTGGATAAATGATGGATGTATGGCTGTATCAATTGATCAATGGGTGGTTACATTAACAAATCTGTAGAAGAAAGGGTAGTTGTCCATGTTGCTGGTTAGACGGTTAGAAGGAAGGATAAGTAGCTGGATGAATGACTGGCTGGCTGGATGATTTGCTTGGAAATTTATTGTTTGGATAATTGAATAAAAGAATGCCTTGTTGAATTATGCCCATCTGGATTATTGATTAGAAGTAGCCTGTCTATTTGATGTTCTGGTTGGACACCTAGTTAGACATCTGGGTGGGTACTGGTCAACTGAATAGTTGGATGTTTGGTTAATTTCTATTTGATTGGTTACTTGGATAATAGGTTAGACTAACGGATACCTAGATTATAGGTTAGATGAATGTAAGAATTAAAAGGATGAAAAATCCAATAATAAATCACTGGCTGACTGAATAAAGAGTTATCTAGATGTACATACTCCTGTTATTCTTATTTCATTTATTATTCTCATATGTAGCTTGGCACAGCAAAAGGTTTGGTTTTGCATGCAGTACAGGCAGATCACACCATACAAAGTGCTTTAGGGTAATAGAACAGAGCAAAGAATGCAATGTTACAGCTGCAGAGAATGTGCACAAAGAACGAGATCAACACTTAAATTTATAATTTGACAAGTCCATTCAGAAGTCTGATCAAAGCAAGGAAGACGCTGTTCTTGAATCTTTTGGTTCATGTATTTAAGCTTTTGTACCTTCTGCCTGACAGAAGAGGTTGGGAGAGATTATAACTGGGCTGGCAGGGGTCTTTGATCATGTTGGCTGCCTTTCCCAGGCAGCGAGAAGGATAAATGGAGGTACAAAAGTATGGATGGAATATAGGTGTTAACCTGTTTTGATTGAGTGGCTGGGTAATTTGATAGGCTGCTAGCTGATTGGTGGAATGGCTCATTGGCTGGATATAGTGCAGAATGTATTGATGAATAGATAGAGATATTGAAGAGAAGATGATTGGTGGTAGGATGTCTGGCCCACTGGCTTGATGAGTAGATGGATCAATTGATATGTGCATCACTGGATAAAGGCTGATAGGTGTGCCAAATGTTTGGAGAGGTAGATTGCCAGCAAGGTACTTGAATGGCTAGCTACATGAAGATACAGTCTGCTGGATAGATTAATGTCTGGCTGGTTTAGTGAGAGATTGGATAGATGGAGAGGTAGTTGGTTGGTTTGTTGGGGTGGGGGTGGGGGGGGGAATTGTTGCTTGTTTGGAATAAAAATGGGATGACACAGCAAATTCTCAAGCTAAACATAAAGGATTTAAGAGGAATGTTCATTTTATTGCAAAGCCAAAGAGTGTATGGCAAAATCAATCAATAAACATTGCTTTGTTCTCAATGGATAATTTCCCTGATCTCACTGCGCAATAGTTGTTTTTAATGTGATTATTCCAAATATCTTAAGTAATAGCTTAACTTGTATTGAATTAATTGTTTTTTCTGATCTCTCAAGTGAATTCTCAACAACTCAGTCCAGCCCCAATAGGCCTAAGCCCACATTACCAATTTGCCCCAGATCAAATTTCATTGGTTTTTTTAAACACATAGACTATTGCTTTATAAGGGCTATTATTGTCCCTGTGAATACTGGGCATGATATATAACTAATGCAATGAATTGCAATTATATAAATTGCACAATGTAATTTGCAACATGAAATCACCATGAACTTTGCATGTGAAACCAATTTATTTTGCTGTTCTTCAATGTGTTTTTTTTCCCCAATCGGAGTGGCAATCCCATTTTAAAATGCAAGTATAGAGAGGAGAATTGTAAAATCGACTGTGAAAATATTCAGCTGCAGTTTTGGTGCAAAAGGTTTTAACTGGGAATTTACATCTTTCCCCAGTTCCAATGGGAAGTCTGTGTCATGGTCTGAACCAGGAACTGGACGGCCAGCGAAGGGACAGCACATGTGGCATAGACTGTCCGTCCATGTGAAGAGCAAAGATGTTGCATCTAATCAGACAGCTGTAATCAAACCCCTGACTAAACCATACCAGAACCAGATCAAAAACCTCAGCTTCTCAGATGCAAGCACAAAAGCCCTTTACAATGTTGTGGAAGAAGATGAAAGTGAACCATTGAGACTCGACATTCCCAATAGTCCAGAAATGATGTTGCAGAGACGAGCAATGTCTATCACACAGCTTAAAGAAATGGAAGATCCCCAGTTCTTCATTTCTGATCAGTTGCAAAAAGATGTTTCTTCACAACAGTCCATAATGGATCAGTTGCACGGAGTGGTCAATACATTTACAACTAATATGACTGATCTTAATTCAGTGCTTACTGTGCCCGTGCCAGTGCCTGGGAATGGGGTGACGCCATTGTACCAGCTTGACGAACAAGTGCTCCCACTTCAGATGACTACCTTCAATCCTCAACCCATCTCACCTGTTGAGGAGGAGGAGGAGGAGGAGGAGGAGGAGGACGAGGAGAGTGAAAGGTTCAACCTCATTGACGACTTCATTTATGACAACACTGAGCACCAGGAGGAACTGGTCGTCCCCAACAAACTCATGTTGGAGGACTCTCCAGCACTCACACCTCCATCCCCCTTCCGAGATTCAGTGGCATCAGGCAGCTCCGTTCCCAGCTCCCCCATCTCTGAATCAGTGCTGTGTACCCCACCCAATGTAACCTATGCTTCTGTCATTCTGAGAGACTACAAACAAACTTCCTCAACTCTCTGAAGATTTAAGTCATATAATGAGAAGTTGTAGTTTGCTGGGGATTTCAACATGAAATATTCAAGGGGGGAAGGGGGAGGTGTGGTTGGGGGCACATGCAATGACTAAGTTTTCAAACATTTGAAAATTAAAAAGGAAAACAGTTTATTATCCCAGTTGTCTGTACAGTCAAGATGCCTGTAATCATGTGATTAGAGTTCCCTTGCTAAGTCCGGGAAACATCTAGATTATGTAGCAACTCAGAACAATAGTTTCAGAAACATTATTGTAGAGGTAGGCATGTTAAAATATGCTATTTTATTGCATACTTCTTTCATTTCAAATAGTTATTGTATTATAATTGTTGGGCAGTCTGATATTTCACTTTGTGCCAACTTCCAACTGTTAATACCAACTGTCAGGTGAACTGCTGTGTTAGTTATGTGCGTATGTTTATTGGGTAGCAAAGGCTGTAGCTTCTTATTTGCAAATCAAAACTGGGTCAACAAGATCAACTCATCAACAATAATCTGCAATGTGTTCAAATCCTGGAGTTCTTTATTCCTCACAGTTTGCCTCACCTGTGACAAGCAACCCATTTAGGGTGGGTCACCGTGTAACATTTATATCTGCTACCTAACAGAAAATGGTGCTTTACCTGCTTTTAAATACAAATGGCACCCTGTCACAAGAGGACCTGTTATTCTTGCTTCCTCCAGAAGTAGGGGCGATAAACTCTCCACCCATTACAACCATTTCTTGAGTGCTTCTTCCAAACCTGAGGAATGCCACAGTAGTATAGACAGGAATTGCTGGAGACATGCAGCTGGTCTGGTAACATCGGTGGAGAGAGAAACAAGTTGAAGTTTCGAGTCCAAAAATGACTCCTCTTCAGAAACTTGTTTGAAATGCCACAGGAAGTTGGCTCTTGTTGAGATGCTTTCTTTCATACTCAGTGTTGGAACAGTAGGATCTATTGATGAAACAAAGCTGTGGTTGCCAGATGCATTGGAAAAGCTGCAGAATCTGCAGTTTTACTCTCTGGAGAGCAATGATTATAAATAAACTTCTTCTTGAGATATTTTGTGATAATGAACAATCCATAAGATTCAGAATATGGGCCATGATTCAGGCTTGTCACCTTTATTTTCTGAAATAAATAACTCAGCATTGATCTACTTTCGGGATGAACTTGAGGTAAAACCAGGGAATAGCTTTGAATTTTCGGCTCTGTTTTTTTTGGAAGATTCCTTTGGCAATCTTGCACAAATGGTTAAAAAGCAACATGATCTATGGTGTGCAATAGTGATAGCAGTGGTCAGTGCTTCTTATGTAATTTCCATCTCAGGTACACAAACAACCAACGTATCGTTAAATTCCAACGCATTTGACAAAGAAAGATGCAGTTTTTGTTCTCATTTCTGTTTCATTGTTTCTATTTTCTGTCAATCTTAATCAGTCTGACAATCTGAAACTTGTACTTAGTGCAAAACAAACATACATTTGTAGATATACTTTCTAAGTTTGAAACTGCAACATGAATTTTGCCCAGAAGTACTTTGTGTTTTCAAATATTCTGCAACGTAAAGCTTGAAGTGTAAATTATAGAAATATTCTGCCTCTGCAGCACCCAATTTCTCAAACATGAAGTGGCAGGTTATTTTAAAAAAACACTCTTATCTCCCTATCCACAATCTTGTGTTAAACACTTCTGAGATCATCTGAAACAGAAACAGAAAATGCTGGAAACATTCAGCAGGTCACACTCTTTGTCTCTCCACAGATGCTGCTTGACCTGCTGATTACTTCCAGCATCTTCCAGTATTTCAGATTTCCAGAATCCACAGTATTTTGCAAGGTAGTGATCATGATCCCCATGTGGTACATCACTAGATTCAACACCTACAACATCACATTTTCACCATTTACAGATGCACCTCAAGGACAGAAGATTGACTGAGAGAATTAAGCGCATGATCTAGGCTGAAATTCCATTCGATATGAGGGAATCTTTCAGATGAAATATTAGACTAAAATCCTTCCTATGTGTCCTTTCAAGCTAATCTAACAATCCCTGCAGTATTCAGAAAAGCAGGGGTGTTCTCCTTAGTGACACAGCCAATGCTTATCTCTCAATCAACATCATGAAGAACAGTCATCAACAACAATTGATATTCGTAGGAGCTTTCTAGACACAAATTGGTTGTTGTGTCTCTGACACTAGCATAGTCAATACTTCAGGAATACTTCATCATCTGTAAAGTATTCCATGATGATCAGAGGTCATAAAAGTCCTTTTTCTATTGGACCCTTCATAAATCTTGGGCCAAAGTTATGATAGACAATTGTTCCCAAAGGTGCTCTGTGATAAACTGACCCACTTCATGCTCCCATGACTGCACTCAGTTAGAATTGTAACACCACTGAACTTATTCTGCAATTGTGACCAGAAACCATAATTTGAAAACAGCCTTCTACCACAACCTTTGATGTTATTTTTCCATATAAGCTATAGTCCTAAATCTAAATATACCTCTCCACCTCTTTCCCTTAACCACGTATTTAATCTTCTCTTACATGTTGTTGTAGCCTCAATAAATGTAAGGTGTTCACCTTTGTCACTAAAATTAAGACCATGCATTCAGCTTCCTCTGCTGTTTCACTCCTATTAACCCCATCAAGGCAAAGGGTCCCCTACACACAATCTGAACTTGCACCTTTGTCTCCTCTGTGTCCCCTCATGCCCTCTCTGAGCTCACCTTGTCCATGAACCCTTGATCATATGCCCACCACACTGCTGACTATCTCTACTGATATGATTGCAGTTCTCTCTCCTGAAAAGATTCTTCCCTCCATATTGGCCATTTTTAAATCTCTCAGAATCATCCATTTTCAAAAGGCTCACCCTTAACCTGTCTATCCATACTCATTGCTGACCACCTCCAGCTCCCTTGCCTGGCTGAAGCCTTTTTAATGTTGTATGGCTTACCAGGCTCTCCCAAAGTCACAGTGGTAGCTGGTAGGCATTTGCTATGAGAGCTGAGCCTTGCAAAGTTGGCCCTTAAGTACTTAGTGACTTCTTCCAGCTATGCAACAATATTCTCCTGATTAATCCCTCAGTGACGTTCAGATTCTGCCTTGCGCCGTTCACCAGTTGTGATGCTAACTAGCCTCTGACCTCCACCACCTGGGAGGACAAGGACAGCGGACCCATGGGAACACCACCACCTGCAAGTCAACACATTCGACTTAGATGTACATCACCTTCATCGCTTATTGGGTCGACATTGTGGTACTCACTACATATCAGCACTGTGGATGCAGCGCCACCACATGGACTGCAGCGACTCAAGAAGGTGATGTACCAGCGAATACCGACGGCCATCCGGGATGGGCAATTAACGCCAATAACATTCGCATCCCAAAAATTGGTAACACAAACCACTGAAGGAGCTTTTGACTTAAGAGGCCAAGTTAACAGCCAGCATCAGAACATTTAAGATGCTTGATCCTGGGGAAAAAAAAACATTAAGTCGAGCCTTGACTTTTTCCAAGTTGATTACCTACAGCATAAGGAGCAGTAATTTGTACCGGCTTCCGCTTAGATTTTATCTGTTCCCTTGAAGTAAAAATTGCCAAGTATTTAAAATTTAATTAAACCAAAGGATGCGGTGACCAGTCTGTGTGAATTGAGAAACTGGTTTAATTCTGACCTAATTGCGTATCCTGTTATTATTTGTGTTCCACATAAGAAATTCTAGAAGTGCTCCAAGTAAATAAACACTGCGTCCCTGCACTCTCCATCTGGGGCCTTCCACACGCCGCAATGAAGCATTAGGAAATCTAGGACAACTAATTCCAGTGCATCACAATTCTCAGGACTGGGTTCACCTCCTGCAAGCCACAGCCAATTGCAAAGCCATCTGTGCAAATGAAAATCTACGATCGCCAGCCTGCTCGGTCCTGCATTCCACATTCTGCGTCAGTGTCATATTGACTTTTAGGAAAAAAAGACTTTTGTGTCTCCAAGACTGGAGTTGAACTGTTTTAACAACTGAACCAAAACAGCCACAAATCGCAGACCCTGGACGAAAAACACCTTTTAAAATATCACAAGGAAATGTTGCTTCTAATTTTGGGTTTTTACCCGAATTCAGTTTAGATTTGACTTTTATGTTAATTACATATTTAAGTATTGATAAATTGATCGTAGTTGTGTACTGTTAACTATCTGTGTCAAGATTTAAAAAAAAAAGATTGTGTGTGTTTTTGGCTGTTCAACTTTTATGAACTTGTAAACTGCAAATGTAAAAATTCTCTAGCGAAATAATGTAATTTGACAGCAGATGGCAATAAATGAGGTTCCATTTACTCTGGTAAGAAATTTTCTATTGTATAAAAATTTCAACCCAACTTTGTTAGAAAACCTCCTTGGCATAGTAAAAGAAAAGTAAATATTTTATGTTTAAATTTGAATTTTTTGTTTGCATTTTAAGAATAACCCTGTGCTTGTCGAGTGATATTGGCTTCCAGTCTGACAATACCTCAATTATAAAATTCTCATTTTTATTTTCAAATCCCTCACGTTGCGTTGTGGATCTCTATCTTGGTAACATCCTCCAGTACTACAGCCCACTGTTTCTGGTCTCTTCCACATCCATTTCCGTTTATCTGCTCCGTGCAGCTTTCTCAACCTCAGCTTTAGTGTTTTTTCCCTCCTCATTTAAGATGCTCCTTCAAACCTACCTCTTCAACCAAGCTTTTGAGAATCTGTTCTAATATATCATGTGGCTTGGTGTCAAATTTTGTTTGATAATACTCCTGGGAGGTGACTGGATGATTTAAAACTTTAGAGGTGCTATATAAATGCAAGTTATTGTTGTTGTAACTTATGAAGTATCAAAATTCTGTCATAAGTACCAATTTTTGATTCAATATGTTAGAATTTGGTTGCAGCAAGACTGGAGGCAAGGACTATTAGATGTCAGTGAATCTGTTATTAACAACTTAATTTGCGATGATATATTTTGATCCATGAGCTGTAATTAAATAAAGAAGGTGTGAAATATTGGTCTCTTATCATTCAATATATTATTATTATTAGGCCACAGTGTACTGTCTGAATGTATAAGATCTGCACCTTGGGAAAGAGGTCAGCATGGCAAGGGTGCTAATGCTAAATCAAGGACGGAAACTTCTCAAAATGACTGTAAGCAAGTTACTGCCCTGATCTCATTTCCTCTAGAGTTCCAAATGCCTTGATCCCCAACCCCAAACAGATCTGCTGAGTAATTCCAGCATTTGCTGCCCCTATTTCTGATGGATGTGTGTAATTAGGTGACTGATCAGACATAATCTAACTTAATGACAATAGAAATCAGGTTCCGGAAGGAAATGACATACTCCTGCTCTTGTTTATCTAATGTAACCCTGTAGCCATGACAGTGGCTTGGCTCACCAAATACCAAATGCCTGTGGACCTGCAGCACATGTTCAGTATGATCCTGTCAGTGTTGCAATTCCACAGTTCCTGTTCTGTGTTTCAGGGCAGTTTCATGGTTGCTCAGATGGTGTGGAACCAAGGTACACAAGGCAGCAAACATCCTACGATGTGTTGAGTCTGGACAAGTGAGATAGGCATTGTGGTTGGCCTCAGCCTGTAGGGTTAAGGAACAGGCAAACAGCTGTCCCTCCAGTAAACTACGAACACACACACACCCCTACCCAGCCAAATTGTGCATTCAAGCAGGTTTTGAATTTTGAACTATTTTACAATTTCAGATTTGTTCTGTCATCTCATCAAATGATTTGAATATGTAGGAGGTATAGTTAGTAAGGTTGCCGATGACACCAAAATGGGAGGTATAGTGGACAGCGATGAAGGTTACCTCAAAGTACAAGAGGATCTTGATCATGGCAGATGGAGTTTAATTTAGATAAATGTGAGGTGCTGTATTTTGGAAAGGCAATTCAAGGCAGGACTTATACCCTGAATGGTAAGGTCCTGGAGAGTTTTGCTAAACAAACAGACCTTGAAGTGCAGGTTCATAGTTCCTTGAAAGTGGAGTCGCAGGTAGATAGGATAGTGAAGCAGGCATTTGGTACTTTCCTTTATTGGTCAGCGTATTGAATATAGGAGTTGGGAGGTCGTGTTGCAGCTGTACAGGACATTGGTTAGGTCACTTTTGGAACATTGCATGCAATTCTGCTCTCCATACTATAGGAAGGATGTTGTGAAACTTGATAGGATTCAGAAAAAATTTACAAGAATGTTGCCAGGGTTGGAGAGTTTGAGCTACAGGGAGAGGCTGAATAGGCTGGGGCTGTTTTCCCTGGAGCATTAGAGGCTGAGGAGTAACCTTATAGAGGTTCGTAAAATCATGAGGGGTATGGTGGAAACTAGTACAACTACAGCATTTAAAAGGCATCTTGATGGGTATATGAATAGGAAGGGTTTAGGGGGATATGGGCCAAATGCTGGCAAAGGGAACTAGAGTAGCTTAGGATATCTGGTCGGCATGGACGAGTTGGACTGAAGGGTCTGTTTCTGTGCTGTATGTCTCGATGACTCTAAATCAAGCAGATAGCCACTTCAAAAGCTTCTTCCTGCCTTGAGTGCATATTGATGGTTCATCAGTTCATATGGACCAGTTAAATTTGAAACATTATTACCTATGAAGCATAGAGGTAAAGATTATAATAATAATATTTAAGCTCAAAATACCAGGCCAAAATTATGGGTATGGATGTTTATTTTGGCAGGGCAGTGATGTTTGCCATAGTGTGACCAGTGTACGTAAAATTGTCTGTAGCAAAGAAAGAAGAGAACAACAAGTCATGGCCCCCTACCTTTTGTCAGCAGCTACATGAGCCTGTGCTTTTAAAGCTTCAATACCAAAATACCCCTGACAGTGCAGCAAGAGAATTGACAATCATCAAATCCCTTTAAGTTGCCATGCTGGTGGAATGCATGAACTGGTCCAATGCCTACAGCTGCCTCTATACATTCACTTCCAAGGTACAACGCCAATGAAAGAAATGAAAGGAGACATGCAAGTATATTGCAGAGAGGATGCTTATAGACACATCGGGACCATAAGACATAGGAGTGGAAGTAAGTCATTCAGCCCACCGAGTCCACTCCGCCATTCAATCATGGCTGATGGGCATTTCAACGCCAATTACCTGCACTCTCCCCATATTAAGAATGTATCAATCATTGTCTTTAATGTCCCAACCTCCATTGCACTCCATGGGAATGAATTCCACAGGCCCTCCACTCTTTGGCACCACTCAAGGACAGAATGTATTTGTTTAGAACTAAAAAAAAAATAGATTTCCCAGTACATTTGGGGAACAGGAAAGCAAGGAACAATCAGACTAAGAATAATTAACAGTGGGAGGGCAGCTTTTATAGGATGAAAACAAATCCGGCCCAGATAAATTGGCATCAAAGACTGTCGGGCAAACTGTAACCTATCAAAGAAGCTGCTTTTAAAGACAAGATAATTTGGATAACATCAAAGTACATTGCCATGATGAGGAAAAGATAGAGATTAAGATGAAACAGAAAGTTTATTTACAACAGACGTCAGGTGGATAATTGAAATTCAGGCTCAATATAGAAGGTTTAGAGGGGCATTGTAAAGAGAAGCAAAAAGAGAACATGAGAAGAGTCAGGCAGCAAATACAAAGGAAATCCAAAAAAAACTTACATTGACATATTAAAAGGAGCAGTGGGTCATCTCAGTTAATAATCCAGGGTTTATACATGAAGGTAGAAGCATATCTTAGGCATGAATAATAAGTACTTAACATATATATATATATATATATATATACCAAGATGGCCCTTGAGTTATAAAGAGAAAAATAAGACACTCAACGTGTTAAAATTTGATAAGAGGGAGTAGTCAGAAAGGTTGTTCGTACTTAAGGTTCATAGGTCACCAGGATTTGATGAAATACATCCAAGGTAACGGAGGGAAGATGAAAATTCTTAAGGCATTGACTCTAATTTCTGATTTTCCCATTATACAGGAATGGTACCGGAGAATTGCAAATGTTACACTTTATTCAAGGGAATCTAATCTAATTTAATCATTATCAGATTAATGTTAATAGCCTAATAATCAATCACTCATCAAGGATTGATCAACTCCATGGGTTAGTTTATTTAAAACAACAGAACAGATTTAAAGTTACAAAGGAGAAACTCAACATTGTATACACACAGCACCTGGAATTCTTAAAGTTGGACTCTTAAAGGGAAGGATAAATTCAGCAATGACAGGTCAGTCAGAATTTGTGGAGAAATTAATGATCACTTGGGCAAATATGAATAAATTAAAATATTCATGTTGGATTTCCTTAAGGGCAAATCATGTTTAACTAACTTGCTTGATTTTTTTAATGAGGTCACAGAGACAGTAGATGAAGATAATGCCGTTGACACGGACTTCCGAAAAGCATTTGATAAAATGCTGCACTACACACTGTTGAGTACATGGACTAGAAGGGACAGTAATGACATGAAATGGATTGTGACAGGCAATAGGGAATAGTGAACAGATTTTTCTTGACTAAAGGAAGATTTATCGTGGTGTCCGTTAGGGTAGCCATGAGGACCCTTTACAAACAGAATAATCCTAAAAGGGATTTGGAACAGAAGGATCTGGGGAATATATGTGCACAAACCATTGGAGTTTACAGGGAGGCCGAGAGCAATTGATCAATTTTGTATGGTCCTGGATTTTATAAATAGGATCATAAAGTTCAAAAGCAAGGAAGTTACAGTAAACCTGTCAAAATCCGCATCAACAAAAGTATTGTACCCAACTTTGTGTGACATACTTTATGAAAGATATGGAGGCTTTGAAACTGTTTCAAAAAAGATTCCCACACTTATTTTCTCTCCTCAAACTTCCTTCCTGTTCTCTTCATCCCCTCAATCCTCTATCTGTCCTTCCCCATCCCTCCTTTCCTTCCTCTTTGCTCACCTCCTTCCCCCTCTCTCCTCCTCTTGCAACCATTCCCTTTCAGACCTTTTTCTGCTTCCCAGAAACCTGACCTAGATAGAGAAACAACTCCATCACAGTCCTCTGCCCCACCCACTTCTGCTTCCAACCTCTTTCCCTCCCACCTCCACTTCCCCTCACGCCATCACTCTCCCCTCTCCGCCACCCAACCCACTTTCCTGCCCATACCCATCCACCATCCCTCTCCCATACATACCACCCCTCCCCCACATACTCCTGCCTCCCTCCCACCTCTCCCCCATAAAAACCAACCGTCACTCATCCTGTTTCTACCACTCTCCCCACAAACTCTCCATCTCTTCACAGTCACAAAATGTCTCCCATTTCCTCAGCTCTTCCCCAAATCATATCCTCTCCCCCACTGTCACATCTCATCCCTCCACACACTGTTTTCATTACCTTTATCATCCACCCTTTCTTCACCTTCTTCCTCAAGCCCCAACAACCAACTCTATCCTCAACTCATTACCTCCTTCCACACACCATCCCACAGCTCCATCCCCTGTCCTAACACACCACCTTTTTCCTTCTCCATCTCTCCCCTTCCACTCCCTCACCCGTTCTCCCCCTTCTGATCACTTCACCCCATTCACTCATTCTTTTCACTCCCACCTCTCTCTATTACATCTCCATCACCCTCTCCTTTCTCACCCCTCTCTCGCCTCCACAATCCTTTCCACCTCCCAAGCCTTGTCATCTCTAAACAATACCCACTTCCTCCGCCATGATCCTACTAACCTCTTCACCTCCGCTATGCACTCCTCCTCCCCATATACTCCTTCTCCACACTCTTTCACCTCCACACACAACCTCTTCCACTCCTATGTACGGTCCTTCCCCAACCCGCTTCCGTGATCGTCCTCCATTTCCCTCTATCCTTTTTCCCCCACCCTCAAACCCAACCACCCCTTCTCCTTAATCGTGCTCTGCCGTCCCTTCTTCCCCCTCCTGTACTACCTACTCCACCCCTCCCTACCTTACCTTCCATCCCTCCCCATCCTTACCTAACCACTCCTTCCAATAGTCTGCAATTCCTCAGCTCTTCTGAATCTACCTCACCCACTCCTGCCCCTCTTTCACCATCCCTACTCTCCATCCCTCTCCCATCTTCTCCCTGAACAACATTCCCCCCATTCCATTTCTCTGCATTACCTCTCCATGCACTTCACCTCCACCATCCGCACACCTTCCACTCCTCCTCCTCCATCCCCCTCCCCCACCCCTTCCCCTCCTCCTCCATCCCCCTCCCCCAACCCTTCCCCTCCTCCATCCCCCTCCCCCACCCCTTCCCCTCCTCCTCCTCCTCCTCCTCCATCCCCCTCCCCCACCCCTTCCCCTCCTCCTCCTCCATCCCCCTCCCCTTCCCCTCCTCCTCCTCCTCCTCCTCCTCCTCCATCCCCCTCCCCCACCCCTTCCCCTCCTCCCCCTCCTCCCCCTCCTCCATCCCCCTCCCCCACCCCTTCCCCTCCTCCATCCCCCTCCCCCACCCCTTCCCCTCCTCCATCCCCCTCCCCCACCCCTTCCCCTCCTCCATCCCCCTCCCCCACCCCTTCCCCTCCTCCTCCTCCTCCATCCCCCTCCCCCACCCCTTCCCTCCTCCTCCATCCCCCATCCCCTACCCCTTCCCCTCCTCCTCCATCCCCCATCCCTTCCCCTCCTCCTCCTCCATCCCTTCCCTTCCTCCTCCTCCTCCTCCATCCCCCATCCCCTACCCCTCCTCCTCCTCCATCCCCCATCCCCTACCCCTCCTCCTCCTCCTCCATCCCCCATCCCCCACCCCTTCCCCTCCTCCTCCATCCCCATCCCCACCCCTTCCCCTCCTCCTCCCCCATCCCCCATCCCCACCCCTTCCCCTCCTCCTCCCCCATCCCCCATCCCCACCCCTTCCCCTCCTCCTCCCCCATCCCCCATCCCCACCCCTTCCCCTCCTCCTCCCCATCCCCCACCCTTCCCCTCCTCCTCCCCCATCCCCCACCCCTTCCCCTCCTCCTCCCCCATCCCCCACCCCTTCCCCTCCTCCTCCCCCATCCCCCACCCCTTCCCCTCCTCCTCCCCCATCCCCCACCCCTTCCCCTCCTCCTCCCCATCCCCCACCCCTTCCCCTCCTCCTCCCCCATCCCCCACCCCTTCCCCTCCTCCTCCCCCATCCCCCATCCCTTCCCCTCCTCCTCCCCCATCCCCCATCCCTTCCCCTCCTCCTCCCCCATCCCCCATCCCTTCCCCTCCTCCTCCCCCATCCCCCACCCCTTCCCCTCCTCCTCCCCATCCCCCATCCCTTCCCCTCCTCCTCCCCCATCCCCCCATCCCCCACCCCTTCCCCTCCTCCTCCCCCATCCCTTCCCCTCCTCCTCCCCCATCCCCCATCCCTTCCCCTCCTCCTCCCCATCCCCCCATCCCCCACCCCTTCCCCTCCCCCATCCCCCATCCCCCACCCCTTCCCCTCCTCATCCCCCACCCCTTCCCCTCCTCCTCCTCCCCCACCCCTTCCCCTCCTCCTCCTCCATCCCCCATCCCTTCCCCTCCTCCTCCTCCTCCATCCCCCATCCCTTCCCCTCCTCCTCCTCCTCCATCCCCCATCCCCCACCCCTTCCCCTCCTCCTCCTCCTCCATCCCCCATCCCCCACCCCTTCCCCTCCTCCTCCATCCCCATCCCCACCCCTTCCCCTCCTCCTCCCCCATCCCCCATCCCCACCCCTTCCCCTCCTCCTCCCCCATCCCCACCTCCTCCCCCATCCCCCATCCCCACCCCTTCCCCTCCTCCTCCCCCATCCCCCACCCCTTCCCCACCTCCTCCCCCATCCCCCACCCCTTCCCCTCCTCCTCCCCATCCCTTCCCCTCCTCCTCCCCATCCCTTCCCCTCCTCCTCCCCCATCCCCCACCCCTTCCCCTCCTCCTCCCCCATCCCCCACCCCTTCCCCCACCCCTTCCCCTCCTCCTCCCCCATCCCCCATCCCTTCCCCTCCTCCTCCCCCATCCCCCATCCCTTCCCCTCCTCCTCCCCATCCCCCATCCCTTCCCCTCCTCCTCCTCCATCCCCCTCCCCCAACCCTTCCCCTCCTCCATCCCCCTCCCCCACCCCTTCCCCTCCTCCTCCATCCCCCTCCCCCACCCCTTCCCCTCCTCCTCCATCCCCCTCCCCCAACCCTTCCCCTCCTCCTCCATCCCCCTCCCCCAACCCTTCCCCTCCTCCATCCCCCTCCCCCACCCCTTCCCCTCCTCCTCCTCCTCCATCCCCCTCCCCCAACCCTTCCCCTCCTCCATCCCCCTCCCCCACCCCTTCCCCTCCTCCTCCTCCTCCTCCTCCATCCCCCTCCCCCACCCCTTCCCCTCCTCCTCCTCCATCCCCTCCTCCTCCTCCACCATCCCCCTCCCCCACCCCTTCCCCTCCTCCATCCCCCTCCCCCACCCCTTCCCCTCCTCCATCCCCCTCCCCCACCCCTTCCCCTCCTCCATCCCCCTCCCCCACCCCTTCCCCTCCTCCATCCCCCTCCCCCACCCCTTCCCCTCCTCCATCCCCCTCCCCCACCCCTTCCCCTCCTCCATCCCCCTCCCCCACCCCTTCCCCTCCTCCATCCCCCTCCCCCACCCCTTCCCCTCCTCCATCCCCCTCCCCCACCCCTTCCCCTCCTCCATCCCCCTCCCCCACCCCTTCCCCTCCTCCTCCTCCTCCTCCTCCATCCCCCTCCCCCACCCCTTCCCCTCCTCCTCCATCCCCCATCCCCTACCCCTTCCCCTCCTCCTCCATCCCCCACCCCTCCTCCTCCATCCCCCACCCCTCCTCCTCCATCCCCCACCCCTCCTCCTCCATCCTTTCCCCTCCTCCTCCTCCTCCATCCCCCATCCCCTACCCCTCCTCCTCCTCCAATCCCCATCCCCTCCTCCTCCCCCATCCGACCCATCCCCACCCCTTCCCCTCCTCCTCCCCCATCCCCCACCCCTTCCCCTCCTCCTCCCCCATCCCCCACCCCTTCCCCTCCTCCTCCCCCATCCCCCACCCCTTCCCCTCCTCCTCCTCCCCCATCCCCCACCCCTTCCCCTCCTCCTCCCCCATCCGACCCATCCCCCACCCCTTCCCCTCCTCCTCCCCCATCCCCCACCCCTTCCCCTCCTCCTCCCCCATCCCCCACCCCTTCCCCTCCTCCTCCCCCATCCCCCACCCCTTCCCCTCCTCCTCCCCCATCCCCCACCCCTTCCCCTCCTCCTCCCCCATCCCCCACCCCTTCCCCTCCTCCTCCTCCCCCATCCCCCACCCCTTCCCCTCCTCCTCCCCCATCCGACCCATCCCCCACCCCTTCCCCTCCTCCTCCCCCATCCGACCCATCCCCCACCCCTTCCCCTCCTCCTCCCCCATCCCCCACCCCTTCCCCTCCTCCTCCCCCATCCCCCACCCCTTCCCCTCCTCCTCCTCCCCCATCCCCCACCCCTTCCCCTCCTCCTCCCCCATCCCCCACCCCTTCCCCTCCTCCTCCCCCATCCCCCACCCCTTCCCCTCCTCCACCTCCCCCATCCCCCACCCCTTCCCCTCCTCCACCTTCCCCATCCCCACCCCTTCCCCTCCTCCTCCTCCCCCATCCCCCACCCCTTCCCCTCCTCCTCCCCCATCCGACCCATCCCCCACCCCTTCCCCTCCTCCTCCCCCATCCCCCACCCCTTCCCCTCCTCCTCCCCCATCCGACCCATCCCCCACCCCTTCCCCTCCTCCTCCCCCATCCCCCACCCCTTCCCCTCCTCCTCCCCCATCCCCCACCCCTTCCCCTCCTCCTCCCCCATCCCCCACCCCTTCCCCTCCTCCTCCCCCATCCCCCACCCCTTCCCCTCCTCCTCCCTCCCCCATCCCCCACCCCTTCCCCTCCTCCTCCCCCATCCGACCCATCCCCCACCCCTTCCCCTCCTCCTCCCCCATCCGACCCATCCCCCACCCCTTCCCCTCCTCCTCCCCCATCCCCCACCCCTTCCCCTCCTCCTCCCCCATCCCCCACCCCTTCCCCTCCTCCTCCCCCATCCCCCACCCCTTCCCCTCCTCCTCCCCCATCCCCCACCCCTTCCCCTCCTCCTCCCCCATCCCCCACCCCTTCCCCTCCTCCACCTCCCCCATCCCCCACCCCTTCCCCTCCTCCTCCTCCCCCATCCCCCACCCCTTCCCCTCCTCCTCCTCCCCCATCCCCCACCCCTTCCCCTCCTCCTCCTCCCCCATCCCCCACCCCTTCCCCTCCTCCTCCTCCCCCATCCCCCACCCCTTCCCCTCCTCCCTCCTCCCCCATCCCCCACCCCTTCCCTCCTCCCCCATCCCCCACCCCTTCCCCTCCTCCTCCTCCCCCATCCCCCACCCCTTCCCCTCCTCCTCCTCCCCCATTCCCCCACCCCTTCCCCTCCTCCTCCTCCCCCATCCCCCACCCCTTCCCCCCTCCTCCTCCCCCATTCCCCCACCCCTTCCCCTCCTCCTCCTCCCCATCCCCCATCCCTTCCCCTCCTCCTCCTCCCCCATCCCCCCCATCCCTTCCCCTCCTCCTCCCCCCATTCCCCCACCCCTTCCCCTCCTCCTCCCCATTCCCCCATCCCTTCCCCTCCTCCTCCCCCATTCCCCCATCCCTTCCCCTCCTCCTCCCCCCCATTCCCCCATCCCTTCCCCTCCTCCTCCCCCATTCCCCCATCCCTTCCCCTCCTCCTCCCCCATTCCCCCATCCCTTCCCCTCCTCCTCCCCCATTCCCCCATCCCCCCATTCCCCCATCCCTTCCCCTCCTCCTCCCCCATTCCCCCATCCCTTCCCCTCCTCCTCCCCCATTCCCCCATCCCTTCCCCTCCTCCTCCCCATTCCCCATCCCTTCCCCTCCTCCTCCCCCATTCCCCCATCCCTTCCCCTCCTCCTCCCCCATTCCCCCATCCCTTCCCCTCCTCCTCCCCCATTCCCCCATCCCTTCCCCTCCTCCTCCCCCATTCCCCCATCCCTTCCCCTCCTCCTCCCCCATTCCCCCATCCCTTCCCCTCCTCCTCCCCCATTCCCCCATCCCTTCCCCTCCTCCTCCCCCATTCCCCCATCCCTTCCCCTCCTCCTCCCCCATTCCCCCATCCCTTCCCCTCCTCCTCCCCCATTCCCCATCCCTTCCCCTCCTCCTCCCCCATTCCCCCATCCCTTCCCCTCCTCCTCCCCCATTCCCCCATCCCTTCCCCTCCTCCTCCCCCATTCCCCCATCCCTTCCCCTCCTCCTCCCCCATCCCCATCCCCCACCCCTTCCCCTCCTCCTCCCCCATCCCCCATCCCTTCCCCTCCTCCTCCCCCATCCCCCATCCCCCACCCCTTCCCCTCCTCCTCCCCCATTCCCCTATCCCTTCCCCTCCTCCTCCCCCATCCCCCACCCCTTCCCCTCCTCCTCCTCCATCCCCATCCCCCACCCCGTCCCCTCCTCCTCCCCCATCCCCCACCTCTTCCCCTCCTCCTCCCCTCCTCCTCCTCCCCTCCTCCTCCTCCTCCTCCATCCCCTCCTCCTCAATCCCCATCCCCATTCCCATCCCCACCCCATCCCCTCCATCCCCATCCCGTCCGCTCCTCCTCCTCCATCCCCATCCCCCACCCCGTCCCGTCCCCTCCTCCTCCTCCTCCATCCCCATCCCCCACCCCGTCCCCTCCTCCTCCTCCTCCTCCTCCTCCTCCATCCCCATCCCCACCCCGTCCCCTCCTCCTCCTCCTCCTCCATCCCCATCCCCCACCCCGTCCCCTCCTCCTCCTCCTCCTCCATCCCCATCCCCCACCCCGTCCCCTCCTCCTCCTCCTCCTCCATCCCCATCCCCCACCCCGTCCCCTCCTCCTCCTCCTCCTCCTCCTCCTCCTCCTCCATCCCCATCCCCCACCCCGTCCCCTCCTCCTCCTCCTCCTCCATCCCCATCCCCCACCCCGTCCCCTCCTCCTCCTCCTCCTCCATCCCCATCCCCCACCCCGTCCCCTCCTCCTCCTCCTCCATCCCCATCCCCCACCCCGTCCCCTCCTCCTCCTCCTCCATCCCCATCCCCCACCCCGTCCCCTCCTCCTCCTCCATCGCCATCCCCCACACCGTCCCCTCCTCCTCCTCCACCTCCTCCATCCCCATCCCCCACCCCGTCCCCTCCTCCTCCTCCATCCCCATCCCCCACCCCGTCCCCTCCTCCTCCTCCTCCATCCCCATCCCCCACCCCGTCCCCTCCTCCTCCTCCCCCATCCCCACCCCGTCCCCTCCTCCTCCTCCTCCTCCTCCATCCCCATCCCCCACCCCGTCCCCTCCTCCTCCTCCTCCTCCTCCTCCATCCCCATCCCCATCCCGTCCCCTCCTCCTCCTCCATCCCCATCCCCCACCCCGTCCCCTCCTCCTCCTCCATCCCCATCCCCCACCCCGTCCCCTCCTCCTCCTCCTCCTCCATCCCCATCCCCCACCCCGTCCCCTCCTCCTCCTCCTCCTCCATCCCCATCCCCACCCCGTCCCCTCCTCCTCCTCCTCCTCCATCCCCATCCCCCACCCTGTCCCCTCCTCCTCCTCCTCCTCCATCCCCATCCCCCACCCCGTCCCCTCCTCCTCCTCCTCCTCCATCCCCATCCCCCACCCCGTCCCCTCCTCCTCCTCCATCCCCATCCCCCACCCCGTCCCCTCCTCCTCCTCCTCCTCCATCCCCATCCCCCACCCCGTCCCCTCCTCCTCCTCCTCCTCCTCCTCCTCCTCCATCCCCATCCCCCACCCCGTCCCCTCCTCCTCCTCCACCTCCATCCCCATCCCGTCCCCTCCTCCTCCTCCTCCTCATCCCCATCCCCCACCCCGTCCCCTCCTCCTCCTCCTCCTCCATCCCCATCCCCACCCCGTCCCCTCCTCCTCCTCCACCTCCATCCCCATCCCCCACCCCGTCCCCTCCTCCTCCTCCTCCTCCATCCCCATCCCCCACCCCGTCCCCTCCTCCTCCTCCTCCTCCATCCCCATCCCCCACCCCGTCCCCTCCTCCTCCTCCTCCTCCATCCCCATCCCCCACCCCGTCCCTCCTCCTCCTCCTCCTCCATCCCCATCCCCCACCCCGTCCCCTCCTCCTCCTCCTCCTCCATCCCCATCCCCACCCCGTCCCTCCTCCTCCTCCATCCCCATCCCCCACCCCGTCCCCTCCTCTTCCTCCTCCTCCATCCCCATCCCCCACCCCGTCCCCTCCTCCTCCTCCTCCATCCCCATCCCGTCCCCTCCTCCTCCTCCTCCCCATCCCCCACCCCGTCCCCTCCTCCTCCTCCTCCTCCATCCCCATCCCCACCCCGTCCCCTCCTCCTCCTCCTCCTCCATCCCCATCCCCCACCCCGTCCCCTCCTCCTCCTCCATCCCCATCCCCCACCCCGTCCCCGCCTCCTCCTCCTCCTCCATCCCCATCCCCCACCCCGTCCCCTCCTCCTCCTCCATCCCCATTCCCCACCCCGTCCCCTCCTCCTCCTCCATCCCCCACCCCGTCCCCTCCTCCTCCTCCTCCATCCCCATCCCCCACCCCGTCCCCTCCTCCTACTCCATCCCCATCCCCCACCCCGTCCCCTCCTCCTCCTCCTCCTCCTCCCCCATCCCCCACCCCGTCCCCTCCTCCTCCTCCTCCTCCATCCCCATCCCCCACCCCGTCCCCTCCTCCTCCTCCATCCCCATCCCCCACCCCGTCCCCTCCTCCTCCTCCATCCCCATCCCCCACCCCGTCCCCTCCTCCTCCTCCATCCCCATCCCCCACCCCGTCCCCTCCTCCTCCTCCATCCCCATCCCCCACCCCGTCCCCTCCTCCTCCTCCATCCCCATCCCCCACCCCGTCCACTCCTCCTCCTCCTCCATCCCCATCCCCCACCCCGTCCCCTCCTCCTCCTCCTCCATCTCCATCCCCCACCCCGTCCCCTCCTCCTCCTCCTCCATCCCCATCCCCCACCCCGTCCCCTCCTCCTCCTCCTCCAACCCCATCCCCCACCCCGTCCCCTCCTCCTCCTCCTCCATCCCCATCCCCCACCCCGTCCCCTCCTCCTCCTCCTCCATCCCCATCCCCCACCCCGTCCCCTCCTCCTCCTCCTCCTCGATCCCCCACCCCGTCCCCTCCTCCTCCTCCTCCTCCTCCTCCTCCATCCCCATCCCGTCCCCTCCTCCTCCTCCTCCCCCATCCCCACCCCGTCCCCTCCTCCTCCTCCTCCCCCATCCCCCACCCCGTCCCCTCCTCCTCCTCCTCCTCCTCCTCCATCCCCATCCCCCACCCCGTCCCCTCCTCCTCCTCCATCCCCATCCCCCACCCCGTCCCCTCCTCCTCCTCCATCCCCATTCCCCACCCCGTCCCCTCCTCCTCCTCCATCCCCCACCCCGTCCCCTCCTCCTCCTCCTCCATCCCCATCCCCCACCCCGTCCCCTCCTCCTACTCCATCCCCATCCCCCACCCCGTCCCCTCCTCCTCCTCCTCCTCCTCCCCCATCCCCCACCCCGTCCCCTCCTCCTCCTCCTCCTCCTCCTCCATCCCCATCCCCCACCCCGTCCCCTCCTCCTCCTCCATCCCCATCCCCCACCCCGTCCCCTCCTCCTCCTCCATCCCCATCCCCCACCCCGTCCCCTCCTCCTCCTCCATCCCCATCCCCCACCCCGTCCCCTCCTCCTCCTCCATCCCCATCCCCCACCCCGTCCCCTCCTCCTCCTCCATCCCCATCCCCCACCCCGTCCACTCCTCCTCCTCCTCCATCCCCATCCCCCACCCCGTCCCCTCCTCCTCCTCCTCCATCCCCATCCCCACCCCGTCCCCTCCTCCTCCTCCTCCATCCCCATCCCCCACCCCGTCCCCTCCTCCTCCTCCTCCATCCCCATCCCCCACCCCGTCCCCTCCTCCTCCTCCTCCATCCCCATCCCCCACCCCGTCCCCTCCTCCTCCTCCTCCTCGATCCCCCACCCCGTCCCCTCCTCCTCCTCCTCCTCCTCCTCCATCCCCATCCCGTCCCCTCCTCCTCCTCCTCCCCATCCCCACCCGTCCCTCCTCCTCCTCGATCCCCCACCCCGTCCCCTCCTCCTCCTCCTCCTCCTCCTCCTCCATCCCCATCCCGTCCCCTCCTCCTCCTCCTCCCCCATCCCCCACCCCGTCCCCTCCTCCTCCTCCTCCTCCTCCTCCATCCCCATCCCCCACCCCGTCCCCTCCTCCTCCTCCATCCCCATCCCCCACCCCGTCCCCTCCTCCTCCTCCATCCCCATTCCCCACCCCGTCCCCTCCTCCTCCTCCATCCCCCACCCCGTCCCCTCCTCCTCCTCCTCCATCCCCATCCCCCACCCCGTCCCCTCCTCCTACTCCATCCCCATCCCCCACCCCGTCCCCTCCTCCTCCTCCTCCTCCTCCCCATCCCCCACCCCGTCCCCTCCTCCTCCTCCTCCTCCTCCTCCTCCTCCATCCCCATCCCCCACCCCGTCCCCTCCTCCTCCTCCATCCCCATCCCCCACCCCGTCCCCTCCTCCTCCTCCATCCCCATCCCCCACCCCGTCCCCTCCTCCTCCTCCATCCCCATCCCCCACCCCGTCCACTCCTCCTCCTCCTCCATCCCCATCCCCCACCCCGTCCCCTCCTCCTCCTCCATCCCCATCCCCCACCCCGTCCCCTCCTCCTCCTCCTCCATCCCCATCCCCCACCCCGTCCCCTCCTCCTCCTCCTCCATCCCCATCCCCCACCCCGTCCCCTCCTCCTCCTCCTCCATCCCCATCCCCCACCCCGTCCCCTCCTCCTCCTCCTCCATCCCCATCCCCCACCCCGTCCCCTCCTCCTCCTCCTCCATCCCCATCCCCCACCCCGTCCCCTCCTCCTCCTCCTCCTCGATCCCCCACCCCGTCCCCTCCTCCTCCTCCTCCTCCTCCTCCTCCTCCTCCATCCCCATCCCGTCCCCTCCTCCTCCTCCTCCTCCCCCATCCCCCACCCCGTCCCCTCCTCCTCCTCCTCCTCCTCCATCCCCATCCCCCACCCCGTCCCCTCCTCCTCCTCCATCCCCATCCCCCACCCCGTCCCCTCCTCCTCCTCCATCCCCATCCCCCACCCCGTCCCCTCCTCCTCCTCCATCCCCATCCCCCACCCCGTCCCCTCCTCCTCCTCCATCCCCATCCCCCACCCCGTCCCCTCCTCCTCCTCCATCCCCATCCCCCACCCCGTCCCCTCCTCCTCCTCCTCCATCCCCATCCCCCACCCCGTCCCCTCCTCCTCCTCCTCCATCCCCATCCCCCACCCCGTCCCCTCCTCCTCCTCCTCCATCCCCATCCCCCACCCCGTCCCCTCCTCCTCCTCCTCCATCCCCATCCCCCACCCCGTCCCCTCCTCCTCCTCCTCCATCCCCATCCCCCACCCCGTCCCCTCCTCCTCCTCTCATCCCCATCCCCCCACCCCGTCCCCTCCTCCTCCTCCATCCCCATCCCCCACCCCGTCCCCTCCTCCTCCTCCTCCATCCCCATCCCCCACCCCGTCCCCTCCTCCTCCTCCTCCATCCCATCCCCCACCCGTCCCCTCCTCCTCCTCCTCCATCCCCATCCCCCACCCCGTCCCCTCCTCCTCCTCCTCCATCCCCATCCCCCACCCCGTCCCCCTCCTCCTCCTCCATCCCCATCCCCCACCCCGTCCCCTCCTCCTCCTCCTCCATCCCCATCCCCGTCCCCTCCTCCTCCTCCTCCATCCCCATCCCCCACCCCGTCCCCTCCTCCTCCTCCTCCATCCCATCCC